>NC_135193.1:9829167-10187623 GCF_050948175.1 Xylocopa sonorina
AGTGCTCGCTTCGTATAAGAATCGAACCAGGCCCGAACGATTCCCCTGGTTGCCGTTTAATCGGCCGATTGATGCATCGATTGGCGACGAAAGGAACGACGATGGAGATAGAAAGTGATTGTTCCGAGTGGCGGTAGAATATTAAGGGGATTCTCGTGGTTCGATGGTGCACGAGATTGGGGAACAATGGAAGGTGATTCATTGAGCGTCTCGAGTACTGTCTGGTTTCTTCTTTGCTGGCAGAGTGGTTGCGTTCTCGGGTGGTTGAGGAAGAGTCGAGGAACTTTCGGCGTACGGAGTTGAATATTCGATGACCGCTGCGCTTCTTATGCCTGTGAATGGAATAATTGATCGGACTGGTTGACTGATCAATAGAGTTTCGATTGGGACGTAACAGAGTGATCACAGCACGGAAGAAACAAAATAAAACGTACAATTTTATAATCGACGTATGTAGAATTTAAAGCCAGAAGAGAAACGAGGATGAATAATGTTGCAAAAGCTTCGATCATTGCTAGCTAACAGTTAATTAATTCTGTTACTGAGTTACCTTGCTACTTTGAAACGCACAACTGCTTACTTCGAGCATCTCCTTAAGCGTGATACATTTATCGTACCATTTAGTGCACCTCGCGGTTTCGCCGTCGAACACTTTTCTCGTTACCTGAAACGCTACGGATACAGGAGAATATATGTACGTGGTGCACGTTATTCTTTTTCCACGGGGCCGTTCAATTTGTCTGTCGATCAGAAGGGCGTCGGAGCACGACAGGAGTCGATTATTCGAAAGGAGACCCGATCCCCGAGCCAGGCAGGCATGAACCCCGGCCGCCATAATTGTAGCGCGTGTCGCGGGGCCGCGTTATTAATCGTTTCGCGGTAGAAAAACACCGGTAATTGCGTGTCCCTGGCTGAATGCCTGAGCAGCAGGTGCGGGAAAAGGAGGAGCGTTGAAATTCTTGGTTTTGCTTGGCGAGCAACACTGCGAAACAACGCGTGTCCCTGCTCGCTTAGAATGTTGCCTGGCTGGTGTACACCTATTAATAGCGACTAATTTTCCGTGTTTCTTCCCTGTTCGCGATTTTCTCCCCGCAACCTTCTATCTCGATGATTCTCTTACGGATCATTTGCTATCGTTCCCCTAGTCAAATCGCGCCTCTTCTCCCGTTGTCATTGAATGATGCAAGATGGAAGTCGGAGGATTTTTGGGGAACAGAAAACTAGGAGTCGAACGATGGAAATTTTCATACGGCTATAATGAGATCTGATTTATATGTAATGAGTAAGTGGGAAGTGTTTGGTGAAGCAGTTCGAGGAAACGGAAATTTGTTACGCGTTAACGCCACGCGAAGAATGAACGAGAGTAGGACCGCGTGCCAACTGCCCTGTCGTTGGACTTTCCACGTCGTTTGCGTGCACCATCTCGGTGTCTTTCTTCGCGGTTACACTTCGTTTCCAAAAGATTCGGTTCAACTACCATCGACGTCGCAAAGAAATCGTCTCTTTCCCAATTCTTCCACTATATTTCGAAACAGACCACAGACTACCATTCTCAATTAGTAAAATGGTTCCTTAGAGATCGATAGAGATCGAAAAGATTTCAGAGTGGGATGCGAAACATCTCGAATCGGAGTGAAGTAACGACAACGAGCGAGTAAGGAGAGACGAGACAGGCATAGAAAGGAATGCAGAGCCGACGGGGCGGCAGGGCCACGCAAGAGTTGTCCGGCGAGTCAAGCAACGCCTCGGACTCTCGTTTGCAGCAATACTAGCGCCTATGACCGTGGAACACGGTTATAGATACATCGGGGCCACCGCGAGGAACGAGATCACCGGCTCTCTCTCACACTCTCTCACTCAATCTTTATCCAATCGACTTTAATCGAGCAGTGCATACGCGTCCCTCCACGCTGCCGCAAGGTGCGACCGACCAACGATGGCCATTCAATTCGATCTCCTTTGGGAGGCGAAGAGGGAGATAGGTTTCGCGTTTCGCGCTATTTGTATCGTGTCAGGGTGCGGCGTACATCTCGATACGGAATGGGTTCTTCGGCATTTCGAACGGTGGGAGATGTAGATTGGGTTCTGAATTTCAGACCGATCGAAAATTGAAACTGTCCTACCTTTTGTCTCGTAGTTGAAGCTGAAAAAAATTGATTTCATATTCTTTTTATGCAACTTTAGAACACGTTTCGAATTGACAAACGAATGGACCACTTTTCTATCTAATTCATTCTTGCACCCGCGTGCTTCAATTTTGACAAGATTAATTTTATGAGTAGGCACGCTGGATTCTAGGGAGATGATTCGTCTCACAGGGAAGAAAACCCTTGAAATTTTGTATTTTGATAGCGTACTCTCTGAATGTTAATTTCTCAACGACTCTTTAAAGCCACCCATTAAATTCTCCATTATTTCATGCAGCATCTGAGTATTATTAAATTAATCCACTCCAGGTAATTCGTATAGATTACGTAGAATTGCGTCCTGTGTTTTATGTAGCTCGAGTTAGCATATGCATAGAGATATTAATTCGATAAAAACCGTGTAATATCCCTCTTCCGCGATTAACCAAGCGAGCCAGCGGCCGTCGATTTCCAATCCGCCATCGTCTAATCTACCAGCGAAAGAATCACCGCGGAAGGTTCAATTGATCCCGCAGCGATCTCGAGGAGCAAAGGTTTCTTTTAATTTGGTAGTGGCTCGGTTAAGCTCCTCGCTAAATAGGAGTCTCGTTCAACCTCGCCGCTCGGCGGATTGAATCAACCGCCATTGAACCAAGTAGCCCGAGGTCATCCTCAAAAGGATCCCATTTAACAATCTGGAATTATACACACGCGCATACCTACGCGTCACTCATTTTTTTCTCTCGCATCCGCCGGCAAAAAAGGGGCCCGTCTACTAATTCCACTAATCATCCCCCAATTTGTACGCCTTTCAGCGTTTTTATTTCAATAAACGCGGAACGCCGTCACGGACGCGTGTTCACGTCCAGCCGACTTCACCTGCGCGCGAAGAAACGGCTCGAGGAAGTCCCGCGCGGAAAAAAGTCGCCGATGCGAAGAGGCGGAGAGACGATTGGGCTCGATAAAAAAGAAACGAAGAAACGAGGGACGCGGAGAGGTGAGGTAGGGCGAACGGAATAAAAAAAAGAAGGATAGACTCATCATCGAGAAGCAGCTTCTGTTGTTCGCAACGCGAATAAAAGGGAAGGGGTTCCGTTATGAAGAATCGTCAATTACCAGCCAGCTTCCTGCAGCCGCCTTTCCGTCTTGTTGCAACGGTTTTTGCGCCGCTCCTCGACTCGTTCCTCTAGGCACCGGTAAATTAATGAATCAGCGACAGAGCCAACCTTGCTACGAGTGCCTACTCTGCCGTTTCTTCCTACGCTCGATTCCTCGACCAGACTCCCGCCTGTGATCTCGATTATCTCTTCTGATGCAAATTGATCCCCCTCGTTTATCTATCGCCGTTACGTACTGGCTAGAAGTTAATTCCACCAGGGATTCTTTCCAGCCTATCGGAAGGTGAGGCGGGTGAGATTTCAGCTGAGACCAATTTCGTGTTAATTTGTTCGACGAGTTCAGCTGTCGTCTTCATATTCTCACGGTCTTCTCCTCGGGAGTGAAAACTTCGTTGCTTCGTCCGAGAACTTTTCTATTAAATTGTCCCTCCAATCAATCAAAAATATTCTCCTAAAGTCAATTTAAGGAATAGAAGCTAAACAGAGATTTATTGCTTAGATTAGATTAGATTAGATCGCTTTACTTCGGTATATCCAGTATTCGTAGAATGTAGAAGAACCACCGTATCCGATACTCTTATCTAACGTGAAATTCCATTTCCACCTTATGAAACACCCTGTACTAGCAAAGAAACTCCATCAGTCTAACAATAATTCGCAAGAAGAAACCAATCACTCATAAAGATCCTCCATCTTAACAACCTTCAACCCTGTAAATCGCAAATTACCACAGCGGTGAACGTCGAAGAGGAAATTCGCGGCGTTATCAGCTCTCTCTGGCATAACGCGAACCCAGAACCACGCTACTCGAAGAAACACGCCCCGAAGGGATCATCGTCTCCAGCGTCTCGCTAATGTTACAGCCATTCTCCACTCTTTGCTTCCCGAGGACGCAACCCGTGCCTTCCCACTTTCCTTTTATTTTTCTTTCCTTCCCTTCTTCTTCCTTCCTCTCTCTCCCTCTATCCCGTACGCGCGCGCCCATTTATTTCCACCGTGTAGCAACCGGCAGGTTTACATTGGTAAAATCTGTCTCTTATTGAAGATTTCAGGCTCTTAGACGTTTCAGCTTACGAGCACGCGGAAATTACTTGCGCCAAGGTGTTCCACCTGGTGTGACGGTCCACTCGAATTTTTCGAGCGATAAATTTCAAAGGTCGTCATCGATTCTCTATTAAAAGAGTAATAAAAAAAATCGATACACTCCATATAATTCCAATAAAGAGACTGACTTTAAAGGATAATAAATGATTTCAGTTTAACCATTAAATCCTCGCATCGGAACTCCAGTATGCGCTAATCGGTACGAAGGGTTAATTTTGCATATTTCTTTTATTTTTTTTATTGAAAAACGAAAACCATTTATTATTTAATCTGCCTCACCGACATGCGATCTAAATAAAGAGAAGTTAATGATATTGATAAAGCGACCATCCAGGGACGTTTACCCTGTAGGGGTCAGTGTCACGTCGTGGGCCCGGAGAGTTCGTTGACTGAATAAGCCGAGGCAACCTCGAGGACCGGTTGGTCCACCCTTCGTCCCACCCTGCCCACTAACAGTGCCGGAGCTTTATCCCTTGTAGCCCTAAGTGCACGGGATCACGTCGACTACTTAATCCTCGATCGACTGTTCTTCCTTTTGCCAGCCTGGTCAGCACCAGCACCAGCTCCAGCTCCAGCTTCTCTTCCTTCTAGCAACCAGACCCATGTTCGATTCCCTCGACTGTCTTCATGTTGAAAATTCTTCTTCATCGTACCTGCTCGACACGTACTTTGTACCGATTGAATTGGAAGCACTTGGTGCGCGTTCTACGGTTTGATTTCGGTAATGGATTTTTCGATTGGAATGCAACTCGAAGCATTCTCATGTTTCTCTTCTTCTGCAACGTTCTGCAGCTTCGTTTGCGTTCTTGATATTCAATGTACGTCCAATATAGAGTAATTCCGGAAGGTTTTTAGAAACATTAGAAAATCGAATGTCCCCGTTCAAATGTCTGACTCGATACCTTGATAAATTAAGTTTCACGCGTTTAACGTGCCTCTGAAACTGATCAAAATTTCTGAACCGAAGATCACTTAAAAGTCAGAGTACAGTAGGTCGTTGAACTCGTCTTGACATCAGTCGCGCGAGACTACCGAATCACAAATGCATCGAGCCATTAAAGACAACTGAATACAACCTGAATATCTTATCGCAAGAAACATTTCTCAGCAATTTCGATGTTACTATTTCTACTTGATCGAAAACTACCGTTTGAACTTCTGTTCAAAATACATCTTTGTCCAGGCTATCAGAAATGGAACGAAGAACTCGTGCACGTCGTTCCTCCGAGCAACCGGCGTACGCGGCACCGTAACGTGAATTTAGGGATACCAAAATGGCAGCTCGATAATATTCGCTCGCGCGAAGAGACCCGCGGTGGTTCGCCGCTGCATCTCGCCACAGCGTGGAAACTTAATTTACAGTCGGGCCAAGTGTAAATACGCGAGCAGGTATGCGTGCAAAGAAGCTGTCGTCGCCGTGGTCATCGGCCAAGCTTTCTACCTCGCGCGGCCGTAAAAGCAACCTCGAAAAACAACCTCGTGGCAGAACTCCAACTTCCTAGACGCCTCCTCCCGCTACAATTTATTTTTCCTCTGCGAACTGCAACTTCCCTTGACGATCAAGTGCACTCCGCTGTCCGCATCGGCTCAGGAAAAAGCCGTGCGAGATAAACCGACGATTGAATGAAGCAGTGGGTCGATTAATAGAAACAGGATGGTAAGAACAATAATAACTAGTAACTGTTGAGCACCAGTCGTTTCGATGTTTTGTGATGAAGAGAATAGGAGGGGAAGAAATTGGAAAACCTCTGCGATGAGATCTGGAGATAACGGGGAAGAAAATCTTGCGAATTCACTCGGACTGTCTATCTTCCGCTCGTCCAGGACGAGGAATGGCGGTTAGGCTGTTGTCAACGTTCGCTATCATCAAGCATACCTGTCATTGTTGCGATACGTTCGCGACTATAAATAACCGGTAAGATAGCGCGACAACCACAAGGATCCCCTTCATTTTTCGCCGTCTCTACGTTTAAATTGATTTACGAGAGCTTTCTTCGAGACGGCGATCGAGCAATTGGGTCAAACTCGAATTCCGACCGAGGAGAAAGATATTTAAAGGAGGAAAAGGTATCCGTATAGTTTTTAGCAAATAGATGGAAGACAAATATTTTTCCTTTGTTATTTTCTTTTCTGTTTTTTTTTTTATAATGCACGGTAAACAAACGCGATACAACGGATAAGTAGGTTGTAAATAATTTTCTTCTCATTATCTCCTGGCGGTCGTAAAAAAAAAGATAACGCTCGCTTTCTTTCGTATTTATTGGTCGACAATTGTTCGCACAATACGGTGGCCTGAATAGAATAGATCGACGAAATGGATAAAATGGGTTAAACACGAATGGTTTATTATCCCTTATTCCGTTATGTTATTCCGTGGAAAATATGGATTCGCGAGCGGTGAACGTGACCGGTGAACGATCGTGGACGATAGGGCTCCGGTTTTCTCTAGCGTCGGTACTGGTAATTAACTATTTTCGTTAACCATGACGGATTTTCTGGAATGCGGCGAATTTCATAACCAAACAACAATTTCACGATAGAAAGCGGAGGATAAAAAATGTAAACGATCGTAAAATAGAAATAGAAATTCCGCAGAGTACAACGAACATATAAAATATGTTTAGAAAGGTTTTATAAATGCGGCGAGGTAGAAAAAAAAAATAGAAAAGATGACCGCAGGACGAAGAAAACTTTCTCGCGCGACGAGACGATACATTTAAATGTTTCAATTAATGCAAGATTTACGAATGGTGCGGACAAGCCCAGAGGAATGCGAAAAAATGAGAAGAAAGTAGCGGCAGGAAAAATGTTGGCTCCTATGTCGGGTACGGTGCATGCCTTCCGCCGCGTTTCTTCTATAAATAGACGCGTCGCGACGCGAACGCGCGATATTGTCCGGTTGGTATCAACGTCCTGCGACAATGCGATGCCCGGGCCTAAATTTCCACTGACGTCTCATGAAATCTTACGAAACGAGCCTCAGATAGCGGCAAGTTAATCGACGCCGTTAAGTAAGATGTTGGTACCCGATTACGTAAGAAGATCGTGAACCAGAGCGAACCTTGGCTGATGTTAGTCAAACATTAGATAAAAAGCTCGTCAACTAGCAAACTAACATCAGCATTATCGGTTCGGCTACTAGATAAGAGGCTCGATAAACCGAACTTGACACACAAGATTCCACGTACGTAAAAACTCATAAAACCCAACAAAATTTTTGTAACCATCATCTATTTAAGCGCTATAAGTAGTCGTCCATTTTTCAACGAGGATCGAACGTTGCTTCGAACTGGAAATACTATTTCAAACGAAATTGTGCTCCGTCGAATCTCTTGCCTCGATAACCGCACTAAATTATAACTTCATCTCTCCCGCTAAATTGGAGAGGTGAAAATCCTATTTTACCGATCGACAAAAATCTCCGAGTAACGTAAAACCTTCAAAATCGAGCCGTTCGAGGATCGAAACGAGGATAGGATTCGTATAAGGGAGCACGGGATCTCGCGTGGTCGAATGCGGGCTATGCAAATGAGCCCCCGACCTTTCGAGGTTGGACGCGGTGTGTACGGGCCATAAGGACCGGATCGATAACTCGCCACCTCGACGTAACGCAGTCGAACGATCGGGGCCGCGATGTCGTAAGTGGCGGGAAGGATCTACGAGACGCGTTACATTTAGAATCAGTTTCTACAACGCCAGTCGAGGTTTCCTGCCTTCTATCGCGAATTATCTAAACACGCGTAGATATATCAATTTTTTGAATATTCAAATTTGCCTGACGACAAAGGAAACGTCGCTCCTGACGATACCCTTGCGAGCAAATAAGATACAAGTTCTTAACCCTTGAATTCCAAAAATATCGTCGACTCGACGGGGTGACGCGGCTGCTGGGACAGAGGGATGAAAAACGGGGTGGCACGACGGAAACGTATTCCCCGAAAGCACGAAACCAAAGGAAAGATCGTGCGGATAGGGTGCACGCGTAAGACGAGCCGCGTTTTCAAAAGTGACACCACGGGAAAGCAATGGAAATTCGATCCAGGAGCGTGACAAATGTGGTCGAGTTCTCCAAGGAAACCCCCGATTCGTTCTAACGGCCCGAAACCGTCGAACTGCTCGTAAATAGTGGCGGAAACCGTGGACAAAAAAAACAGTTAATTATTTATGTCCCTTAGCCGAGCGCCTCCGAAAACTGGACACTTTCTTGTACGAGATAAAAAAAAAAGAGAAAGAGAAGAAACTCGAGAGAAAAGATTTCAAGTACACTTAGTTAAAAGCGATCGGTGAAACCCATTCCGATAAATTAGAATTTTTGGGGAGAAAAGGGAACAGTGAATTCGACCTGAGAAGAACGAGGAGCAGATGTCTGTCGTGTCTATTCTACGCGTAATACGAAGATGTCATGTACAAAAGTTGTAACTTGGAAGACACATGACCCATATATCACTATGCTGGCTCTCCTACCCTCAAAGGTGCAAGAATAGAAAGTTGTTTAATTTTCAAAGTAGAGCGCTCCTACGAGGATCCCCGAGCGTGTCGATCGCGATTACAAAATCAGATTTTGATCAGGTCCAAGGGTTGAATCAGTATCGCAGACCGATACCAATGCACACCGACACGTACGTTTGCATTCTCGACTAGTTACTCGCGGATCCATTTATAATTAATCTATTCTTCGCCTATACCTAATTTTAGCCGCAATTTTTTTTTTCACGCAACGTTCAACATGCACCGGCAACGATACACAGCAGATAGAACGCGGGAAGGCACGCGGAAGCTGAGGCCATCGCGAGGCAAGGAGAGTCCGGCATTCTGGAATTCGTTCTAAAATCGATCCCGTCTTGCAAGACCGGCGCAACGAGAAACGAGCATGTCAAGCACAACTGGCAGCTAATTAGCATCGCGTTTGTGTTTATGGAAAATCAATGTCCCTGGACGAGTCACGATACCATCGAGGCTGCCTCGTTTCCAACCAACCCAAGATCCACGATAACGGAGTCCATCCACTTCGAGGAACGCGCGATCGACGATTTTCCACCTCGGATCTAGAGCCATTTTATGAGCCATTTTGTCTGTTTTCAAGTTTATCCATTTTCTAAGGTTTAAATTGTGATAAGTGACGACGATGTAGACGGTAATGGATCCACGTGGAGTAGACAGATCGAGATACTTGGTCCTTTTACGTTTACTTTCTCTAAACGACTTCATATAGAGAATTAACGCTTACAACTGCGCTGCAGTTTTTAGATCGGTTTGTTGTATGACCAATTCTCTGCTAACATTGATAGCGCAATGTAAACTCCATAAGACACATCCTACCATAAACATCTTAATTATAGTTCGCACGTCTGTCCACAAACCACCGTACCTCTACATACTCACCCTCGTCGTATAAATATTAACTAGTTTTCGTCATAGTTTTCTAGATAAACTTTCAACCCAATTCTATTCTCGTTCTTCTTTTTTTCAAGAACTATAGCTCGATTTCCTTAAAATTAAGAAAATTGCTGAGGAAATAAGAATATATCGAAGTGAAATGAATTTTGAAGATAACAGCACGATCGAATAGTTTCGAACAGATATGATACTGTTTACTTAGCTGTTAACAGACGGTTAATCTCGGCATCGTACAGATTTCCCTGGCGCTATTTCACCAATGAACGACGATGATACGCGGTGCTAATCGTTGACCTCGATCGACTTTTCAACGGGCGTGCTCGGAAGATCAGCGGCGATAATTTAACGGTGTTATCCGACGATCCCTATCCGCCGCGGATCTCGCGATCTCGTCGACCAGCAACGAATCGATGAACGATAAGGACGTTGCTAATTGCCCGTCGTTGCTTTTAATTGCCCATAGACACGTTATATTAACGGCCAAGCGTAACGGTAACGATTATGGGAGCAGGACATCGGAAGCGTTCCAATTATTCAACCATCATTTCCTCCAATTTATCGTATCTGTGTGTAAACACGAATTTCTCGATTGGAACGAAACGTTTTCTGTTTCTGACTATTTTCCGACTTATTTAGAGTTGGAAACAACGGCGTTAACGGACGTTTCGGAGAACCGTTTCATTAAATTTGATTAGGTTTCGAAGAATTGGAGATCATTCGAGATCCGATTAGAATCTGACTTGAAGATTGAGAATATCGTAATAACAAGTTGAATATACTCAGATAAACGATTTCTCTGATACGTTGCGAATGAGATAAGTTGAACAAAATTGCGAGAATGTATCCAGGGTTTTCCAACCATGATATGCTCCAAATAAAGACTGGAAATCGGCACGTCTAAACTGCGTACAGCATTCGAAATGCACGAAAATATGCCAGATTTGTCACCGTACGAGAAACGGTTCGAAAAATTTGGATTCCGACACCAGTAACCCCGAAGCTCAACTTGGAATGAACTAACGAGGTAGCTAAACGGTCCATCTAGAATTTCGGAGAAAATCCTTGGGGTAATTACCCGCGGAGCGGTATCAAGAGGACCAGGGCCGTGCTCGTTACCGTGTGCCCCCACCCATGGACAGCCGGTTATAAATGGTCGGTCATAAAAGTTGTGCGTGTCGTGCGAGATCGACGACGGAGGGTACGAGGAGGAACAGGCCGATTCGATGAGAGACGAGGGTCCGAAACACTTCGTGCGCTGCATTACGGTAAGCAAAAAAGCGCGGGACCCGCTACGACGGCCACTTGCATTCTCCAGAAGAGAAACTGTAGCCGTAGCTGCCGAAAATTGGGTTGCGCCAAGCCTCAACGCCCTCGAATCGTCCCTCCCCATCTCAGATATCCTTAGAATTTAAAAATGTATCGGCCTAACAAATTGCTTCGTAACGATGATTCATTACCTTCGGTATTTCGATAGGGGTGAAGGAGACTCCTTCTAGGGATCGCAGTAAACGGAGGCGGATGGAATGCGCACACTTTTTAGCTCGATTTTTCAGAAAACGAAGAATTCTAGATAAACCGAGTACTTTTCGGGATCTCGAGTAGCTGCCCAAAGAGAAATTCGAGGCATCTCGAGGAGGCCTATCGTTAGCCTCTTCAGCTCGCAACTTCCTCCGTTCTTTCTCCACCAACCCCCGATTCCGTATCGTCTCTCATAAATCATTTCGAGGCTCGTTGGTATCGCGTTACCATACCCACATGTTCCAACCTTGCACCACCGCTCTGCATCCTCGTATTTTCAACTAAAATCGCAACAATTTCATTCGTTCATCGTTGGGTGCGCTGTTGAAAGAAAGGGAAAAAGAATAAACCTCATTTGGTGACGAAACGCGACCGGAAACAGAGTTTCGAAACGTCCAATGGGGACCATAGGCGAGAGTTATGCGGCTCTGCGTGCAGCTCGGCAGCCTCCAGACGATTGAAATGTGCATAATACGATCGGAGCACGCGGTACCGTTGTCTTCTGATGCATTATGTAACCTTTCGGATGGGGTTGCAGTCCCTGAACACGCTTTCGTTTCCATGAATACCAGCCGCGTCTGCGATAGACACGAGATCAAGAAAGAGCACGAGGGAGCTCGCGTTTCGACTTCGACGCCATGGTCCTACGACCTGATCACCGATAACTTCTCGTCATCGCGATGGAAACGAAAAAGAAGGTCGAGACGAGAAGTGACGAACACGCCTCTGTACTCGGCGATCTTCCATTCGTCCTCGACGTCCTTCGTTAAATCGCGATCTCTATGGCTAATCGACACGTCGAGCGATGCCAAGTAAGAAAGCTATCCGATAGGCCACTTTATAATAACTAATTCGTATTCAAGGCACTTGACATGTGTTCGTTTTGCATTGTTGAATAGAAAGGATTATTTGCAAGACGAACCGAGTAATTAATTCTTCTGGCATTCGATTACCCGAAGCCGCTTATCGACGAAGAGAGCATCGAATATTCATTTAACCCCGCGTTTGTACAGATGAACGAAATGGACCCTCCAAGGAAACGTTACCGGTAAAATCGGATCAAGAGCCAACGATTCACCTCGAGGTATCAACGAACCTTTCTAGTATCCCAGAAATTTCCCTTCGCATACGTCTATATTCCAAACGATGGTACCTTATGTCAACGTTACACCCTGTGTTGCATACCTAACAAGGGAGAAATAGAGGAGATACTAAAACGCATGAATTCCTCGGTAGAAAAATGAAAGGAAGGGTCAAGATGGCCAGCAATGTCTACCTCGAGCAGAATATCGAACGTCAAACAAGATAAAAAAGGAAATGGACAACACGGACGTTTTCCCACGACCGAACTTCCGTCCTGCTATCGTCCAACGTTATCTACCAACGCGAAGAAAACGAACGAATGCACGGTGACCCGTAAACGCGATCATCTATTGACTCTCCGAGGATACTGAACGTTGATCGGAGCCTAAACTCACGGCCACCACTCCCTATCTCTTCCAGAAACCACTATCGAAGGTTCGCCAGGGTATTTGCGAAACGGACCCGCGAAGATAGCCACATCGAACGAAGTCGAATTCGTCCGTTCGACTATCTCCTCGTCGAGGGTTCCTCTTAAGCGTAATTCTTCAGGTATGCTTTGTTAGCAAATATTTGGGGCGTTTCGTTCGAGGTCCAAACACGCCACCCCT
This sequence comes from Xylocopa sonorina, assembly GCF_050948175.1. Lineage (NCBI taxonomy): Eukaryota > Metazoa > Arthropoda > Insecta > Hymenoptera > Apidae > Xylocopa > Xylocopa sonorina. Next base: position 9,842,122 of record NC_135193.1, read on the forward strand.
CGGTATTAAAATTTTAAATTCCAAGTCCAGCTCACGTTTGACAACGTCAGGCGTAACAGAAGAAAAATGGTCGACTAGAGATGGCGAAAGAAGCAAGGGACGGTCATAATTTGCCATTAGGTTATCTCTGTTGAACAAAGGTGTCCTCAAGAGCGGAGGCCACGGTTCCTCGGGCCCCTCAAGAAAGAGGAACAGATAATATATAGATGAGTGGCCCCGCGGTGCAGTGATTCACGCGACAAATATAATTTATCGGCGTGTTCCACGCCTTCCACGCGAGCTTCTTAGGCCTCGCCCCCTCATTTTTCTCTTCTCCTATTTTTCCTCCCCGACGGTCTGCAAAAATCCTGGCCATGGATTCAAATATAATCGGCGTGCTCTCGTGGCCGCTCCTGGCATCGGTCGTTCTCGAAATAGCGGACGGATTACTTTTGTCCGTCAAGTGTTACGTTTGCGACGAGAGACGTCGTTCAGGCTACTGGAAAATGATTGGGGCGGAAAATAAGGGCCGTTCCTGTGCGATTCTTCCTTTAGTGACGTTCCCTACCTTCTTTATTGTTTGGGGTGGGGGCGTAACTAAACGATTTGTCAAATTTCTATTTTAGAGCCGCTATACAGCACAGATACTTTACAATACATTAACCCCTCTCGATATCTGTACTTTCTACTAAGCTTAACCCCTTGTAATTATTCGTTGGATGATACGACGCGATAGGCTTACTATTAAATTTCACTACTCGCTTTCCCGTTCTTTATCTTTCGTCGACTAAAATACTTTTCCTTCGACACATCCAGCAAGCGAAAGTTTTATTATTTTAAGAACAACTTTACGAAAGCTTACACACCGCTATTTCTATCCGCCCGAGACCGCGTACACTCGCACCTCGCGCGTATCAAACACTAAAAGATCGCGTCTCTAAAAATCGTGGCACGTAATTTTAAAAGTCATCGAAACACCGATTACCAACTGCTCGACGCATTGAATATTTCGTAAGCGTGAAAAAGATCAACTTCTAACGATTAGTGGGTCTCTGTTACAAGATTAAGTTTCTGTCAAAAATTCTGAACGTGGTAAGCTACGAGCTTCTCGATAACATTGTTTTCTGGCGGGTTTTCAGCTAAAAAACCGACGCCCCGAGGGAGCCTCGAGGATGAATTCGCTCAGCGAGGCCGAGCGGCCGTTCGTTCCAGCATCGTCTCGGTTTTTCGTCGTCCGCGGGCTTGATTTACATGAAACAAGTGTCACGGCTGGATATATTTAGACGTGGCGTCGTCAGGGACCGATTCCGCTGTCCTTTGCACCGTGGTATCATCCGACGAGGAGAAAGCCACCAAGGGGAAGCGGTTATTCGCCGCTTTTTGTCCCCTTTGCTCCAACCGTAACACCCATTGTCGGCTCTACGAGGAATCACCCCGACAAACGAAGAATTAGTCTAACTCCTACGGAACCGTAAACATTACAAGCGAACATCGTCCACCATTTTCAACCCTTTTCACCTAGAAAGACGTCTGGACGACATACTCGTGGAAATTCAACGCTGAGACGTGTCCATTTGTTCTTTTGCTAACTTACATAGTTTTTGCGAAACGGATTAACAAGAAAAAAAGACGAAGTAGATGGAACTATTGAAGAACGATTAGGGAATGTGAAAGAAGTGAAGAGAAATTAGCGTGAAAGTAATTTAAAGGTAATGAAAAAAATGATTTGCAAGGGAGATAAAAAAGTGTGTCGAGTCCTGGTGAATTCTTCTTGGAACAACCCAAATAAATCGAGATGCTCCCCTTCACAGGGAGGAAGACATCATTTATCTCGTATTTTAGCGTGCTTTTTTCGAACGCTGACGAGCCGTGGAAATTCGCGCTGGATCTCGTGATGCATAAATAAACTCCTGTCCCAGTCGATTCGATGATAATTGCAACAAGGAAGCGCTTCCAGAGCCGATGAGGCAATTCGTGCTAAAAATAATCGATCGTGCGGCCGCTGTGTATGCGCTTCGTGAACGAGTACTAATCAAGAGGTGGGACCTAACCCTTTTACTTTACTCGATCCACCGTTCACGCTGAAAATTTCAATCGGCGACTATGCGACTAGAAATAAGAAAGAGATCGAATTCTTCTTTCTACCTACAAATTCTTTGTTTCTCTAAACGGTTGTGCGATGTTCGTAGCGTTTGAACAGATTTGTAACCTGTAATTTGCTGAAAGTAACAATTTATTAGTCCTGAATGCTAAATAACAGGATACGCATTAATAAAGACATGAATTTCGTTCGCGTGGAATTATAGAAACAGATTAGACCGTACGAACGAAACCGATCAACCGATAGGGCGCCCCAACTTTAAATAGGCTCGGATAGAAGAAAACGAAGGGACAACGTCCAAGGTTAATCGCGTCGTCGCTCCTTTTGCTTAATTATTCAACGATACGAGTTGCGAGTTCCCTTGGAAAGGTCGACAGGGTGGGAGCAGCGAAGAACGGCGTAGGTGGAAGAAACGGAAGAGAGATCGGTCAGGCTAGCTGTGGGGTTGTTGCCATGCGAGGGGTGGAACTCGAGCAGAAACGGCCGCACCCTCGGCATAGTAATTGATTGAGCCGCGCCCTGCGAGGGTGTTAGCATGGCCAGCGACGACTTCGATGTTTTTCCAGGCCGTGATCAAAAAACCATGATTAGGTACAGGCCACTTCAACAATGATACAGCTTTCCATATTTCTCTATCGTACCGGTCACGTAGAGTAGCAGAAAATAAGTAATCTTTATTTCGAACCGAATAACTCGCGTTTATCCATTCCAAAGACTGAAAAACCTTCGAAATCCTAAACCTATAAAATCTATCTTTTAAAGAAAACACCGTAAATCTAATTGTACTCCTAAAAGCCTTCCGATAATCCGCTAACAACCCTCCGAATCGTACAGCTCTCATAAAAATTCGGCTTGTTTACCTTTCCCTTTGTTAATGAAATCGCAAAAATTGTCAACCTATAGGATGGAATGGTTATAGCGGAACGCTTGGCCAGCCAGGATGGCCAGGAGTAAAGTCGGGGTCGTGTGCACTCGGGGGTGGCGATGGCGACGTTATAGGCGGATGCCAGAGGGTGGTGGCGGTGGACCGTCACGCCATATAGTGTGATAGTGGAGCATTAAACGACCAACCCCCTTGTAAAAGTGTGGTTAGCACCCTTGGCCCAACCTACAACCTACAACGAGATTCAACATCGAGACCTTGCGAAAAGAGGAGGTCCACAATCTTCGTTCACTTTATATCAGCTAGTATTATCGGGTCGTTTATTTAGAGGGCGCCCTATCAATTAAGGCGGCATCACGTAATGCACGTGCATTCCGCAACTCTTTCGCAATAAAATCATTCCTCGTTTAATCAACCTTTCATTGATTGATCATAAACCATCGAATATCTGGTACGAAGAGAGAAACGTTGGTGTTTGAATGCAGAACCGCGAGTTTTCTGAGGGTTTCGGAGAATAAGCGAAACGTGCCGCGAAATTACAAGCCAGGACGCATGAATCTCGCGTTCTCCGTGTTCCCTGCAACCCCCGAGGCAGCCGAGGTGATTCACGATCGCTTAGATCAACCGCGAGTCACACGTTTGCGTGGCTGCACACGCTCCAAGGTGATCGTGGGCGTGTTTCGCTCGCGAACGTCCAACGAAGCCCGTTCGCGCCTCGTAGGTTCTTCACCTTTACCATTTTGCACGATTTCACCGGGTATTTTGGTGTAACTGCCAGAGAAAGGGGCTACGACCGTGAATTAGGCGACTGGGTAAAAGTGGAAGGTCCCCCCTCGCAGGTAGATCGTCGAAGGGCGAAGGAAACGGGAGAATTCCGAAGGGTCCTCGAAGGTAAACGAGTGTATCCCTTTTGACTTTTGATCCTGGATTCTTCAGTGGGTTTTGGCTATTCATCAAACTATCATCCGACGACCATCATTATCTGTGGGATCGACTATGACACGATGCAATTTGGTCTCTCAAGGACTACAGATTCACATTATTACCATTTTTTCTTTACCTTTTACTTAATTTCAACCCAACTCTTTTACTCAATTTTAATTGCTAGAACATCTCCTAACGTGTTATAAAAGATACTATAAACTGCAGGAAACGAAATAGCTTCCATGATAAATGTAAAAAAAAAGAGCGTAAAACGAATTTCCAATATGAACGAGTTATCGAAATTATTTCCTCCTCGCGGCGAGAGGATCGGGTCATTTCTTATGCCCCGTCCGCGCTCCCGGTTTCTTAGTGGCGATGACCTCATAAGCAAGCAGGGGGATGACACCCTGTCCAGTAATTAAAACTTCGAGCTTGTGCACCAGGACGGGAAAGGGGTCTCGTGTGTGTGCACGTATGTGCACGCGGCCCAAGCCTGTGGATCTCTCGAAGATCCGGCCTCGAATACCCGAACAGTCTTCAGAGTTGTTTAACCAGCTGCTACCAAGGAACAAACCCTCCCCTTCTTACTTCCAGCCCAAACTCCTCCTTTCCTTTCCTCGTTGCTAACGCTGACTTTCCCAATTTCATTTCCTCAGCAGCCCCATGCGGTGTCCACTCGTATTTTCACGTCACCCTTCTGTTTAACGAACGAATTACAGTTCGTTTCAAGAATTACATGCGACAGTAGCGATGATTGTTAATAAATTCATCGATTTCTAAGGAACTTGATGATATTGGTGTACATTCTACGAATCGCCAGTTGTATTTTATCTCTCTAACGTTCTTCGTTTTCTTTTTTTTTTTTTTTTTTAAAAAACTGATGATTCTTGACTCCATTGGTCATTGTTCCTTCTTTCGGTGTTAATGAGCTGGACAGGATATGACTACTCGGGCATTATTCGAGGAGTGGCCATTTCAGTCGAGTTCAAACATTCATTGACCGAGAGGGCCTACGAACTTCTCTCTGTGTTATATATTTAGCGGGCAATTCTAAATTTAAATAAAATTTCTTCGGAACATTTAACATCGGACGAGAAACCGTTTACATTGTACAGCATTCACATCTGTTTCGGCTAATTGAGACATTCAGATCCTCATGGACGAACCTCTTGTTTGCACCTTCTGCTCTCTCACCTGGTTCGGTCGTCGGTTCTAAATCGGCGTTAAGAAATTCAGCTAATATTTGTGGACTAACTCGATCTAAAAGGAGTACGTATCGAGTACAAAGTCGACTTCTGTTTCGAGCCACGATCTGACCCCTTAACCTCGGCACACATTCCAGCTAACATCGATCTATACCATATCCATATACCATATATTTGTACATTTTAATAATCATCAATTTTACAAATTGCAACCTAAGTTAACTACGACCGAAACTAAAATTTAGTACCCTTGTTCTCTTGTCACGAAGATTACTTAGCTCCATGTAGAAGCATATAGAGCCCCAGAAGAAGAGAATTGCCGGTCGACGCCAGAAGGATACGGCACTGGGATGAGCTGACCGATCATGGGCCTGAGATGGTCGTTGGGTCGGTTGAACAGACCGTTGTAACAGTACCTCACGTGCCATAGAGATCCCATAACCGGCTGCGCGTAAAAAAAATACGCTTCGCTGCAATCGGTCGGTAGAGATGCAACGTACGCGGCCACGAACCAACTAGACCCATGAGCACCATTAACTTGATCAAACTCCAATTTTTTACCTTCAACTTCCAAGTCCCTCTTTACTAGGGGAACAAGTTTTAGCTGTCATGGTTCGCGCGTTCTTTAATTATGAAGAGGAACGTGACGCTAGCATCTACGTGGCAAGTTTTGGAATTGATTATTGCTCCGGTGTGATAATTGCGTTTCAAGCAATTCCTTTTATGCTGCCAACGCAACATCTCTGAGTTTGCATAATAAATTTCATTTAGAACTAACGCACTTTGTTGGAATGTTAAGTCTCGTATTGTAAAAGTTGCCCTATCGGTGTTACTGAATCTTTGATACGTTACACCTCGACGAAACGGTTCGAACAAACGGAAAGAGGCAACGATCATTAATGAAGGCGAAAGATCGCATTTCCACGGTTCGTTTGGCGGGCTTAAAAATGCAACGCACGCGACGACAATTATAGAGCGCTTAAGCGCGTATGTATTTATCGCGGCTATCAGGGGTCCAACAGCCTTCGCTACGTCTACGTCTCTATAATACGCAACGGCTGGCGAACACTTGTATTTGATTAGCGGATGTCGCCACGTACGCGGCTGATACGTGTCCCGACAACTGATTCCACCTCCTTCAGCCGCAAATAATGAGACACCCGTGTCACGGTGACGCTTCGAATCGCAAACACTCTTTTCATCTCTAGACTATGCGGTTAGTTGTCTGCCGGTATGCGACAAGTAGTCGATGAGTATAAAAAGGTATCCTGCATTCTCAATCACCGTAGCCAGACACTATTAAATCTTCGATCTTGTCTGATATTTAATTGAATTTTCAATTAAGACGCGCGAAGGAGAAAGTCGTTCGTTCGAGGATGTCTTCATTCACTCTCAGAGGACAATTTTCTTTCTTTTTCCTTTCAGCGATTCTACACGAGAGTTGTGCATGAAATTTTTACGGATATTTCATTCGTATATAAATGTAACTCTCGCGTCATTATAGAGAATAATTTCCAAATACCAAATTTTTCAAAAAATTACGAACAATTTTATGAGACATTTAATGACACATTGGAGGAAATTTATCTGTACTAAACTTTGTTCATCCCCCGTATATTCGAAACGCTTCTCCATTAAATAACCAACGGTTCGAACCGGAAGTATCACCGGTAGAAATCGAGGATTCTCGATATCGGTAGATCTTCCGTCAGGAATTATCGATACATCTTGCGTTTCACATGGCCAGTGGCTGAGATCAGCGCACTTTTATCGAGGTGCCACGTACCAGATCGTTTCTGTGACGTTAATTAACGGGCACGGGCATATAAATTTCGTATGCGCTCGCGAGGGCGCCGGCCCTGGAGAGGAAAGTAGACGCGTGTGCATACGCGTGGCTGTGGTTGTGCCAGCGTAAAACCACCGGCCCCTAGGATACGAAACGTTGGATCGAATATTAAGACGGATCGGTGGAACAGCGGGAGAAAGAAGAACAGGGGTAAAAAGAACCAAGTGCACACGCGAGCTTCGAGAGTAGCGTTGGCTACCTGCTCCTATCCATCTTCGAACAATTTTCATCGAATCTACAGCCGAGCCGCTTGGAATATAAATCGTGATGCAAGTGGGATAATAGAAATTCGATGAAATTCTCAAAATACATCGAAAGTATAACAGAAAAAGAACTTATATTTTATGAAGTAATTGTTTGAAAAATTAATGGAATACAATTCTACCTAACTTTACGTCGTGCCCATTGGTATAGTTTCTTAAAAATTGCACAATTCATATACTTCAAAATAGCTTGAAGGATTAAGAAATTTTTCTGCCTTTACTCTCTGCGATAAGATGTAAAGTAAATGACAAATTTATGAAAAATAATGGGCTCCTATTAAGAAGTATTTCCTCGAAAATCAAACAGAAACGAAGAACGAGTTGGAGAAGAAACTTGTTCGAAACAAGAATAACTCGTGGCCGTCACTGCTCAGGAGTTACCACGCGCGGTCAATGCCGTGTAAAGTCTCGTTCACGAAGAAACATCCTGTGCCGGTAAAAAAATCATCTGGACAGATCAACCAGGCTATACCGATACTCCCTTCTAATCTTCGGAACTCCCACAAACGATACCGATTCTGTCAAGCTTTCTAATCATATCAGCCCTAAATAACTAAACGACCACCCATCTACAGTGCAAGTTTATTTATCTAAACTCTACTCTGTGAAACGAAATTTTCATTAATCTTCGATTCAATTCGTTCTAACTGAGCCTCTGTATCGCATATTCCAATCAGTAGCTATCTCGTATCGTCTCATCGTATCCTCTCTAGTATCATTCGTGTCAGTGTACACAGATTTCTGCGACTATCGAATAAATATCCTCGCGATTAATTAAGCAATTAATTTCCTCCAGTAACAAAGAACAACATCGAAGAAATTAATTTTATTTCCGAGGGCAAACTCGTGTGAAAGCAACACGGACCGCACCAACAGAGGATGATTCATCGCAGTTCGCCTGTTGCAGACGGATCGACCTCTTTACTTGGTTGCACCGGTGCACAAACGCGCCTCTCTGGCTCGTGCACAGGTATCGTTATCCAGGTGGTGTGAGCGCGTAACGACCTCTTTCCTCGCTACCGCAAACCGCAGGCGCAACCCAATTTTTGCTCACGAAAGAAGAACCAGTAGAACCCTGGCTGTCCCTCGTCGTTCCACTGAACATTAACTAGTCGAGAGATAATCTCGTTTTAGATCTGATCTTTCAAAAAGTGCATTCCTATTTCTTGCCGATTTCTCTTCCCTTCCAGTCCACCACTGCGACCCTTGGTTCCTGCCTTCTTATATTTCTGAGGCCCCCTATATCTTTGAGACAGCATGCTTCGCAGCTTCAGGGTTCTATCGTTCTATACATGCCTCTATGTCTTTACGACTCCACAAATCTATTCTTAAACCCTACGCTATTTATGTGACCTTATACAAGTGTCTACGATGCTCACACTCCACATATAAATATGCGACCGAAACGTCGAAGCGGCCCCAGCAGAAAAAGGATCGCGAGACTTTCAGTCTTACCGCTGGCAGCCCTTAAAGAGGCTCTCCCAAGAGGCGTGTCCGGCTCCCGAAAAGGAAGAGGAAGTGGCTCCGAGGCTGGGCTCGAGCGAAAGAGACTGCTTCCACCAGACGGAACCAACGTGTTTTTGCGCGCACCGGGTTCGCTGGCACACGAAAAATCCTCGACTCCTCTTGCCCCGTCTTGTGACATGCAATTAGAGAGCATTGTCTGGAGCGAGCGGTGCTCTCGTTGCATATGGCGCTGCGTCTGCCATTGCATCCAAGTTGATGCACGGGAGACCAGCCAAAGAGGCACCGTTTCGCATTTTCCCTTTTTTCCTACTTTTTTTCTTTTTTTTTCTGGTCAACTCGTAGAGTTTCAGGATGAAGGGAGAAGCAGCGGTGGAACACGTGCAAACCACATGCATGCTCGCTCCGGGGGTCTCTACCCTCCAGTGTCTTCGCCTTTCAGCTTCTGCTTCTTCTCATTCTTCTGGATCATCGTGCACCTACACTGACGGACGAATCTTGCTTCGCGGTTACCCCTGCATTGGGTTACGCTCGGATGATCGATTTTCGCTTTGGTTTCAGGTGCTCTTCATATTGTCACAGTTTCTGACAAGCTGCCAATATTTCGAATTAACTTAACGTTATCGTCGCGTTTCCATTCCGGAGGGATCGAGGGTTTACAAATTCTGAAATGTTTGGAGCACCATTTTTCTATATTATCTTGTAATGATACTCAGTTTGGTCGTCATTTAATTCTTGCCAATGCTGCTAAAGATATTACTCCAGAATTGATGAAAAAGAACCGTTGCATAAGAGGCAAGAAGAAAAAAGTAGAGAGGGACAATACTAGAATAAGTCACAGGCGTGGCGACCGCTTAGTCAAATTACAACCCTCCAATTTCTCTGTCAGCGGTCCGTTAACCGAAGGGGAGGCAAAACGAGAAATAGCTGCGGAACAAGGCGAAAGAAACGAAGGAAAAAAAAAGGAACGAAAAGAAGAGCAGAACACGAACTGGTAAGAAACACGAGGATCCCTACAAGGTTCCCTCGAAGAACATCAACGGGAACTCCGCGGCGATGGACTGGCAGTGGTCGCGTTAGCGGAGGAAGAAACGCTTCAAGATGGCCGGTGAGGCGCGATCGAGCCATGATATTGACTGTTGCCAACGTGGAAAAGGCAGGGATCTCTATTAGTTATTGCCAAGCCGACCGCGATATAAATAACGAAGTCGCAATAAACGCACGGCGCTGGACCGAACCGAGAGCCCGGCATCGATAATGATGTTGGCTGACAAGTTGCACCGCAGGTTGCACGCTGGTACCCAACATAACGTACAAGAGGCAATATTCCAGCCCCGAGGACCGCCGCAGTTATCTTAAGGGGACTCCACAAGCCACGACTTGCGGGGCGATCGCGGGAGAAACAGATTATAACGAATAGTTCGTTGGCGAATTTTTAATCGACCAGTTTGAGGTACTTACGAAGGTTTCATTGAAATTGAAAGCATTGCAAATATGCGTTCGCAGCGCTCAAAGAGTTAATTTCATTTTTAACCCTAAAAGCGACCAATTGTAACGACCAATTTTACTGCCATAAGTATCGACTAACTTATCGCATAAAAAAATTAGGGGATTAACTTTTCCTTTTTTTGCCTGGGAGCCGTACAAGGGTGAGGAGTCTTTGGCTTGAGCTGGGGTGCAGAGAGTATTGGCTTTCTCTCTCTCTCTCTCTCTCTCTCTCTCTCTCTCTCTCTCTCTGACAGTCCTTGTGTATATCTTCTAACTTCTTATTTGCTCATTTATTATAAAAAATATCATTAATATTATTATCTGCCTCTAAGGCTAGACCTACTAAGTACCTTCACTGACGAGTACACTAGCAGGCCCAGGACGAAATGTTCTTCCTATCTTTCCTCTCTCATCCTACAGCAAAATATGCATGTCTACAAGAAGCTAGATCCAAAGGCTGTTAGAGAGAGCCAATACTTCTCTCAAAGACTCCACTTCTCACCCCTGTGCGACTCCAAGGCAAAAAAAAAGTTAAGCTCCTAATTTTTTTATGCGATAAGGTGCTCGATAGTTAGAGTGGTAAAATTAATCGTTACAAATTTTTTGTGGAAAGCCACCTTTAGTGTTAAAAATGAAATTAATGTAAAATTGACAATTCACAATGGAAAGAAGTATTTATTTAATCCTCTATGTAATAATGAACCAGAGACTTCTATTTATCAGTGAAGATCTTAAAATACTATGCTCAAAGTGGACGCTTTACACGGATTATAAATTTCTCTAGAATAATTATTTAGCCGAGCTGAAAGTAATTGTCGGTACGAAAATGGCTGTTGCGTTAAAGTAGCCTTGGTCTATGGCGAAACTGACCTGTTCGAAGTGTGTTTTGAGAGTATGCTAATATGCAAATGACTGGAGACATACTCGAAGTAGCAAATGGATAGTTTGAGGATCCTTTGTCAGAATGAGGAGAGTCGGTAAACGTAAGTCGTGGCCGACAGTTTGTGGAAGATGAGAATACCAGTAACGATAGAGGAATCATCGTCGGTTTGCTAATCACAGAGTCAACTTCACTGGCATTTATGAAACAACGGACGTTTGCAGAATTCACAATGAAATTCTAAGGTGATCCATCCGACTAAGTCTTGGCACTATTGACCGATCGTCCGACAATAGATACGTACTGAGGTCTTCGCAATGTAGAAATAAAAAGGTACCTATTCTGTGTTCTTCTCTTTCACGTTCTTCCTTCTTCCTGTACATCTCTTTTTCTGTTCTTAGTATTCTTGCCACTTTACCGCTCAAGTACCACTTCCTCGTCTTTGCGTTACTTTTTCACATAGCTGAAATTCCTTTTTCGCAGTCACTTACTATACCGCGCTCTTACTTCATCTTGAACTTTGGTACTAACCTAGGTATAACCCGTTCGGGGAGGGAATAATACTTTTATGTTACAAGTACGGTTTTGAATGCGTGTACGTAACACGTACTAACAACCGTAGATATTGAAATAACAAATCAAATGTTCCTTCTTACAAAGCTGATCAAACATTTAACATTATCGCGTTTGAAGTTCTCTGATCGGACTAAGGAACCGGAGGCTTGCTTGAAAGCGTTTCTTCCATGTGAAACGACCCTTAGACAGGCCAGTCCGCTATTCTACGTGTATATAAATTGCTCGATCGCGCGCGATTTGCCTAGTACCGGGAGAAGACCGTGTAACAGGCTCTGAGAGCTCGCCTCTTCTCACCCTCTGCGAGAAAAAAGAAGGGAAACGAGTGGTTTGAGCCGCCTACCGACCACCACCACCACCTCCAACCATTCCCATGGAAAATGATTTTTGTTTAACGCCATCGAATCTGTCCGGTGAAGCGGCAACTATTAACGATCGTGGCAAACATCTTAAATGATTGGAAAAAGTTTGGAAAGGCAAAGAAATTAAAGGAAATTTGTCGTCGACAATTTTGTACAGCTACTTTTTTGTCTTGCACTCTTCGAATCCAAAGAGTTGTGGGTTAAAAATTACATTAATATATTTTCGCGTTAGATCTATCGGACAAACAGATAAATACGCGGTTAGAGGTTTATACTAGATCACCTTTGTACCGCGATTGCAACTAGTTACACGGCTATTTGCTTACGAACTTATCGAACCTGTTGAACGTGACGCAATCGACACGCCTTATTATTCTGATTTTCTTAACCGTCTCATTAATTACTCGTATTCCACAGTGCTGTACGTCAGACGTTTATTACCGCGTCCTATAAAATTGTCCACATACGTACAAATCGTGCATACCGTTCTATCAAATACCTCTTTTAACTTGTATATCATCGAATGAAACGTAAAAATTACACGATGTACCGACGAAAGGGTTGGCTGAAAGGGACTAACAACGACAGGTGTTGATTAAATGTTTCGTAGATGAATTTCCACGTGTACAAAATAACGTAAATCGAGGCAAGATTTTTGCGTTTTTCCCTTAATCGAACAATAATTTACCAAGCAATCTGACACGATAAACGAACTCCAGGAATCTCCTTCTGTCCTCTCACTTCTCACGATATCATCTCAAGATCGGCTTCGATGTTCTCAGAAAAATTCCGAGCCTTGCAAGCGCTCGACTATCAGCGAAAAATGTTGCTATTGATGAAATGAGTTATTGTCTATTCTTCATATGCAGCAAGTACATGGAAATCAGTTCAAGCGGGAGACGGCAGCAAGCCTTCGAAATAAAATGATCCGTGCGGTTACAGATCGAACTTTGGCGCGTGTAGCGAGCAGTTCGTTTAAAAGTATATTTTTAAACTTCTAAAGTAGAGGGGCGAATTGCTCATACATGTTACTACTCGTCGTACGACGAATCGTGCGATTCTATAGTATAACTATTATAATACGTGCATAGTATTAAATCGCATATTGTAGATAAGAGATATATGAGAATACCTCTGCTCAAGACTATCTATGACATAAAACTTGATGAATATGCAAGGCGTGTCACCGAAGATAACACTAACATTTATCTGGAACGTTCGTCGATATAACAAAGAGTCGTGAATCTAATTTAGATTCTAATAGGCTCCTGAATGATTAAACTAGAATAGAAATATAGATGATAAAAAGGAGATGTCGAAAAATCGGTCGCTCGTTAAGCTGGTGCAAAGGATAAGCTGATGCTTCGACTCTTAGCATTCGATGCACAACTCGGTCAGTCTTCAGTCCAGTATTAGTTGTCGGTTTAGTTATATAATAAATGGTATAATGCACGAAGATTTTTTTTCGAATTTTTCTTAGCCGGCAAAGAACCGCTTCGCCTTGCGAAAGAAATTGATTTCCATGTAGTCTTGGAAGGGATCCGAGGCAGGAGCGAAAAGATGGAGCGGCGACCTGCTTCGACCGACTAAATTTACTCGAAGCGGCATGACACGTGGGAAATCCAGGCGACCAGCGACGTTAGTCAGTCACGAGCCACAAATATAGGTGTACCTTTCGCTCATCAGAGTCCGATTACGATGGACGTCGGTTAGGAGAATTTCCCAACAGTCATTGGGTTACTGAGCCTAGTTTCGATCCAACAGCCGATGAAAAATTTTCTGGAAACCTACCATTCACCCGCAGACAATTACTTTAGCCGTGATCGAATTAATAACGACAGCAGAGATTTGAAGATTTTATTTTACGTTACTCTACGAATTTCTTCGTCTCTACGCCTCTCATTTTTCTAAGCGTTAACCTTTCTAAAAATACTTTCGATCGAGCTCATTCCGAAGTCACGTATGATGATGTACTATTCTTCTTTACCAAAAGAAAGAGTTGAAACGGGCGTGAAACATCGAAGAGATTGCAACATCGGCCTCGAATCGATTCCCCCATAAATCCGTCCGTTTCTCGCGAGAAACTGTCTTGATTCGATGGAACACGTTACACACCTCTTTCTCGTTTTCTTTTAATCGTTCTGTCACGGAAATAAATTTCGTCTCAGCCCGGGGACGCTTCTCGAAACTCGCTTTCGGTTGCGCAAACGTTCGAAAGCGTCTCCCGGCTGGTGCAACCTGTTTGAAACTGGAAAGAAGAAGGGAAGGAAGATTGATTTCGATGGAGACGTCCGATTAACGACCGATGGGACAATTTTAATAAACTCGTTAGCATAATCGTTTGCCTTGAAAAAGGAACACGTTCGCGATCGAAGAAGATCGAACAAAGTATGAAAAGTATGAAAAGTCGAATGAAAAGTCGCTAAAAACTGGAAGGAAATTAAAAAAGGTGAACAGAAGGATTTTTCACAAGTCGCCTACTATTTCATCCATAAAAGAAAAGCATCAGAAATTATAGTGCAATAAAAAAATAACAAATATCTATATCCCACGGAACAGGTCAAATAGAAGAACTTAAATAAAGTAAGTAAGTAAGTAAAACAAAGATGTCGAAAAAATGGAACAATCAAATGCGAAAGTAAAGGTACCACGAGGATAAAAAACTTTTCAAAATGTCGAGAAGCTTTCGAATTAACATGCTACGACCGATCTCACACTCCGGACCATCATACCCTAGGTACCATCTCGAGTCCCTCAACCCCAAGGACGGAACGCAAAAGAATCCAAAAGATCTCCGCGCGCAAGGGATGCAGCGATCCAAGAGAGAGATTAAAGAAAACAGGAAACGGCAGGAGAGGCCGCGGTACCAAGAGAAAAAAGAATCGAGACGCAAGATTGGCTGTGAGATGAAAGGGCAGAGGGGAACGGCCAGAGGGAACGAGAAAGGCAAGAAAAAGAGAGGACGGGTCGGAAGGGAGGCTGGTAAACGCATGATACGCCGGGAAGGCTCTGCAGGATATGCGAGCAGCTGCCTCGTTATTTTCAGGACTTTAGCGCTGGACGAGGCTCTCCTTGGGATTCGACGAGAAACGCGACAGCACGCTCCGGAAGACCACGGCCTGAATTAAACCTCGAAATTAACGGGAATGCCTAGACCGATTTATTGCGATGCTTTCTTGCGGACGGAAAAAAGTTTGACGTCTTGTTCAAAGGAAATTATTGTTAGGTGCCTCGAGAGCCCGCCAAGTAACCACCTAACTCGACGAAGATAAAGATAATTAATTTGAGGAGCTTATGGCGAACACGTTACCAAGAGGTCAGCTTTTAACTCTTCCACTTTTATTTCTTGTACGAAATTCTAAAAAGACTTGTGGTCACGATAACGGTGATAAGGAACAGAAATTATCGGGCACTCTAATCCCCACAATCGTAACAGGAAAAAATTAAGAAAAGAACTTGCTTTCAATATTGGCTAAGACCATGGAAACTCTAACTATAAAATGTTCTCGCTAAACAAATGTTTATCACCATAAATTTCCATGCTGTTTCCACATCTTTCATGAAATGGCACAAATTGAGCCTGGTAAACTTTAGATACGTCTAATATTTCACTGTTTTCTTAAACATCTCTGGGGGGGTGGCTATGTGCTTAGAAGCGGTATGAGGCGATAAGAGAGCGAGAGAGCTTTACACTATGGTAGTTCACAGTAGTTGGTAGATAAAACGAGATTGCTTACTATGCGCGCGTGTACATACACGAGCCCAGGAGCTTTACGGGTTTCTCTTATCTTATCCGTCACCCAATGGACTTGCGTGCCGATGAATCGCGTTGATATCAAGTGGCGAAGTTCACTCGACGTCGCGGCGCCGAAAATTCGCCGAAACAGGTGACTACGCGTTAGGCCAGCGATTTCTAGTCGATAAGTTACCGAACAGAACAGTACCGAATAAAATTTGAAATTAAATCCAGTTTATGAGTTATGTTTAATAAAGTACTTGACTTCTTTCTGATTTCTCTAAGGTAAAACTAATGAGGAATGCTTGAATTCACTCGGGAAAATTTTGTTTATCGCTCCAAATCGAGATATCCTATTTATATCGAAACATCTCCATCGTGTTCATGATCTTTATTTTTGCCTGCAATTTTTCTTCGAACTACGCTGGAATTTTTCCACCGTCGAAATAATATTATTGTTTTTCATGTTTCTCAGTCTGTTTTATCGCCATCGTTCGATTCGATTTGTTTATTTCTCCTACCGAATGCACCGAGCGTTTTTATTTCTCATCTTGAAGCTCGCAAATAAATCCAACTCCTCCACGACAAATATGTATATTTTTGAACGGAAAATACTTTGTAGTTAATTGCTACGAAAAAAAAAAGAAAAAAAAGGAAAAGGAACAGTAGGAATGAACACGTGGATCGACAGGTTTATTCTTCGGGGGAGCGTTATATCATTCTCGATTGAGGATGATACCGTCCCTCTCGCCTTTGATTATCACACAATCGTACAATTATTAATACGTTGGGCTAACCAGATGATGGCACGACGATGTGAGAAGCATTCGCAACGAGACCGACCTCGGGGCTCTATCCGTCCTTTAAATATATCCTTTCTTTTAAGTATCACTTATTTAAAATACCTCAAACGATTAAATACACTTCGGCTCTTCGTTTCTAATGAATTTATCTCCCTTCGGTACATTTACACAGCATAATTCTAACCATAAAATAGTAATTTTTGAAGCAGTAATTAAAAAATTATTTAACTTGCCATAACAAGATTGAAGTTAACGGGAAAATAAGATAAATCCAAAAGTGCGAATCAGGTATAATACAAAGGAATTATTTTCGATACTATTCTACCTTAAAATGTGCAGTCTTTTATATTTAATTAGTATAATCGTCTTTGTAAAAGAGGATCGTAAATTTGTCGGTACAAGATATAAGCACGGGAAGAAAAGGGAAACCCTGTGTGTGTTATTACATTAAAGCTCGTGAGACAGACCAAATTTCTTATTTACTTGACACTTGCGGATCTTCAAAGATTAATCAACGTACATTGGACCGCTATTATCGATCTGCTACCACTTCAGTAGTAGAAAAGATCGTCGAATGAAACGTTGTTATTAAAAATTGCGATGAAAATTTCTGAAATTCTACGACGTTGATTTAATGAATCTGATTATCGATAATTAATTCTTACAATTGCTAGATAACGATCCCAGCACGTAATTATATAACGATCCCGCGAGTTACATATCGATCACGATTACCATATTCATGGAGTCGTGCGTTTTTTATGTACGTTGTATTAATTTCGATTTCATCATAATTTCTTCTTTAATCAACGTCACGCGTAACAGATCGCGCATAAAAATTCCTTTTACTTTTTATGCGATTTTCCTCCCCGCTACTTCCGATTCTTTTCCCTTTTTTTCTTAACGGACAATACGGGCTATTGATGAACATTGTTCCTTCCTGGAACGGATCCATTCGAGACAAGCGAGCCGTTGTGTTCGAAAGGCATCGATGCCACAGGACTTTCTCAACCGAGTCGTCGCTCCGGTCAGATATCTTTCTAAAACGGCCCTGGCCATCGGCCAAACTGCCTCGAGAACACGACAATCGCGCGGGAAGCGATAGGTGAGAAAAGCCACGAAAACCCTCGGCTCTATTCTCGATTGACTGCGATTGTCTAAGGAAATCAACATTTCGATTTCGCCCAATTTTTCGGAGCCAAGTACAATTCTCCCGCGTAACGATTTTCCATTTGAAAAAACGCATTTGTCCTATCGATCCTCGATAGGACTGACTCGCTGGTTCTACGAAATTATGTATGCAAATAGTTCGACTTGCAACAGCGATCTCATTTACAGCCGATTAGCTTAACCTTCGGCATTTTTTGCCAATAAACCTGGCAAATTTATACAGTGCGTGCTAGGTTTTTGTTAAACAGCGCCGAGACAGCCTCCCGTAAGTAAAACGAGTAAATGTATAAAACGATCCACGCACAGCGCTTAATACTTATAAAACACGTATGTTGTTACGACATCTGCTTAAAATGCGCATTCGTTGCGCGATTATTTCAATTACTTATGCTTTCCTTATAGTCCTCTGCGTTAGCCGTAACGACACTATGCAAAACGCGTTGTCGTTATAGTCCCGTTGTGGAACCGGATTCGACCATCTTTTTCTACGAAACCAATATTCGTATGAAATTAAAACAGTTCGCCGCTGTGAATCGATACCAACATTCGCTGTTCAAGAATTTTGTAGAAACACTTAGAGTGGTTACGACAGGGGAAACGATACGTTGTACATTGACGAGGAGTTCGTATAATTTATAAATATTCACCACAAGTACCGCTACAGTAATTGAATATAAAAATAAGCTCCAATACCAAGGCCAGCGATCAACCATTCGCACCACCTAAAGTATATACTAACTATCTCGCTGTCAAGCATTCAACGTTAGTAAATTTGCTATAAACTTTAGAAAAGCTCTCCACCTACACTGCAAACGACATCTCCAGCCAGCCTGTCAACGAGGACAAAAATGGCTGTGTACCGGTTGAACGGATTTATCTGCTCGCGCGCAACCCCTCACGAAAAGACCCACGCGATGGTTTACGATCACGGCACCGTTTTCGAGGCATTACATTCCTCGCGCGCCTACGCTCCTCTCTCGCTCCAGGGCGTCGCGAGGCCGCGATTTTTAGAAGCTTCGTTTTCTACCTCCTACCGATACTTTACAAGAAAGAAAGAGAAAGAGAGAGAGAGAGAGAAAGGAGAAAAGAAAGAGAGAAAAAAAGAGAGCGTACACGTGTTGTATCCCTGGATCGATGTATGTATGTACAGGGGTGCTATACACGTGTGTCACGTTGTACACGTGCAACGGATTTATGCGTGTGCCGCACGCACCGTATAATTCCGTCGATGGAAAGATTATTAACCAGCCAGTTGCCTCACGTGACTTCCAGTTGCTATTTTTGTGAGCAGCCAGAGTTGTTTTGCGCCCGGAAACATTTCGATAGGTGAAAATGTAGAAAATATGATTAAAGATTTTATGTACATATACGGGTTTGGATAAGAGGTCCAATTTTTAAGAAGGGTTCAACTTAGAAACAAAATATACCCCGATGGTATATTTGATGCTTGCAGAGTGACTGCCTATTAACTTTTAGAATACTTTTTGCAAATCGAAGGTTTAGTTGTATTTATAATTCCTGCGACTTCTCAGATAAAGGTGAACTCCTTTCCTAAAGCTTAAACAATCACGCAGGCCACGGAAATACATTCATAGACTGTCTGGATTTCGAAATTCCAACAGACTACCAACAGTCATCCCTTTCGACATCGTGGAATAATATTTGGAAAGATTACACTTATATTGTGATGGACTAAACTTAATTACCCAACTTATACCTTAATTTACCTATGAACTATTACAAACTAATTACTAATACGAGATACTAGGATTAATTTACTAGGTAACTATATTAATAATGTCGTTATTCTACAATACATATTACTTATATTACAAAATCCTATAAAAATATATAATCTAGAGAGAGAGCGCGTTTTCATCGACGCCAATGGCAACCATTTGAAACGCATAATTGCCCGCGCAACATCTCGCATATTCAAAGATTAATTATCCCGGCCCCAATGGCCCGATGGCAATCCCAACCGCGTTGACTTCGGAATCCTGACGACATCTTTACCTGACAGTATTAGAAGGTCCAACTTCAATCTAATGCTGCCCGGTAAGATGTGAACAGATACTCCGTCCGATGTTTTTAGCTTTTAATCCACCATCCTTAGAGTCGTCCCTTGCCCATGTCGCATCTTTCCTTGTCCACTCGCTTCGTCCACGCTGTTCTCGTGGCTCACTATTTTTTTTAACTTAGCCTTTTAGCTTTTTCTTTTTCTCTCATTCTCTCTCTCTCTCTCTCTCTCTCTCTCTCTCTCTCTCTCTCTCTTTCTTTCATTCCCTCCTACACACACTATTTCTCTCTTTCTTTGAAACGATCGTGCACCGACACATTTCCCGTTACCGGAACACCTTGCTCTTTCGGAACTTGCAACGATCATTCGCCTGTTGGTAAAAATGCAATCTCCGCTGGTAATGTGTGAACAAGTTTCTCGTAACAAGTCATCACTTCGACTTTGTTCCGAAAGGATAAGGCGTAGAGAGGTCACCGTCCGCTTTATATGTTTAGTGCATAGCGTAAAAAAAAAATGTATATATATGTATGGCGTGGACAAGGTGCAAACAAATGCGGTACAGAAAGAGAGAAAAATGTGCAAGTGGAGAAAATCACTTGTGATATTCTTGAGACAGAAGGAGAGGAAACAATATTAGTCGTTTGCTATTGGAGTGTTAGCAAGGCAAGATGTAGACATGCGAGGACGAATAAGGATGGATCGCAAATTATTTTATTAATTTAATGTTATCTAGTTCGCATTCTTTTTGGAGATGTAAAACGATCGTAATGCAAGGACATTGAACGGGCAATAGCAAGCAAGGAAACGGTGATGATATTAAACAGCACACAGAGAACACAGCAAGCCAGGAAGAGTATAGTAGCGTAACAACAAGTAGCTGCAAATTCTAACCGAGTACCTGTGACTGAATCTATGGTACAAAAGTTCTAAACCACGTTCAGATCAAGTTCAATGCATACGGGATGTTGATTATAAAATTTGAATTATGTAATTACAGCGAATCGTATCTTTTTGCGCGTAGAATAGACCAAAGATGCAACATACGATATACCTGCGGTTTTTCTATTTCCATTTCTTTTCGAATAGATTCGTTTGCCAAGCCCCATTACCACAGGAGATAGCATCGTTCAGATAGAAGGCGAGCAGAGTGGAGATGAGGGGGTTGCCTCCAATGGTAGGAGGGGCAAGCATGTTTTATGTAATCACCAACCGACTCTGCGGGACTCGGTATTAATACGGGCAATAAATAAACGCCGTCAGGGGGGAAAGACTCGATCCTAAGGCATCTTGCCGTGCCTCGTCTGCTTCTTACCTCTCTCTCCACCCTCTTCACCGTACGCATGGGCGTCGCACAAGACTTTTACATGTGAAATAAAATTATGTGAAAATTTTTCAATTTCTCTTTCCCCTCGGTTTTCCAAAGGCTCTTAAACCTTCTCGGACTGGATAAATTTTTCAGGTTACGATACGAGATTACGTACTTACATATATATTTACTATCCTAATGTAAGCTAATATTGTTACAAAACATCGTTACATTTATTCCTAGCTTATTCTTCATCAACCACTCAGCCACTCTGCTTTTATTTGTCCTCCTCTCGTGCAGCTACTCACGAATTATTTTTAATATTTAAAACAACCAAATAATACGCGAGTTTACATGCAGGTGTCGTCATGGAAGCCCATGAAGTCGAGGTCAAGTGCCCACACATTTACTGTCACCGATTTTTTAATGCTTCGGATATTCTGTCGGCGCAATACCATTTTCGCGGCAGAACATGAACTATAAACTAATCCCCTTGTATACATAATTATTTGTGTTGATTTTTCATTTACTTTCGCACTCATTGTCGAATAGTATTATAAAAAACGAGTAAAATAAATAATTGACATTTATTGCCTCGTCAAATTGAATTTCAATGATCATTTCCGTGATTTTATTCACCGTACAGAATTATTTTCATGGTTTCACGTATGCAAGGGTTGCACCCAACGTACATAAGTAACTTCTCCTTTTTTCTGTAGTATTCGGAGCCTCTTCTCCGGTGAATTTACATTTCCGTGTATCTGGTAACCGGTTTTATGAAGCGGCTCACGGCTTGCAACTTAAGTAGGAATTTTTCTCTCTACGAAATATCGTCTCCCCCTTTATGGGAAGATACAGAATAACGTAACGACCACGAGACGATTTTTTCTTTTTATAAGACCAACACGTGTATTTGCAGATTGCCAAAAACCGACACCGCATCTCCAAAGTGACACTAAATTGTGTTCGATAAAGTTCAAAGTACAAAGAGGAAATAATGACTCTTAAAAAGGAATACTACGATTTCACCGTTACTTTACAACACAGAGACCGTTATTTCTTTATTATGCAAAATTGTACCAAGAAAAAAAAATAGACTCCCCCCCAAAACGAGTATTTTTAAACGCTATCCTGCAAATAAAAAGAAATCACTGCTGTTGGTAATACGTGCGCACTCGCGAATGAATAGGAAAAAGGAGAAGGCAAAAACCAGAGAAGGAGAAAAGAGAGAAAGATAAAAAGAAAATTTTTTGCCAGCAGATATGATGCTGTGCCATCCGTTGCTCCTTATCGCACGACCAGTTGTATCAACGTCTCCGCCTTTATGCAAATGGCCGAAGGCTAATATCCATAATGAACATTAATCTGTTCCTTTTTTTCTCCTTTAATTTTTTTGTTTCCTTAAGCATGGCCGGTGTGTCTCGTACACCGAGTGTAACGAATGACGTCCCACACATAGAAAAGGAGCATGAAAATTCTCTGGATACACTGTTCCACGGTACGACAGGAGTAATTTCATGGGCTGTCGTAAAATTTAATTGGTGCTCCCGAGAATGTAAATTCCCCCTCATAAATTCCCTAGACTCGAGACGTCGTTCACGATGCGCGAATATCGTGTCGATTAAATTGTATATAAATTAATTTTCTATCATGCTTTCTAAATTTCCTGTCCTATTGCTTCATGAAAAGTAGACACGAAGCGGGTATAATATACATGGGAATTCTCGGGAATATTTCAATCCAAGAAGTGAACGTAGAAGTGACGAACAAGAATGTGGAAACAAAGAGGCGATACACTGGCATACTGACAAACTCACAGACAAAAAGGTATGGCCGCATGGCCGATAATTCAAGTTATTTCGGGATAAAGTATTCGCCCAAATATTTCTCGAACCTTCGATTTCGAAGTTTATTTTCCCTCTGTGTGGTGTCGCGAAAAGTAGAAAGCAAAGTGGTTCGTCGCGACTTTATTATGAAACGCGGTATCTCCTTCATACGAACGAGAATGTAAACAAGCTGTCGGTATTAATTTGCTGCGCACGCGAAAGACAATGTACACTCGCTAAGAAATAGAAACGACTTCGAATTCCTTTGTAAGGAGGAAAATAATTTTTTTATTTCTTCGCTTTTGTTTACGCGCCGTTTTTCGTAGACAGGAGGAAGAAGGTGAGGGGAAAAGAGGAAAAGAAAGAGAAAGAGAAAGGAGAAAAGTATACCCGTTGCATAAGCTATATTTAACTGCACCTGCTGGCGCCAGACTATTCGCACACGCATGCACATGCACGTTGTGCATATTATACGCGTTGCTATACAAGACGCAACGCGCTCTGGTGTCGAACATACGATCTATTCGGCAGGACAAGGGCGTGCGCATGGCTAAGTGGGATTATTCTTGATCCCATCCTATTTTACTCGTATTTAACACGTTTCAGTAATTTTTAATATCGAAATTTTTGTTCCTGAACCTAATGAACATATAGCGGTATTAAGAGAAAATTAAAGTGCGTAGTAGAATTATTTTGAAAGAACAGATTCAACGGTATATCACCCGGCATATCGTGCATGAGGTAACGCGACACAATTTGAAATCACGATTTCTTCGATCACGTTTCCTTCCCTTACCCTACCGATTCTAACTGAAACGAATCTAATAATAACCCGACAGATCATCCGGGGATAATTGGTAGAAAAAAAAGACAAAGAAAAAAGTATCAACACACAAATACACATAAAAAAAAAAACGTGCTCTTCGGGCTACCAAATATGGCGCGATACCGAGCGACCTTAGAAAAGCGCTACAAAGCGTTTAATTTAATTAACTTTCGTAAAACGTACCGATGGGCGTGTCTATATCCAACAACACCCGCCTATCCATTTTCAGCATTTGAATCAACCCAACGGTTTTTCACTGATCGCGTGCACAGTTTCAAAATTACAAAAAATGTATGACCTATACATGCTCATACATCGTAGAAACTAAGCAATTTTTAGCTACAACTGAATAATTTCTACAAAAGAATCTAAAAGAAGAAATAATAAAAGGAAATAAAAATAGTAACGCAGGTGTGGACACGTGGTATCCCTGTTCAAATTACGCGCGTTACATAATCCTACGATAGTTTCGATACAACATGACTCGATAAATTATCGATTTTTAAAAATTCTCAATAGTGGAATATGAATGTATACCATTCATCTCGTTACAACAATTGTCCTTTAGAAATATAACCACAAAGGAAATTTACTTTCTAAACGCGAATGATGTCTCGGTAAGAAATGATTGTAAATCAAATTCTCACTCACCCAATGCAGAACGTCTAAGGATATTTCAGCGAGGACATCTGATCATCGATCGTCGTCGTCAGCGTCGTTACTTCACGACCAAGTCCTGCAGGGCTTTCGATCGATTCTTCGCCGAAGGAAGCAGAACGAAGAGGGCGGACAGGAAGAACCGGTGCACCATTCCAGATAGGAAACGTGACGCACTCTCGAGCAAAGTGCACGATGGCTCGGCGCCACCGTCCTTTATGCTACCAACGGGAAGGCTCAAAGAGGCAGATTCGTCGGGAGATTCGCAGAGCACCGAGAATCGCACAGGAAAAGGAAGGACTAATACTCCCGTGTCGCGCAACCCCGAAAATCGCACTGTCAGCAGGAAGTATGGCACACGATTGAGAACAAACATGAAGGAGTAGGAGACGTACGACGAAAGGTGGAGAACAGCCTTCAAACCGAGTAAAAACCGGAGAAACGAGGGAGTGGGGACAACGGGAGAGAGACATGGTCGAGAGTAGACTTCCTTCCTCCTTTGCCGACGTGTGTACGAGCGGAACCGGCTCCGTTTCGACGCGTGCTCCCGTTGAAATTTGACCGCGAGTAAACGTTAAACTCTTTTACTTCACGAAACGAAGACGAACGATTAGGAATGACGACCGAGGTCAAACTAATTTTGTCCCGTCAGTGAAACGATCGTGCACGAAACTAACAGAACTGTCGAGCAACTCGTAGACGAATGACCAACCGAACTGGTAGAACGAGCGACGCAGACTAAGCTGCGCGGAGGCTGGCAGGAACTCCGCCAGTCACGGCTGCGCGTTTCCATCGCGCCGCCTGGTGGTGGGGATAGAACGACATGCGTGAGAGTGCGTTCGTTCTACCGAACGACGGAAACGGGGTGGGGGCTGGGGCTCGCGCGATATACCAAGAGTGGGGGATCGCTGCTGAACGCACTCCGTGAATGATGCAGGTGGCGGGCAGGGATGACGATGACTAAGTCTGCGCATCGCTACCGTGTTCTACTAATTATCTCCTTTGCTGCAATTAAAAAGAGTAGATTACTCTTTATAAAATAGATTGTTCGTATACACTTTGTATTTAGAGAAATATAAAATTTTGTAAATGAATCTTTATCAACCGAAAATTCATACTATTTGTAATAAACCGTCAAAGGCGAGGCAAAGCTGCAAGTACTCATATTGTTGTACTTCATAACGCGGTGACAGAGTGTTTCGTCATTGAATTCAAGACGTGCACATGTGATTACGCTTCACACTACAGGAGGTTTTTACAATGTGAACCTTTGTTGTGCTTGGTACTCTGAAGAAAAGGGAAACGAATACGAAAGAAAGAGACGGAGGATTAATTATTAACATACACGTTGAGAAGAACGTGAAATTCTTGCAACAATGATTTATATCGTCTTCTCCATGTATAACGTCGTTGGACAAAATTTAATCCCGTTTATTGCTGTACTGTTTTGCGTAATCAGTGCACTTATGTATATTCCATGTCGGCAATATCTTATCAACGTGGCACGACCTAGCGACCCCGTGTTTTCTTCTGTTTTAAATTTAAAAAATTTTATCGCGCTGAGAACTAGTATTGCCCGATATCGAAACTTACGAAATGGGGTGAGAGTGGCGCTCTATCGATAATGAGCTGAACAGATAATGTCCGATATGCGGAGAAACGAATTACATTCGATGTTGCATCACTGATTTTACGTATACATCGTCGTGTGTTTAGTAACTATAACGAGATGGAGATGGAAAGCATTTTTCACTCTGAGACAAAAAGTTTACTTTGAAACCGTTATCTTTAGGTTACTATATAAGCGTAGATAGCAGTTTTTATTGAAAAAAAGTAAGCTATAAATTAGAAATTTTTGAAGTTGGAGAAAGATTGTTCTATTGCTTAATTCTATGATATTTTAAGACCCGTATTACATGGTAATGTTATTTTGTAATAGAGTGCGGGTCACTTTTACCCGTGGACAATATAGTTCGTTATTGAATAAATCGTTATTGTACTTTTACGTCGTGTAAAATGTAAGTGTAATTTTCCTAAAAATGACACCAATAGGTGGTCAGCGTACATAACCGGAAAACGACGTATTGTAAAGCTTCCTGACCCACAAATCGTCCGCTTTTCAGATGCAAATGCATTTCTCTCTTCTTTTTCCTTACGAAGATAACAGTCATGAATATATGGGAGGCCAAACTCCTAGAATATTTATCCGCAACTATTGTATTCTCAGTTAGCCACTAAATGCATTATTATGCCTCTTTTCTTATTACGCCAAGTTAAAAAATTCGAGGTCCTCCGAAAGAAGAGATAGCAATCACAGGAAAACAAGAATACTTTCACACGCTAGTCTACATCACCAATCGTAAGCTCGCGTGTCTTCCACATCAAGAAATTTATTCTAAAACTTGTGGAATTTCACTTCTGAATTTCTATCGTAACGCACACAAATTGTGCAAGTCTTCTAGACTCCATCGGATTAATGGATAACATAGTCAAAACCGGAATTGAGTAGAAACTCTCCTCGCTCGAGTCCATCTTGGATCCGAGTGAAAAGAGAGGATGCAACGGGACTCGGTTGGCTCGTTTTCAAAGAATAAAAACCGAAGAAATTGGCCATCACGGCCAGTGACACGACTCGCGATCGGCATATTTCCTTGACCACGTCATCGTCGAGCAGTGGCCACCGTGGTAGGGAGAGAATTTGCAGAGTGTATTAGTAGGCCATGACGAAAATACCAAGCGGTCCGGATAGTAATAGCGAGAGCATCTAGACGGCATTGACCGCGCCCGAATCCCGTGTACAGGTCGTTCTCCGTTTCCCTCGTTCCTTGTGTTGCCTGCTGATGCCACATTTCTGTGCATATACATAAGCAACTTTACGATGCGTGTTTCCAGAGAAATATTTAGTAATGGCATTAACAGAAGTTAGATCGCGACAACTTTTCCTTCAGCAGTTGGAAGATCAGGAACCGTGAAATTATGCAAAAACGAACGTAAGGCCTGTTCTATCATTCCATCGCTGGTTTGTTACTAATCGGATATTCATACGATCGATGGCTTCTGTCTTAGTAGTGAAACGGCATGGTTTTCTTATGGAATGTTGATTTTCACACGTGATCCTCGCTGATGCTCTTAGGAACTTGTTAAACTCTCATTATCCTGCAAAAGCTTTTAATGATTAGCGTAGAAAGAAAGTCGAATACTTTCGAAATTTATATATCTACTAATTGGTTGATTTCTTATGTTTTAACGGAACTAATTGTATGTAGCTACAATTTTTATAATAATGCGTGCTTATCTGCCGAAAAGAAATAAAACAATAAAGAATTTTTATAAAAATAATTCAGAATTCATTGTGGCTGAAAAGAAATAATATCATACACGAATCTCTACTTCCTTCGCAAACAATTTGTCGTTTCAAGGAAGTGGTTTTTATCCACCGCTAATTTTGTCCAGCATGTTACACTCTCGGTTGATTATACCGGAAGCGCGATAGTTCACAGAGGCAAGGGGACACATAGGCCACACCTAGGTATAAAGCGAGTAAAACACATGCAAGGCGAGGTAGAAAGGTCGATTCGGTCTGTATTCTTTTCGCTATATTCTAGCTCCCTGTCCTTCTCCTTTTTTTTTCATTTTTTTTCTTCTTTACCATCGACCCAATACGCCGCTCCCATGTTTGTCAACTACGTATGCTTCCATCGTCATACAACGATTCCGAAACGATCGCTAGAAAGACGAGTTCTCAGTATTCGAAGTCAGGTCCAAACAGCACAAGATACAGCCAGCATGCTTTTACGGCTAATAAATGTCTCCCTCACGAGCGCCATCCCCACGTATTCAGCCGTTTCGTGTTGCACATCGTCGAGAAAAACGCATTTCAATAGCTCGAACGCTCATTAACGGTAATTAAAGTGGCCCTCCGGTGCAGTATCACGTTACGCTGGCCATCAGCGTGAATTGATTTACACGACGTGTCGGAACAGATAGCAAACACAATCAATAAACAATATTTATCGTATGATAAAATACGTTATTCGATGCTCTTATCCATTTGATCTATTTTTGACAGCTTTAAGATATCCTCTTCCTTTTAATAAAAATCATGTGAAGCATATGCGCGTTGCCACATGCAGTTAATGAATTGTTAGTTTTGTACACCTGTTTCTATAAAATAAGCATGATAACAATATCAGACAATCAAAAAACGAATGAAACACTATACAGTCGAAAATTTATACATTCTTATCGAAGCATATTAATAAAGTAATAAGCAATGGTAATAATTGTATGCTACTTACGGAAGATTTCCTATATCGTTCCTATCTCTTTTTCTTTCATACAGAAGTAGCACCCAAAAGAATGTGAACTAAAGGGCGCGATTAAGAAATAGCGAAAGAAATAGAATTTCCACGTGCCGGGTTCAATGGTTTCCTAGTTATTTCTTGAAGCAGTGGCGCAGCCACACAGAGTGCATTAAAATATATGTATACTAAAGCCATTTCAAGGTGTAGAAAATATCTGTCCTAGAATCTTTCTGAAAAAATGATTTCAAAACAATAAATAATATCACAATATAAGGGTGTCTAAAAATTGTAAGTAAAATTTATATACGCTCAAATTAATAACATATAGACTGACGCCTATACGTGGCATAAAATCTAAATATCTTTTTACCTAATAAATATTGCACATGATTATGGGAGTAAATTAACAGGCAAAGAAAAGTGCCAAGAAGCAAAACAAGTAACAAAATTATAGCGAAGGACAAACAGACCTGATAACCCGAGTATACCTCGGTTAGCAACACGATCGTTCGACTATTACGAGAACGATAACAAACACGTATATACCGGCCATGGTATCTGGGGTTATCGTTTTTTTTCCCTC
Organism: Xylocopa sonorina; assembly: GCF_050948175.1. NCBI lineage: Eukaryota > Metazoa > Arthropoda > Insecta > Hymenoptera > Apidae > Xylocopa > Xylocopa sonorina. The sequence goes on from NC_135193.1 coordinate 9,871,321, forward strand.
CTTTCTGAAGCCAAATGGGGGGAGTGTTAACTGCGAAGGATGAGAGAGTGAACCATGGGTCATTGGAAAAATCGACAGACGTCCCGTCTATCCACCTTCCCTCCGTTTCTCTTCATTCTTGATTGTCTGAAATTCTCGAAACCTTTTCATGTTAAAAAAATTTCTTTTTCTTTTCTAAGAAAAACACATATAATAAGATTCTTATTTCTTTTTATACGTTTTAATAACATAAACATCTGATTCCTCTTCGTCATCTTATCTATATACGTATACATATATCGAGGCATAGGAATCATAATCAACAGCTATCCGGTCGTGTCGACACATTTCCGGCAGGATTTCGAAACAAACTACGAAGCAATGCCGTACTCCGATATATTGGCCGCAATCGTACCATATGCACGTTTAAGAAACGCTTTACACACGCAAATATTGTCGCAGTTCACCACGTCGAGGGTCTCTGCATCCGCTGACGTCACGTTAACCCGGCGACCTCGTCGAACTTTGCGCCACATTAACATCTCGATTTACAACAGTTTATGTATGTTCGATTTCCGTTCGCGAAACCGTTTTAAATCGAACAGCGACATTGAGAATGAAGTCGAACTACTTGGTAACGAGAACATCGTCAGTTTGCATCAAACATTTTCATTTTAATTAATAAACACAGCTGTCCGACAAGTATCCGCAAGTATACAGGTTGACTCACTACTCGTCTGACAAAATTTTACAGCTGATACTACACCACAAATGTGTAAAAAAAAGTTCATGTAAACCTAGGTCCGATTTGTAAAAATGACAGAAAAAATTGAGATTTTTGTTTTTTCAGAGAAACAGCAGTTTCACTCATACTATTAATTGTATCTTCCAAACCGTAAGTCCTGCAAGAAAATGACAAACAATATTGAAAAGAGCAATAAATTCCCTATTATAATAGTCTCTATTTTACCTTGAAACTCGAGAACAGGTGGAGTAATAAAAATTTAAACTTATTTCAGGAGGCGAAATTTGTAAATTGCGAAAACTTTAATCTCCTATTTAGGTAATTAATTTTAGACGTAGAGGGCAACAAATTTTGCAAAAACTTCCTTATTCACTAAGCTTTATGATAACATAATCAATTTTTTATTCCGCCGCACGGAAGCAAAGAAATTTTGTGTGAAATGGTGAAAACTGCAGGTGAACTGTATATGCGTTCACAGCACTCAAAGGGTTAATTTCATTTTTAACCCTAAACGCGAATTTCCATGGAAAATTTCTAACGACAAATTTTATTACAAAATTTTTATTTTACGACCAATTTTACTAAATGGAAATAGAGGGTGCTGCAACTCCGCAGTGTCCATACGTGAGTTATTCCTGTCACTCAAGAGAGCCAATACTCTCTGCACCCCGGCCCAAGCCAGAGATTTCCTCATCTCTGTAGGGCTCTCTTGAGTGACAGGTATGGTCTCTTAAGTGTAATATTTCTGACCATGTCCATTGCCCCCGCTCGCCAAAACCGTTGAAAAAACCACTTTTTTCTATGGAATTATGAACTTCTCAGTTTCAGCTCCGTGCTGTTTCGCTCCAATATGCATGCCTACAAGAACCTACATCAAAGACTTCATTCCTCACCACGGCACGACTCCAAGGAAAATTCTCTGTCATTTTAGCAAACTAGACCTAGGTTTATGTAAACTTTTTTCTTACTTTTCAGGTGCAGTATTAGATGTAAAAATTTCTCACACCAGTAGTGAATCACCTTGTATATTACACATCTATTGCCTTCCTGACTACGTTTCCGCTTCTCTTTCCTTCTCTCCCCTGCTCACTCTCTCCCGCCCCCCCCCCCCCCCTCGCTCTTTCTCTCTCTCTCACTCTCTCTCATCTTAATTACAGAATTTTAGAGTACTGGTGATTAAAGAAAGAAATTCCTTAATTATCATTGAATAGAAAGTCAGATAAATTACATCTCCCGCTTTAGATGTAAAGTGCTCAAACTGGTCGTACACAATTATCGACAGCGAAGTAAAGTACTGAAGAACTGGTGGCGCCATCACTACGGAAAGTACTGAAACTAATGCCCGACTAGTTTTAGCGCTTCTCCGCGAAATGGCGCTAGTAGTTCTTCTGTAGTTTACTTCGCTGTCGATAATTATGTGCGACCAGTTTGAGCACCTTTCAAAGAAATGTCGCTAGAGGTTCCAGAGTAGGGTCGGCATCATCTGTCTTACTTTTTCTTATAGCATCTTTCTCTCTCTTACCTCTAACGCGGGAGATATAATTTATTTTACTTTTTCTATTCAATGAAAATTAAGTAATTTTTTTATTTAATCAACAGCACAGTAAAAATTTGTTGCATGAGTAGTGAGTCATCCTGAACCTTCGTATTAATTAATTTTACAACTTTTATGACACTTATTGATAACTTTAACTGTTTCTATCGAATTTTATATTAAACTTTAATTTTAATTTTACATATAATAATTAGTTATTAAGTTGTTTAGCTGTGTCTGCAAGTGTTTTATTGCTTTTATCTACATGCACCAGCAAATACATCACAAAGCAACTTTACTTCTTTGTGCTATATATATTATAACACGAAGTTATGAAAACAAAGATATAACACATAGTTATAGTGTTATAGAATTAAAGACGGCATGGAAAATATAAAATAGTACTAACCGATAGATACTGCACGGTTCTTTTCGTGTTTTAACTTCAGAAAGAGTTAAAGCAATATTTTCAGTTCTTCTTAACTAAGATTACTCTTCTTTATATTTTCATTAAATCTTGCTTCCCCCTTTTAGTCGCCTCTTACGACAAGCAGAGGATACTGTGGGTGTATTCTGATCCCCACCACACAGGGATACCAGAGACAATAGTAAAACTAACTAATGCAAACTCTTCATTATGTTAAAATTATACTTAAGACAATAATTATTCAATTTTTCATGTACCTTATGCCCTCATACAGGTATTTGATGAATTAAAAGCTAATGTCCGATCAAGAGTAACTCAGTTGATACATAGCTTAATCTATTTATGTTACTTGTCTTTTTTATATTCTGTACGTCAATGATATCACATAAATAAACTGTTCAATTTACAATACAATTATAACAGTATATACATAATAAAAAAATATAAAATCCTTGTTACATTTGTCTTTAATTAGTGGTTAGATTTAATATAATTCCTGAACCCTCCGGTCTAAATTATAGAGGGCAGACCTAAACCTATAGTTTTTCTACATGGTTGATAATCCAGAGTGTAAGACGACATTAAGTAAACGAAAATAAATTATAAAAAGCAGATTGAAAGATCCATCTACAGATCTTCCAATAAATTATCAAATAAATGTATACACTTAATGTATCAATATGATGATATTAACTAAAGTGTATATAACATTAACATTTAACGAAAGTGAATGTAATATTATAATATTAATTCAATATAATTATTTCTAAACTTAAATATTGGTATCTCTTTATGAAAAAAGTGTGGCTTAATCTATCTTTTACTTCTTACGTATTATGTTTAAATAAAACTCTTTTAATGATATGTAATTGTTTTCATTATAAGAATTAGATATTATATCTGAATCTGTATCTGTATCTATTTCTGCTGTGCTCTTATGTGATAGACTTAAATTATTATTAACATCATGGAAGTTTTCATAATGTGCTATATAACTAAATTTTTGTAACCTTTCTAAAATTGATAGCGAAAGGGCATTTGTAGCCATTTCATATGCTTTCTGTAACAATTCTTTGTAATCAACTCCATGTATTTTTGTCTGCAATAGAAATTGTTTATAATTGATATCGCAAAATTGAAAATATTATAGTAAATAAAACTAGATACCCTTTTAATAAGTTGACTATATTTATATGCCCGAAATGGTTTAAGATTTTTTTTTCCTAGCCAGGCGCAATGAAATTTCTCTTCACCGAAAAAAGAAACAAAGTAACTGACCTACAATTATAATGATCTTAACATCGCATACGAAGAAACTATATTATACAAAATGCATAGACTTACAACTTTACGGGATTTTCTATATCGTTTATAGAATGTCAATGTATCAGGGCAATCATTTACTATACCTGGCCACCATGGAAAACCCTTGATATGTGCCCATACGATACTGCCTGCATTAAAAGCATTATGGATTATAGTAGATTCGATAGCAAGGGGTATACGACATTCTGGTATATCACAAGATGCTATTGATTTGTCTATAAAGTCAAACAATGATATCAAACATACACATATATCTAATATACAAAATTATTAAAAAATAAATCTACAGACCAGAATTCATTTCACAGTACCATATATTGGGTACTTCTGTCGGATCGTGATAGTCATCAGTAAATCTCCATTTTTTACACTTTTTTCTACAGCACTCAATCCAGAGACCAATATCTCTCCTGGGCTGTAGCCAACGTAGCTGATTTTTCCAATCAAGATTAGCATCACATTGAGATAACGCTTCTGCATTCGAATTGAATACTGTAGAATAAAAATGTGCCATTTTGAATGACAATAAAACAATTAAAACTTCTGACTCATTTTAAGTTTGCACAAATTTTACTTGTTACAGATCTATCAGTTTATAAAATAGCATTATATCATACAATCTTATTACAATATTTTCCCTTAAGAATAGCATACTTATTACAATTAAATTAACAGCTAACGTACACTGTTATACGCGATAATGGATCAATTTCTCCTTTGCATCGGTATTTTTCGTTTTCGACATGTATGTATATTTTGTATCACTTTTTGTACACCTACCTACAGATGATTGTGTCTTATTGTTTCCGTTGTTCGATACATTTACAGACGTGTTTCTTATAACATTCTTATCGTTCTCTTTATCGCTTGTTTGTACTTTAGTGTTGTTTAATTTGGTTTCTAATCTACGCTCTTGCGAAGAGCCGAATCTATTGCTTTTAGATGTATGTTGTTTGTAATTTAATAGGTGGCTACTTCCAAGGTGTATGCCGCTATCTCCAGTGTTCAAGCTATCCGATTCATCATCGGAGTATTGTAATTTTTTTGGTCTTAAATCAAATTTTTTTGGTTGATTTTTATGTTTCACTGGTGCCTTCGGGATTGATACAGGTTTTTTTTCCATCAGCGGCGTATAAAACGAGTTACATTCGTTTTCGTCAGACAGTCGTTGACAGGGCACGTTAAATTGCTAAATAATGGGCATAAACGTACATTCTTTTTGTACAATAATTAATTTTAAATTAATTTCGCCAAACTTAAATGCGGATATTTTTATATTTAGATATATGGATCGATTGTGCTCAGAATTTAGATTTTTATGGTAAATGTAAATATAAATTTTAGTACTAATAATCTTTTAACAAATCTCGAAAATATTACTATTTTATTACAATACCTGTGAAAACCGGCTATTAAACGCATTGGAGTTTTCTGTTTGCTCGAAATCGTATTTTGTGAACAGTACAAGTGGTGTTTGTTTTTTCAAATTAGGTCCTCCAAACAGAAAATTTTTACTCTGCATATTGTTTCGGTATTATTGTTTTGAACACAATCCCTTAGTATGGTACGAAAGTTAACACTGTGTACGAAACGGCTGTGTTTATATTTTAAATATGAGGACAACGCAATTTATTAGAAAAAAAATCACGGATAACTAAAAATTACGAGTGCACCAGAAACCCGCCACGTTTGTAATGAAGTTGCTCGTTGTTTTATTTGTTGCAAAGCAACGCGAACCAATCGTAAATAAGATTTTAAAACAAATGATATACGTATAAAATGTGCGATAAAAAATACGCTTGAAATCTTTGCCCTGTAAACGATGTCGAGCAACTTTTATTTATTCCTTTATATTTTAAATTATTTTATGGGTATCAAATTTATCGTAAAATGAAACTAATGTCTAAAATGAAAAACTGTTTTAAGTTTCTTGAAATTCTTTAATTGCCGCCAATGATATCATTGGTTAATTGGAATTTCGTCGCGCGCAGTTTTATTCTAATTTGTTGGTTGCATCGTTTGCGATTCAAAAAACCGTCAGTTATGTTCGTTGTGCACCTCTGTACGTTGTTCACGTGCAACACATTTGGGAAAAACGTTGCATCTTGCATGCACGTAAAATATACATACAATAGTAATCATATTTATTCATAGTTCCGATCGATATACTCGCATCTCATTCATTCCGGTGAGTAAAATTTCGGATTACTAATTAATTATATATTTATATATTTTATAATACAAAGTAAAGTCGTAGCCAATAGAACGCAGTTTTTAACCACGATATTAATTCATTTTCTTGTGTAATTTCTATTAGCAAAACGGAATATTTTAATACGTGTTGTATTTGAACTATTAATAAATCGGCAAATTAAATTTCATTAAACGTTTGATTCATACTACATTTGTTAATTAATACTAATTGTTTTGGTCATTTCTATTAGCATTAAATATGCACAAATAACAAAACGATTTTATGCGTATGATATGTGTATACATATCTGTATAGTATTATGTATATACCACATAACAGCAAAAAAATGTTATAGTTAACCTAATTTTTTTTTTATTTTTAACTTTACGTGATTCAAATAATCGAATTACGTTATATTTTCTTGAATTTTCTAACGGTTTCATAGCAATACGGTATTTGAAAAATTGTTTTTGCACGATCAAATACTACTTCGTTGCCGAAAATTGCCGAAGTTACGTTCGGCTCATTCGGGTACTCACATAGAAAATGGAGTTTGAGCAAAGCAACCAAAGCAGCTATTCGCCATCGTTGATGGGCGCACAACGACGGTTCGGAACTAGGTGTATCAAATACTTCTCGGTAAACGTGGTTTCTTGTGCTTAATACAAGTAAAAACTACATCAAAGTGAAAATAGAACTGTGCGAAAAGCGTTTAACGGTAAGTTTGTTTGCCTGGCAAGGCAATTAAGGAGGGAAACACAAAACGAAAATTCTGGGCATTGACGACCATCCGTTTACAGAACGCATAAACCATAGTCTGCGCATGCGCGATCGCGGGAACGATAAATTTACGCAGAGAACAGTATATATATGATTATAAAGAGTTCGCGGGACAAATGATTGGATTACTCTTTAGAAAGATGTTCCATTTAAAATTACTAACACATTACAAATAAAATTTTGTGTAACCAATATTAGAGTAGCGGTGCAATTGTCTTTTGGTGCGTGATAAAAGAAAATTATTTTCAAGATTAAGTAAATAGATTTTTTTTTATGTTTTGTATGTTCTTTTCTATAAAATCGATGTTACAGATTAAAATTTTGTTTTCAAATTTTACATTCATTATGTAGGATTTATTTATACTACATATTAAAAAAGTATTATAAAAATATTGTACAATATCTTTACTATTTACATTGATTATTTATGAACATCAATCTTAATGTAATTTCTTAAATTTTTACTTTAACATGATACATATTAATTTTTAATACAAATCCTTTAATTGTTTCTTAGATATCACAAGATGTCATCTGCACAAGTTGATCGTACTACCAAGGTAGGTCATATTGCTAAAAAGGAAAATGAAAAAGCCCGAAAGACATTCAACTCATCTCATAAAAAACACAAGCATGAGGACAATCGTCATTTTAAGTTTGGTAGGAAGCGTCTGCAAAGTTTTACCAGTAATGGTAAATTCTTTCCACCATATAAACGTAGAAAGAAAGAGGGTGCAATTATTCCACCTACAAAATTTTTACTTGGTGGAAACATATGTGATCCCTTAAATTTGAACAGTATGCAAGATGAGGAAATAAATAGAGCTATGAATGCTGTTACACCCAAGTCTAGCCCGTTGCCAACACCTAAGCACAAAAAAGAAGTTATCGAAGTCATAATACCACCGAATATCTGTGATCCTTTGAACTTAAGCAATTGCAATGACAGTGACGAATATGAGAAGCAATTAATATCACCATCAAAAAAGGGCTCTAAACGGCGGAATAGAAAGAAAAAACGGGCATCTTCTGGCTCGGGAAATGATGGAAGTGATTCAGTTGAAACTAAAAGTAAAGATTGCAATACTATTGACACTGTGGAATCAGTTGTGCAAACTGGACCAGAAACTATTGAGACAGAACAACAACAAACACAGTTAAACTCACCATCAACAAATTTATCCAGTCAACCTAAAGAACCAAAACCAGAAAGTCCACAGAAAGATAAGAATAAGTTACGTTTGAAAGGTTTAGAGGAACCTAAAGACAAAAGGTTAAGGAAGATGGATGTTAAAGACAAAATTGTTAGTCCTGTGATCCCCCAGCCAGGTGCATGGAAGCCTAGACCACAACATCGGCCAAGTCAGGATAAAAAAAAGAAACAATCTCTACCTAATTTCAGAGAGAAAGATGCACGATATCAATATGGAAATTACAACAGGTATTATGGGTACCGTAACTCTCATCATGAAATGGACACAAGACTGACAGTATTTGGACAGCGAAAACATCTGTTCATTGGGAAAGATGTATTAGACATTGGTTGTAATATTGGTCACATTACTCTTTCTGTTGCAAGAGATTTCTCTGCTCACAGTGTAACTGGTATTGATATTGATAGAACACTCATCAATATTGCTCGTAAAAATATCAAATATTATGTTAATTGTGCACAGTCACCTGCTGGTAACGAAGACAGTGATCACCAGGATGTAAACTTCTTCCCAATGTCTATGCCAATCAATTATGGCCCAGTTGATATTCCAGGTTTTACAAAGAATAAAAGTCACAAAGGTTTCCCTTACAATGTCACATTTGTGCAGGTATTTTATTAAATTGCAAATATGCATGAAATATTAAGTACTCATAATCCAAGAAGTTTAAATTTGTTTATTTTTAGGGTAATTATGTGCTCGAGGATGATTCACTATTATGTACGGAACAACCACAGTTCGATACGATTCTGTGTTTATCAATAACTAAATGGATACACTTGAATTTTGGCGATGCAGGTTTGAAGCAAGCTTTCAAACGCATGTACGCGCAATTGCGTCCGGGTGGAGTGTTAATATTAGAACCACAAGGTTGGAGCAGTTATAACAAGAAAAAAAACCTCACAGTAAGTACAATTCATATTTCTTTTGTAATTGCAATTAGAAAGAAGTGTTAGGAGAAAGGGATAGAATTTAAAATATAATAGTGCATTTTACAATTAATCCATTTTTATCTCACAAACTTATTAAGTAAAATTACGTTAGTACAAAAAATATACATCTTCATTTTGAAGAATGATGCAATTGTAAAGTATACATACATCATTATACAAGGTGATTCACTACTTGTGCGATAAATTTTTACAGCTGATACTATACCTTAAAAACCGCAAAAAAGTTCAGGTGAATCTAGGTCTGATTTGTAAAAATTGGAGGAGAAAAAACTAGAGGTTTGAAAGATACAATCAATAATATTAGTGAAACTGCTGTTTCTCTGAAAAAACAAATATCCCAATTTTCTCTGCTATTTTTGCAAGTCCAATCTAGGTTTATATGAACTTTTTTGTTTTTGAAGTGTCGTATCAGCTGTAAAAATTTTTGACACGAGTAGCGAATCACCCTGTATATTGTGAAAATGTAGTTGTTTTCTTTGATTCAATTAAGGAAAGTATAACGTGTTTCAGTTGCGTGAACCTCTTTATACATCATAATTTTCATCAAAGCATGCATTTAGTTTCTTGCAGAATGGTAGTAAATAAATCAATTCGCTTTTTTCTTTCAGGAAAGGATATATAAAAACTATCAAAGTATCGAATTTCGTCCGCATAACTTCACGCAATATCTTTTATCTTCCGAAGTTGGTTTTTCCAAATGCGAAGTGCTATCGATACCACCGCACCCGTCAAAAGGTTTTCAACGGCCGATCCACTTATTCACCAAAGCTGGTCCATTGCCGGAAACTTCGGCGAATACAGTGGCAACCGCGCCAAAACGACAAGAGCGTCGGGACGAAGTGAGGAGGAAACTGGAGCAGAAGGAATACGAACAGAAATTGTTCAAAAAAGAAGAAGTTAAGGAAGGAAATATGTCAGAGATCAGTCAACAAAGCAATGAGTCCATGAGCCAATATGACCAACTAGAAAACGTTTATGCACCTAGTACTACTCCATGTTACGATACGCCTGGTTACAATAGCGACAATCAACCACCAGATGCTTCCAAAATGTGCTATGTAGACGTCAATATGGAGAATGATAAAATGGAGAGAGAAAGTCAACAAGAATCGAGTATAACATCGACAAATACCTTAGAAAACGTGCAGCAACGTATTGAGACGTTAATGGAAAATCAGACACTACCAAAACGAAGCATCGAAGCAGATAATGTGAATATGGTAGATGTGAAGAAATCCAAACAGGAGAATGAAACGATTAGACTCACCACCAATGAGAATAAAAGAACAACGGAAGTGAAAGGAGAGAAAACATCACATAAATTGGTTTCTGTAAATGAAAATAAGTTGGAGAAGGAACAAAGGAGGGACAATGAATCCAGAGACAATTATTTAAATAGTCATTTAAATAAAGGGAATGATGCAAGGAAAGACAAAGAAGATTTAAATACGAAAGAATGGATGGAAATGGAAGGTCGCTCGAGGATCTCTTGCGAAGAGAAGCAAACAGAAAGGCAACGCTGTCAACAGATCTCGGACAATACGTAGACTCTTTCAAATCAGCCCCCTGCGTAGAACGTGAACGGTGCTACCAAAATACAGGCTATTTCGACTATTTGGTTACCCATCTACTTGACCAACCTCTTTTCTCTTCACTCGTCCTTTCACTCTTTTGTTTTCTTCATGAACATTTCAAGAGGGCAGTGGGTATTGATTGCTTTTTAATGAAGTCTTAATAGAGTAAAAGTTTAAATAGATTTGTTTAGAAATACATAGTGATAAACAGAAATATTGAACGATACTATTCACAATACCCGTATATTCTGTTTCCAGATTTTGACGAGGACGTAATGCAACCGTTCCACTGTTAGCACATAGTTCCATCACTTTTCATTCCTTTCCTTTTTCTTTTTCCGTTTCATTCTTTTTCCATTTCTTTTTTTTTTCTTTTTTTTTACTTCAGAATTATGCCGAATAAACAGATTTTTTTGTAGGATACCTGGTGAGAGTTTCAGTGTAATGTAATTTGTATCAGTGCGTCTAAAATCGATCTCGAACCTAAGACTATTTAATACTACTATTATTATATAGGTATTATATGTGACGCAACGTGTGATGCTCCATTAGAGAATGTGACTCGAGAAGGAATAATAAAAGATAATATAATAAGAGCAGAAAAGAAAGGGAAAAACGATGTAAAACCAAACACTGTACGTGATAGAAATTGTATCGCTTTTACGCATAGTACGAATGTGATAAGGAGATACAGAGTGCGTCTATATCTGGCTGTGCCTGAGCGCGTTAGAATGTTAAAATGAAATTATCGCGGAAAGATAAAGGAAAGTGGAATGGGCGAAACAAATTCTAAGTACGTGCCTACAAAACAAATGATACCAAGCATTTTGAAATTTTGCTGTACTATCTGAGCACGTTCCCGAATATTGCATAAAGGGGTTAATTGATCGAAGACTGACTTTTTGGCTTTACCATGTCTTTCGATGAAGTAAAAAAAAAATGAAAAAAAGAATGAGATATAGAAGAAAGCAAGAATGTGAAATTAATTATATAATGAAAGGAAACGAATTTTTAGGTTGTGCTTCGGAAACAGAAAACTGCTCCGTGCTCGCGGTCATACCGTTGCCATAAGGAAGTTATATTTCTTGCGTACAAAAGCATAGCAAAGCAAGATTAAAAATTGAAAAGAGACGGAGCGAGACAGTCAGCACTGACAGTTTTTTTTTCGGAAGTCATCCTAGATTGAAAATGAAGACAGAAAGGATATAACTGTTATTATTATTTTAATTGTACAGGAAAAATGGGTAGGGGGATTGTCTGCAGATTTTATTATTGATGTTTCCCCTTTGATTCATCACCTAAATCGCAGACTGTACCCCCGGACAATATGACTTACTAATTTTAATCAGTGTCCACTCGTTGCCCGATTGAATTATACTGAATAGTGTTGCGAGAGAAAGAGAGAAAGAGAAAGAGAGAGAGAGAGAGAGAGAGAACCGGTTAATTTAATTTTTCTTTTTGATTACAGAGATAGTTGGAGAAATAGAAGAAAGCAGGAGAGAATGGAAGAATGAAAGAATTACGAGAGAACGGAAAAGTAATTGTATAATGAGTATATGTGGGATGATAAATCGATTAGAGACTTTGCAAAAAGTGAGAGGACGAGAGATAGAGTGAGTAAACACCGGAAAGTGAGATGTCGATTGACGACCCTAGATTGTAAACCTGTAAATTTATGTAATTTTAGAGGACCCGAGTGTATTGTTTCATATAGTTGTTATTTATTTATAAAGCCGAGAATCTTCGAATTTATTGAATAGGGAGTACGAGAGAGTGTGTGTGTAAGAGAAAGAGGAAAAATCCAGATGATCAGAGTTGCCGAAAGTATTATTGTGTTGTTGAAACGTGGTTACACACATATATAATACATGCATACATACATACACATATACACACTCAGAGAGTGAGAAAGGACACGTAAAATTTTTAAAATGGTATACTCGTGATTGTTCATACAAACACAAAAAGTTCCTTAGAACTACAGAACGGAATGAAGAAATGGGAAGAAAAAGGAAAGTAATAGTAATAACGGAGATGAAAAAAGTGAAAAACAGCACGGCGAAAGTTTCCGGAACACGTATGTACAAGCGGCTCTCCTTCTTGTATTATCTAGTCTGTATATCATTGAGAAAAATGGAATAATCACGCGACAAGTCACGTTTTAGCTTGATACGAAATTTCGTACTTCGATACGAACACTTTCACACACGTTCCACAAAATGTTCCTGTTTGAGGGTGTCTTATGCTTACCATCTTAGTTGTCTTAATGTTCGATTAATAAGTGAAAAACAAACAATAAGAAAAAACCAATCTGATTGTAATATTTCAGTTAATTGGATTTGCTTGCAATGCATATGGCACTAGTTATTAATGCTGCATAATATCGTCACGTGATAACTCGAGAAACTATTTTCGCGTTCTTGCATTTATTTGTTTTGTAGTTGTTTCCTTTTTCTTGATCAAAGAATAGACAGTATTGTTTGTTTTTATTATATTTTTTGCGTCTCGAACACGAGTGGGATCAATACATGATCATAAATTTTCACCCTTAACTTGTTCATCATCTTATGCATTGCGATATTTTGCATATAAAAGATGTTTCAAAAGGGAACGTGTATAGTTGAAAGAACAATGCGAAGACAAATTAGCACAAATCGACTCCGGGCGCAAATCACTTTTCCATGTTACGTTTGAGAGAATGAAAAAGAAAATGAACCACTTAGACGCTTACCAGGAACACTCATAGTGTAAGAAATAGAATTAATAATAAAGAATCGCTTTGAGTCATACAGTTTGTGTTTTAGCTTATTTTCACGTCATTAACGATGGTGAACAAAGTTGTTAATTATGTTTAAACTACATTTAATGTTTGGTGGTAATGATCTCATAGTTTTGTATCTAATGTGCAGAATTTATTGTAATAAGATAGCTTCTCTACACTATTTACGATTTTACGCTAAAGATTCGGGGGATCGTTTGAATCCTTTTCGTTTTTATTTCAGGACGCATCGAAGATCAAAATTCAGTTCTGCCTGCGGCTGTAACATTCTTTTTTTTTTTTCCCGTAACAATTACTGCACATAAATTTTACTACATTTGAACGACTTTAAGGAAACGATCGTATGTTTTATAACTAATTTTCATTTAAAAATGTGATTATTATGAAATTTTGATGTTAAACAGAATTATCATCTTCACTTTTACAGAATTACGTACAATACGGAATGTAGGAAAATATTGAAACAGTTGCACACTTAGTTGATGGTTCGTATTATAATCTGTAGCCTGAAATAGCTTCGATCAGGCGAACTCACACGCAGAGAAAATTAGTATTTTAAAACACACAGGCCGTGAAGAAATTTCGAACTCGATACCATGGCAGTGACGATCCCGAGCGTAGCATGCTAACATGAGAGAGATTCTCGTGTTATCGCTTGCATCTACTATTAAATGTATACATATATAATATATATTATTATATATGTCTATAATATATATTATAATATATATTATAATATATATTTCTTTGATAATAACATATCCTTTAAACTCTGTATATTTTTATCTATACTTTATCAATTCTTTTTTTCTCTAGAAATGGGTGTGAACAAATGGGGAGGATCGACGGAGAGGCGTGTTGACCTGCAACAGCATTTTCTCTAAAATATTTAAGAGATAATGAAGAAAACCAAACAAGTTGACCGTACATTCGTAGTACAAGAGTGCATGTTTTGATCGTAAATATTCTTCATCTTCATCTCGATTTCTGTTTAAATCTATTGTTTGTCGCTTAAGATCTACCAAGGGGCGCCAGCACCCCAAAAATTGGGCACGCTCCTGAACGTGCACCTATTTTTTTTCTTCATTTTTCTTTATACTTCTATTAGATACACATGTAACGTGTGCCTACTTATTATTGTTTTCATTACGCCTTTAAGAATGTACTCTATCATTGGTAACGTGATAACAATTATCATTTGTCACTGTTATCATCATCGGACGTTTACGTACATACATACAAGAAGGCGTGGCACGACAATGGCAAAACAGTTGAAAGAAGGGAAGATAGATCCTTGTTCGTCGCTATTTTCATCGATGGCTGAAGTCTGGAGATCTTTAAAATAGTCGTAAAAGGGATTCTGGTCAAAAATGTTGAGCGTAAAAACATTACGTATCGAATACATCGTATGTAGATTATTCCATGGGCGAGAGTGTTCCGGAGAAATTAATCAAATGCTGTGTTAGATAACAGCGGATATTAACTCTTAATTACTCGTATCACATTCTAGTAATCTGATACAAATTCCATTTTGCTATTATGTTTTAATTACATAAGCTACTCTCAGACATTAAATTGATCAACTCCAGTTTTTATAAATTTTTTAAATTTGATAACGAAGTATACGATGGAATAGTACTTCATTGTACACAAACCTAACGATTAACTTTTCCGAAAACTATGAGTTTTTGAACAGCTCATATGCATTGTTGTTGCTCTGTTTAGACAGCACGCACCTCATATCGAGTTCAATCTTCTAAAATCCTTTTTTTCATAGCGTAAATAATTAAGAGTTAACAAAATTAATGTACTGCATTTGTAAGATATACAACTTCAGGATAATCGAGTACAATATTCTCGATATTGTTCTTAAAGATCTGATCTTCTCTTCGTTGAAACAATAATTGGCCTTTCCTGATATGTATCAAATTATTTCATCCATGGTGTCAGGAAGGACGATATTAATCGACTGGTTCATAAAACTGTACTTAAAAAGATAAAAATGTACCTTTACGTTTGAAAAGGTTCAGCGACACGAACGTGAGGCTCCGAACAAGTGCGATAGACAGCTTTTTAACGCTCTTAACACATTCGAGAGTGGTGATTCGCTCTCTGTTTTGCTAGTTACTTAAAAGTATGTATTGACATACATCTGATCTGACGATTAGTACTGCAAAAACAATTGCTGGTTTCTACTGATAGTCTTGTAGTAATACGTTGGTCTCAAATGTGTTAAAATTGAACTTTTTGAGTAATTAACGCCGAGCTTGTCATCGACGTGTGAAAAGTATATGGGAACCGAATGGAAACGTACTTAAAAGTCGCTAGAAGTATGGATCCAATAGTTCAATTATTTCGTTGATTACCAATTTCGTTGGACGCGTCTCATTCAACTCCAGCATAATGATAAGATATACGTTTGTCGCGTTTGCTGGAGGTATTAGAAAAAGTTTCATGTCCGAGCAAATCATCGCGATATCCTAAAGATCGCGCGACTAGTCTGGCCATCGGGCCGTAAAAGACAAAGGTAAAATTTATGGCAAATGGTAATTTCTCTGATTACTCGTCGACTAGCTCCCAAAGCATGAGCGCAGCGTCGGTTCCACCGACTGTAACGACGTTCTGATCGTTATAGAGAAATCTGGCACAGGCCACTAGAGAACTGTACACCTTTTCTTCGACGTATTCAGCCTTCCCACTGGTACATGGGTATCTAAAAAGTCTTAAGTATCCTTCTGCATCACCGCTGACTAACATGTCGTGAGCTGCTGACCTACTTGACGTAGTTAGAACAGTCGTTAACGGATAGTAACGGTTATTCCACATTCCTGTTGACAGTAACGAAAATTACGTTTAATAATCAAAATTTTAATAATGCAACAAATTTCTTATATTTACCAGACACCATGTAGCCAACCATACAATTATGGGTGTACCACTTCACATCCTTCATAACTAATGGACTTTTTTCTGACGACAACGCCTTCACGTCCCCTGCACAGATTGTGTACGTTATATCAAGTATCATTTTGAAAATAATTTGGTTGTAAAATTATGTAACGTTACAGAACACTAGGTCATAGTCTTGTGTGACCGTCTGAAGAAATCTGCTGTCGGAACTCCAATCGAGTTGCACCAACGGTTGCGTACCGCGGATCTTGTTACTCTTTTTATACGAAAATCCATCTCTGGATACCCTGAAGAGATATACGCTACCATTTTGAGAACCCATTGCTACGATTTCGCCCGCTATTCAATAGAAACCAATTTATATCGTGTTATTTTAATTAATATAAGAGAATGTAAAAAAAAATGTATATGGTACATGAGATTCGACAATGTATCTTACTTGGATTGTAGCCAATGCACGACAAGGGTGAGCCACAAACTCTAAGGGTTGCTACAGCTGCCCCCGTGTCCGCAGCAAGGACCAGTAGATGACCCTCTGATGAACCAGCCGCGAGTGCAACTCCGAAAGGGTGGAAAGCTATACAGATGCACTCGAAGCCAACCTAAAAAAAGAAGTCCGGTTGTTCCAACGTTACCTGCGATAAAGTTAAGTTAAAAATATTCAATTAAACTACTTGTGTGGTCCACAATAGTTTGTGTCTCCGCCAAAGTGCAATGTTCTTGTCATGGCCAGCCGTGGCGAACACCTCGTCGTCAGGATGCACAGCAAGACCCCACAACTGTCTTCCATGACCGAACACAACCTGATTGAACCTTCTCTGGAGAGATCCTTCCAAAATATTATTTCTGGTAGTTCCTACATAAATATTCCCGTCATTCCTTCCCGGTCTCTGAGGATAGATACTCCGTACTCCTCCCACCGCCTCTGGCAACTGAACAACGCAAAATTCTGATTCATCATCAACATCATACTCGAGCTTCAATTAACACATTCGGGACCGATGATCCAACATATGAATCATGTAATATTTCATCCGCTTAGCCAATTATTCAACGTGCGAGTTATAGTAGCAGATACTGTAAAAAAATAGTCCTGTAATAATACGTCGGTCTCGAACGTGTTAAAATGTAGAACAACGACGTACTTTTGTATCGGTGATACGCTTGTAATTCTGAAGGGAATCCCACGCGGCAATTTTCCGGTCTTTCTCTCCCCCAGAGAGTAATGTTCCCTCAGATAACATAACGAGTGAACTAATACCCTTATTGTGTGCTTCGAACTCCATTCGGACAAAATACGCGCCATCCGCATCAACGGAGTAGACGGTGATGAATCCGTCACTGTCTGCCGTAACGACATCTCCGTCCTGCTCGAACTGTATGCTAGTCACGTGCGTGCGAGATGGCTTAAATAAGAAATTAGAATCAATAAACAATTCTGACAGTTAAGTAGGATTGTTTTGTTACTGCTTACAGGTTTAATGATGTCTGTCCTCTCGAAGAAACCATCTTTTCGTCGATTCCAAAAGGTCAGATGACCACGACCGTGCGTGATTAAAAGATTATCGTCAAGAGGATGGAAAGCTGCACCAGTTAGATCCTCCTGCATGGTCTGTAAAATTATCATTATGCATGGACGTTATGATGTATGATCATGAGGTTGTGGCGTGCGTGAAAGAGGTGGAAAAAAGCTTACCGCCACTTTACCCAATAAATGGCCCCACTGCCATTGCCACACCGAGAGTATTGCTTCTCTGCCAGCGTCAACCGCTAGCACATAACTACCCCCGTTCTGTGCATAAACAATGGTATAGAAACATGCCCGTTATTTAATTTTTCTTGTACTTCTGTCTAATCCCCTACTATATATTGTGTATATATATATATATATATATGTACTTATAATGACATGATATTTTACCAGCTGCGAAAACGCTAACGCGGAGACGCCCATCTGGAACTCTGTCATTCCAAACACGTATAGAGTGAGCAGGGTCTCTGTTGACCATATGCGGACGTGCGGTTGCGCTTTTCTGTGTCTACCAGCTTTTTGCCCGGATGCCACAAGCTCCCTGCTTGGGTGAACCTATATATCAAACGGATCTGTTAACTTTCTTTATCACCGTCCATTAGTCCACTTTTATAATGCTAGTTATACCGACTATTTCTTAACCCAGTCAAGAAAAAGTACAACGAAAATAAGGAATAATTTGGAATTAAAAGATAATACCTCCATACAGGTGATATCTTCAGTGTGGCCCACATAGTGCCGTTGTGCAACTTCCTCTCTGTCGAAGAGAACAGCCACGGCAGCAACGTAATACAAGAGTTCTCCACTCGGCAGAACCCAGAGATTTCTTCGGGTATCGGTGCCCCGATATCCGTAAACCCACTCAAGTTGTAACTTTTTATCCGGTGGAGAATTGTCCACCGGTGGCAGATGAGAAGGCGGGTAAAAGGATCTTCTCAGTCCTCGGATGGTTACTCTGGCAGGCTCGTCCCGTAACACCTCGACCACGCTATAATCTGTTCAAAAAAAGTACACAAAATAATGGTGCTCATTTAAAATCATTATTTATTATTAGATAATCGGTGCGAATAATGGATAAGCGAAGAGAGCGATATGGAGAACCGTTTACTCGGACGACGTCTGAGTCGGGGGCGTACAAAGCGCGTGGTCTGCTTTTGCTACGGGCACGTCTTTGCCGACCGATATCTTCGACCACAGCGGGTGGTCCTCGCGACCTGGATCTTCTCGCTGGGGATGCCGTCACAGCTCCGACCAGCCCGATCCCCGATCCGGTGCCCAGGTAAAAAGTATCCACATCGGCGAATTCGTTCCGTAGTTGCGAGAAACTTCTTACCTGTCGAGAATATTTTTTTAAGAGATAAACTAACGGCATAATCAAGGAAAAAAGGTATACAACATACTTTCTACACATACCCTTTACTCAAGTACCTTTTATATCTTTAAAAAATTCTGAAGAGAAGAATCTACAGTGATAAATAGAGGAAGGGCATTTTAATGTTCAATGCCTTTTATGTTTCTTTACATATATTGTGTTACTTTTTTCTTTGGTTGAACACTGTAAAAATGATAGGAAAGAGAGTATAATTTTATTAAATGGTATAAAAATTGTTGACTAGGTGTGTATAGGCGTCAAAATGAATGAATCAGGAGACATTTTGTCCTCGTCTCAGAATGGTATCACGAACGTCATCGTTAACGTAGAGGCCACGACACGAGGTGTGTACACGATGAAGCATAAGGTAGCCAAATGCTCGGTAAAGAAAATTGGTCAATTTGAAATTCATATACGGTCGTGACCTGAAAAGATGGATCTCTGACCTTTTTCCCAAGGGCCTTCGACCCACTTACATCCACCACCTTCACCAAAACGTATAATCGTGTAATATGTTGTAAGGAAGAAAATGTGAATCAATTGAGGAATAATGGGAATTATCAAAATGGCACACAAGAAGTAATATCTTTTATATATTATATTTCTGCTACTATATCAATAAGATCTATATTTAGGTGGTTAATTTCTAAGCGAAATATCTTGCGTTTGTAATTGATCTACTTTATTTTTCAGAAATTTTTTTCCCAGATTACCGATCAAATTTTTGAGTATAAAAAAGCAAGAAATTAATGAAAAGGATTCACAAGAGAGTTAACCAACGACCCTATTCCGTTTACAGCGAAGAAGTCGACCCCAATATCGTCACGCTTCATTTCGATGCTTCTATCCCCCACCACCGCATGCATATTTATGGACAAACATTATTCAACCAGATTTTATAAGTACGATGCCGAGCCAATGTCTTCGATTTGCATAAATCGCTGATAAACTTTCGAGTCGCCCACGTTTCAGTCGTTCACGAACGTCGACGAATCGATCACGATGTACGTCATTCCCTTTTGAGATTTTTGGCTACGAATTCGTATGGTGTTTCGTGCGAATTTCTATGTTAATCATTCGTACCGGAATTACTTACCTCTTGACCTGAAACTGTGAACATCCTTTTGGCCCCGTTCATCTTCAGCACCTGTCCAAGGTCCTCCAGCACCTCTTCGAACGGTTGTGAAGTGCGTAGGTTCAACAAAACCCGACACTGAAATTTAATTTTATAACATTCATTTGCAAACAAAAATTTGTAAAACTAAGATACGTTCATTTCCTTTACGAAGATATATATTTAGGTACTCTATTTTAATCCTTTACTGTGTCTAATGCAACATTAAAATCATACGTTGCCAAAGAAGATTTTTATTATACATCTCGATTTCAATTAAAGAAACGACTATTGACCACTACCTAAGTTTTGCCCATCGACGTTAAAACAACGAAAGATTTGAACGATAAAAATTAGTTTATCTAATAAGGAGAGTTAGTTACCTGTACAGTGTGGTCATGATTGTTAACGATTCGTATGACACGTCCCGAAGAAGGTTTTCCACCACCGGGAGGTGGTGCTTCGTCAGTGATGGAAGCTTTTCTGCTGAGACTCGCCACCGCTGGTGGTCTGCTTTGCCATCCTCCGACACCACCTCCAACGCTTGCTCCACCTCTGCTACCTCCGCCAGTGGGACTCGTGTACCAGGTGTTGCTCTTTTTTCCATAGCTGGCCGGCTATTATTTTAAAGTTTACATGAAACGAGTTAAAAACAAGTTATATTAAAAAAAAAGAATACTCGATTATTTCCGTTGCTCAATAGCACTGAGCACATAATTGAAGTCTAGGCATGAAAACTATGTCACAAATTACAGAGAATAATTTATTTTTAGTGGAACTTAGAGGACCTGCAGCATGTCGGCCGGCAGCGATATAACTTCAAACGAGTCACTCATCAATACAACAAAACTGTCACAGCCCTCCCAAAATTTTGGGCTGTAGGACTCTAGCTCGGAATCGCTATAGGAGTCCGCCTTGTCTCCACCGGCACTAAAGTCCGGCTCCAGATCCGAACGGGACGAAGAACTTGCCGACTCAATGGTGGACCTAGATCACTATAGTCCAGCGCGTCGATATTCACCGTCCTTGTGGATGTTCCTTAACAACGAACAACCAACTTTTATCTCTTCTTATTCACATTTTTCTTCACCACTCGCTCACTTGGTACTCGCACTGTCTCCCCTTAAATTTTCTTTTCAATTATCTCAATAATATCTAGTACGCGTAAAAAATGAAAATGAAAATGCGATCACAGGAATAGTAAACGGTTAATCTCTCCTTTCTAATTGTACGAATTATACTCCGCAGGTTGGAAGACTTTGACTTTGGTTGTGTAATCATATGAATGAAGCGGTTCGTATGAAAAAACAGGGAAACTGTCGTGGAAAACGTCGATATGACCTTAAGGCCTGCGCCTTATAATCGCACCAGGTAATAACGAAAGTGAACCGAGCGATCAGAAGTGAAAACGTGGTGTCTAGAAGAACAGAGGATCGCGAGAAGGCTCTGACCACTATGTGCAACCTCGGCTGTGCTCGATGGACAACTGGAGGCGGGGTGTCTGCTGCCCCATCGGGTTGGAGAACCAGCCCCTTGGCTGCAACATCCCCTACCCTCCCCCTCCGCTTACCGAGGAGAGCCATCGTGTCTCAAGGCCAAACAGCCACCCTGTTTGGCGGAGGTGCACACCTAGCGAAATAGTACGGCACCCTCGCATATGTATGTATCTGTACAAAATTGTACGTCACCAGATCGTTTTTTGGTTTCACGAGTTTTATCTTTCGCATAGCATACAAGGTACTTTATGACCGACTTAAAAGCGATCATACGATAAGCGCACCATTTTTTTTATCGTCATCTCACGTGTGTATGTTCTTTATGTAACAAGGTCTCGTGTATCGTTGATTTTTTTTTCTTGCTCTACCTCGAGGGTGGTTTCGCCGGTCCCGTAGTTTCTCGACAAAAGAAGATAAATTATGATGGACAGATGGAAATTTCGTTAAATGGTAGATTGATGGACACACGGTAACGAGGAGACCAGGCTGAAAGCATTCTTTGGAATTAAGGACGCCACACCTTGATGGATTAGGGTCCAGAATCTTCGCATAAAGTAGTATCACGTCGTACCAATTATTACGATTGGTTAAATAGGGTCAATATTTAAAGTGAACCGGACAGAGCAGAGAAGAAACATTGACGAGGCTAATAATTTGATAGAACGAATAAATGAATTCGAGACAGGTACATTGCCGACATTATGCCAATAATTCAACGAATTTACCGTCACTCGCCATACTACTAATTCGCACTTCGTTCGTTTTTAGATAGTATTTATTGATTTGACGATTTGAAGATTCTTTGTTGATACAATAAAATTTTGCAACAATAAAAATAATCGATTTTGATACCGTGAAAAGTAGATCGATCGACCAATAAACCTGAACCAGCGTTCATCGTCATACAGTTGCAATGCAATGCTAGCTTTGATGGGATTGGTATGATAATGGAAGCATATATTAACACAGGGTGAAGGTCAAATGACCCTCTCATTCTCGCACACCCGAGCAACCCTTCCGGTAGTGCACAGTCTGTGACGTAAGTTTAACCCTTGACGGAGGTCGTCTATGTTATCTATTCTTTGGACTTGTTACTTTTCTAAAAAATAACTATTCAACAGTCCAACTTTAAATTTATAACAAAATAGTCTAAGCCTTGGTACCAATAAAAACACGTCGATTGGAGTTCTTAATGCAACCATAAAACAGGCTTTTACAGTTACGTTCATTGGATGATCGCTTAAAAATTCAGCGATTGCAAGTACTGTATAAATTTCAGCGTTGCCAGTGGAATCTCTCACGTGCTAGTCTCGTAAAGAGCTTCATGAATTTCGCTCAAGGCTGCCGGCCTCTTTATTGCAACTCTCTGGAAGGCCTTTCGCCTGGTCTCGCGTGAAATTAGTATAACTATGTTCCATGACGAGATGCTCTCTTACATCACCGTTGAATTTTAACTCTTCGAAGCCAAATTCGAAATAAGTATGCGGGTCAGCCTCGTCAAGTTTAAAATCAGAATGACACGCTAATCTATCATCTCTTTCATCGAAATGATCACGAAACCCCCGAGGTCCGTTGTTCACGAAAGGGTCTATTTATAAATTGCATTCTAAAAATAATCATTTTCCTCAATGTCGACAAAACAACGTCGCAGAAAGATTTAATCCTTATAATTATGGAAGTTTGCCGCTGAACGAAACGAAGGTTCGTTCATATCGGATACATTTTAAGCATTCTTCCTTGAGAGAACACTCTATATTTGCATAGTAATGGGCATCGTGACTATTTCGGATCAATATTTCTTTTAAGTAGAGAAATATTTACTATAGGCAACTTCTCTATACGGCATAATTAATTTGTTCCGTTTCTTTCTCAGAATTTTTCCAGAAAGAACTGGGTAACTTTACAGTTTTTAAATGTTTCGAACTACCTGTACAAGGTATCGCAACGTACAACGCTAATTTGATGAAATAGGATACTGGAAATGGTTGAACTTCAAGGAGCAAAAGAACAAAATAATGTCCATTCACGAAAAGTCCAGTTGGTTCGCGTTGTAATTTATAAGCTGTGTACGTAAATTACGATTCGCAAAACGAACCGCAGTACATATGAGTAAATGCATATGTTGGTTCACAAGGCCAAGGTCACGGTGCAACAATCTTCCGGGTGGCAAGTATGCGAAGCCGATCGAATTGAAGGCGCAATGAAAGTACGCGTGGGTGCACCCTCTGGGTTCACCATGGGTGCTACAACCCTTAACCTTTTCACGCATTTACCCGGTCGTACACCCCGTGTGTTGATTCAAACTTCTGAGGCAAAAACTACTTTGCATAACATTTTCACAATTAAATCAGTAAGTAGACTTCCCGCGAACTCCTTTTCATTTCAGGTAAAGAAATAGTTTTGCATCTTACATAACTGTTTATCTCTATTCATCATGAAATATGCGATGTACAATTAGTCTTTGATACCATGGACTAATTTGTTCTCTTTTCAGGTCTTATTGATCAGTTAGAATCTTCAATCTTGACGAAAATGAAATTCACTACTTTCTAGAGTATACTATGGCTCAATATGTTTGCTGATAAGGATACCAGTTCTCAGATATTATCAAGAATATTTTAACCTTTATGCTTTTTCATAATATTACTCCTTTTCTCTCTCTCTCTCTCTCTTTTCCTCTATCTCTTCCTCCATTAAATAATTCATCTAAAAAAAATATTCATTGGATAAATCCATATATCTATTTGCTAGGAATAATAGAGCGAAGAATCGAACTTAAGAATTCCTTCTATAAATCGGCACTCCAATTCGCAACATACTAAGGTGAATATCCCACTTGACCATTTACCTTCATGATAAGAGAGCGGAGACCGTCGAGAAAGGTCGCCACGTTGTACTTCAACCCTTAACCTTTGGCGACAAGTCATTGACTAGGAATTATCATTCACACAATATCATCAATGCAATACAATCAAATCCTTTAATTAGGAGAAAGAGGTAACTATTAGTTTAACCAATCAGTATTAAAAATATTAGTTTAGTATTAAAAATATTTATTTCATCACTCTTTTATTTACATAAAACGTACAATTTTTTGTAGCAACTTACTTTAATTAAGATGGTAAGTTTGCTATGTGATTAAATTTGTAAGTACGTATGATTTACTTAATCATTGAGTGACGTAATAAATGTAATTTTCAATGCTGAATCATTTGTTCTTTTGCATTGAGCTAACACAGGGTCTTTGACACAGTTTGAATGTTTAGAAAAAATTTTCTGCGGCTTGCGAATTTCGAATTTCTGTTGGATAAAAAAATAAAATATATTTCTAACAATTTCTACATGGCATTCAATGCATGCGCGCAGAACGATAATTGGTCGATGATAAGAACTCTTGCACCGATAAGTTGGTCGCGCAACGATCGTAGGTTTAATTCGGCCGGACCGATTAACACGAAACATTTTTTTCTCTCTCGTTATCGCGGATCTCACGTGGCATATACATAACCCTGATTTTTCACGACGATCGCTGCCTAATATTAGTTTCGTGCGCGCCGTGTAAAAGGGTAATATAAAAGTTGCACATGGAATTGCGATGTAAACCGTCTAGGGCTCGAGAATTAAGAAACAGGTATATACTTTTGCAGAGTATCGTTGCATCGTATGCTCTTCGAATACAATGCAACAGAAACGTTTTACTCAGTCATACATGAATCACTTAAATCCCTGATATATCAGCAAGACCGTGATGAATTACTTCAATTTGTACCCAGTTGGAAGAAGTCTATTCTCAAGCTGTTCGAAGTATACGTAATTATTTTTCTCATGAACGAACACGGCTTCAACTTGAAAGTGTAGATAGAAAGGGAAATAATTCCGACCCAATTTTATCCATTCTAAACTCTAATTAGAGCGAGGCAAACTAACTAGAGTAATCCAACAGTAATGCAATCGAAATTTATAACTCGTGTAACTCATTAATTTATAAACCATTGACTGGACACCACCGTGCATTGCAAAATTGTATTTTTTCTACCTACTTGGACTGACATTAAAATTTCATTACTTCCGTATCACTCTATGCTTCGTTAGAACGAAATCAGGCGACATAAGGGTTGCTTATACATGCGAAACGTTGAAATCGTAATTGACATATATTACAGGAGGTGCGTGACGAGCGAGCGTGCCGCACGGATCAAGAGAGAAAGAGAGAGAGAGAGGGTGTAACCGTACAGGGTAGTTGTCCTGCGAAGTTGTTCTGCGACAAGCGTGCAAGCGGAGTGGTTAAAAGGCAACGAGTGCCATACAGACGGGATGCCGCAGTGATTTACATATCGTCGATCGTAGTATACACCGTCATGTGAGGAGAACGGGTGCTCAGAACTTCGTGTGGTGTACGCACCGGTGAAAGAACGACGAATTTTCAAGATACTATCCCAATCGACCCTTACCGAAATTCATTTGTTTCGAATCCATGGTTCATGCATATTCAATCGCCGACAACTGAGCGATAAATGAACCAAGCCACGGATTACAATGCGAACAAGAACACGAATCTGCACGTTTCGTGATAACGCAATTAAAGTAGAAGGAGGTGAAAGAAAGTAGGTAACGGGGCAGCATTCTGGCCAGTTCGAGTTCGCGTTTACACGTTTCCTTCTGTTTTGCTTCCTATTCCTTTAGCCGCTTGCATCTGTGAAACCTGGTCCAATTGCAAAAAAATGCTTCCGAGTAATGAAAACTAGAGCGCAACTGTTCGACGCGGACAAAAGTAGAAACTACGATGAAATTCTCCGGTCATTAAAACAGTAGATACAGTTTAAGTTCGAATCAGATTGAACGACCGCGTAATTATTCGATATACTAACGGTATATCGCTCACAAGATCGACGTAATAATCTCAATTAAAGTGGACTGCCGTCAGGCATGCACCCTTGGTTTGAACGAAAAACAGCAATCACATCAAACGAAGGAGCGGCAAAATTTACGAGCTCGTAGGAGTTCGTTTATCGTTGAAAATATATTTTTCGTTCACCCACCGCCCTCATAATCACCGGATAAGTACAATTAATCCGCGGCCAAGCATACGGCACGTACTTCGTTTTTCCAAAACGATAAGGGCACGGTACGTCAAGAAATTTGGTACACCAAGATTATGGCTATCGAAACTTTCGTGCTAGTCACAACACGTTCCATGAAATATCCCCGCGTAAAACGCCTTAAAAACGCGACAACCATCGCGTCACTACAATATCCCTTTGTAGTTACATACTTTCTTCCTATTTTTTAAGAGAGTGTTCGCTGTAATTCCGTGACGCATGTAGGCCAGTGTATATGCTTACGTGCAAAGTTTCTGTCCGACGTTTAGAGTTCGTGACGGATCACAGTGGGGTGGTTGACACAAATTTCAGTCGGCTTAATAATTATTTCTTTCGAGAACGATCTCGAGCGCTGTTACGTCGTAGTATATCTTTTATGAATTTACAGGAGAGGGTGTGCACGGCGGGCGTTGTGTCGCGGCCAGTCAGAAGGAAAGGAGGACTCGTTATCGCGGCGAGGGTCACCGCGATATGAAAATGAAGAACGGGGCTGAGGAACGTGCGTGACGGATCGTCCCGTGGGTTCGAAATGTGCCAACAGCGATTAGAAAGGAACAATCGCGGCGATTATTCACCCGTGAAACGCTGCTTGAAGGATGGCGATTTATTGGCGACGCTTTTTATTGCTTACATTTCGGCCGTAGACTTAATCATGATAAGAAGAAAAAACTGCATGAAATCCGAGGTGAAAGTTTTGCAGGTGTAGGTCGGAACGGCGTGAGTTACATTTTTGAAGAAAGCGTACAAATTCTTGCATAATTATTTAAGATACCAGAGTACCTTTCCACCATTTAAATCTAATTTAATTTTTCCATTCCGTTATGAGTGAGACGAGATCTAGATATATTATTGGCAACGAAATATCGATTTTAGATTTTTGCTACTTATTTCATTCGTCAGAACCGTCCAGTCAATTGCAACAGTGAATTGTGCTAGACAATCTAAGTGACGGAGACATCAATGCACGACTGGTCATGGTTCCGCGTCCCTGACGCATGTCCAAAATTGTTCGACGTTATCGTAGGAACCATCAATGACGCTCGATAAACGTTTGTCGGGCTCACGTGTGTACAGCGTTACATACGTTTAGGCAACTAGAGGTTTGCAGCAGTAATAAACTGTTACTTCCGACCGCAGTAGTAACGCTGTTGTGAGAGACGGTCAGAACATAATTGATTGCATCAACTCATAGCCGGGTGTAATCGGTGCTATATCTTCCACTGGTTCCTCGCCACTTCCGTTACCTCGCGACATTAATTTTTCATCGTGTTATCGCTCCCATGTGCGTCACTATTTCGTTAGAATTTCAAGTGCAGCTATAAATTTCAAAACATAACTCGATACCCGTCTTCAACGCGAAAACTGAGGAGGTGCACCTATTTTACATTGAATTACATTTTTTTTAGACGAAGAGCGCGAGACTTCGAAGAATTTGTCTTCGTGCGAACTTCTAAGGACGGAATAATGGAAACGCCGTTTGTGAATCGTCCATGTGAAGAGAACATCGTATTTATTGATCCCTTGCGGGACTGACCAACGGTCAATGAGATACGGTCTCTCCCTTGCAAGCCGCCCTACGACTCGCGAAAGCCCTGCATCGGTCTCCTTAACGGAAGTACAAACCTACCCTCGCACATGCCGCCAACTCTCCGTGCTACAACGTGATTCATGCGTTCCAAGAGGAGCTCTACTGCGTGCATTACCGGGAAAGTAGCCAGTGGCAATTCAAAGAATCGCAGAAGTCAGAACATTGCATATTTTCGCGCTCCAATTTTATTAAACTTTACAATAGTCTTACATAGGATGGCTGAACGGATACTTGAAACATAATTACCAAACGATATACGGATGAAATGAATTATTGGACAAATGCTCGAGATAGGCCTTTTAATACCAGGACGGCATATAGAAATTCTAGCCCAAGTACCGAGGTGAAGAAATTGGAAACTATTTGAGAAGCGATTGTTATCACGATGCGGAGGAAGATTGAAATAACGACTGGCTTGGTGGAATATTCACAAAAGCATGTAGATGATTCGAACGCATGGAATATGATAATGGGCTATTTAGCAAAATGGGATAGCGTACCATTCGAACGGGACTGAAGTAAGTAGAGAGTGTGGCGGAGTCGAAAACAAGAAGGCGAGACGCGAAGGCGAACTGGTGCGCAACCGCAAACCCAATTGTCCAGCCCCTTTCACCCCCGTTCCCAGCCAACCCTGTGGCAATACTAGCTCCCACTTTCCATCCCTCTGACATGCTCCCATCCCTACTACGGGACCGCAGATTCACTTATACAAGACGTCGATCTTCTGTGCCACGTGGCTTTGGTAAACAATGGTTGGATTACTTGGCACTGAATTCTGAAGATTTTATTTAATATTCTCATCCATACTGTTATACGCAAGAATTATTCCTTAAAAGAATAATAATTAATGACGCGATTCAATACCGGTATATCGAATATTTAATTCTTTCTTTTACATTTTAGGCTGATACGATAACCAGCAACAGTATGAATCATAGAATGGTCAGTATCGATTAGACTTTCTGAGATATAGGTCAAGGCGAACGTTGATCTAGACATTGGCCAGCAGGAATAGAAAATATGGATCACGGGTATGCGAACACCGATACTGAACTTCAATCGGCATGCAACGATAGGATCGTGCATAAGCTTTGACCACTTTGCTGGATTATGGGTTGACCTGACACGAGACCACCGTCGATCGAAATAACGGATCGTACACAAGCGGTGGCAAGAAGGCAGAACAGTGACGGTACGATATAACGAGCGACCTGGTCACACCTTAGAAGTTAGAAATCAGGTTGGGGCGTGGGCCACCCCTCACGTGGTATGACGCAACGATAAGTGATATCCAATCCTCCCTATCGGCACCTTCATCAAAATAATGAACACCCGTGGCCTTCCAGGCGAATCGAGTTGAAAGGTTTCTTCGTTAATTGGACCATTTTCCCCGACAATCAATCCCTCTGCACTCTCGAATCCCGTCGACGATCCCTTCGCACTGTCCTTGTCGTGTTATACGCTTGGCAAACGCAACAATTAATGTAAGCACGTAACTCTGTGGTAAGACTAATTATTGTTTAACGTTTTGCCAAAGAGTAATTAATATAGAGCAATAATCGTCGCGACCAACGTTCTTTTTAGGTAACTAGGCAGATCGGCGTTGCGTGCGGCCTGCTTAAAAGCTGATCTGGGCCAGATACACAGTGATTGTCGACGGCAATATACGCAGCTTTCTTATAAATCGCCATATCGCAACCTGGCCAGCCCTTTTGAACACTCCATTGATATGTATGTATACGGATGTATGCACACGCACGTGTCCAACATACGTCCGAACACGCGTTTGTAGAAGTCGCCTGGTGTTTTTACGTCCGTCCACCTTCTTGCGCAATATACTGGCTCATGAATATTAAGAATGTGTGTACAACCAGCGCTGGGGTTCGCTTTAATTATACGAACGATACACAGGCAACGTCGCCCCCGGCAGGGAAGAATATTTACTTTTCGCCGTGCGCAAGTCCTTGCACGTGTTGAATTATCGCTGTCGTAATGAGATCGGTTCTCTCGTTCGAGAGAGGGAAGGGGTGCTGTTACCTGACCAGAGATTTGATCTACACATACACGCGATCCTGTGTCTTAAGGACCTTATTTCTTCTTCGTGCAATGTATCAGATCGAACGACCCACTTTCCCGCTCATGGGCGATTAAGACCGACTCTCCCCAAGCGATCTTAAACACCGTGCGTTACGACGTGATAGGGAGGCAGTGTTTTAACCCTGGCAATGTCTCTTGCCACTAATTTGGTGTATCTCTAACGGTGTTTCGTGGTTTCTGCGTGTGGTTTCATCTGACGATGTAATCGGGAAACGTTTATAAATAGAAAGTTCTTTTTCTCCGCTTACCTTGAATGTTTTGTAGCTCGATACCACGTACGAGGCGCCGTCTTCGAGCTCATCCAGGGTGAGTTTCCTGTCACCATCCATGGAAAAGATGTGTCGCGCCCCTCTGGGCAAATCCATTCGCAGAGATAGCCGGTCCAGAAGCGCTTCCAGGGAACCAATATCTCGGCCTGGCTTAAACCTGCAATGTACCACCGATCAGAATCCACGGCATCGTCTGTGATAAACATCGATAGTGTCTTTCATATGTCGCGAGGAAGATCTCATTCATAGGCTAAAATCAAGGCCAAGCAAAGGTGTACACGCCACCTGCACCCGGAATAGGTACTAGTGTAAGCGTCCACATTTGGTGCACACGATAACGACGAAACAATACGATCATCCACAGAGGCGCAAGCTTCTACCGCTTAGGGGCTTACCTGAATTCGATGCCAGGGAAGTACGGGTCGCCATTTTTGTAGAATGTCACTCTTCTCGCCCTCCAATAGCCGAGGTTGTTGTATCTCGCGGGCGCCGGCTCGTGTCGGCTCTTAGGCCTGTGTTCCGGCTGCTCCGGAGGCGGCATGCGGGGACTGGAGGGTCTGCTCTGCCTCCAGAAGCCGGCCATGCCGCCTCCACCCCCACCCTCGTTCACAAGAACGCCGCCACCGACCGCCTCCTGCGCCGCTCCACCCTCCACTTCCACGTCCTCTTCCTCGTCATCCTCTTCCTCTTCCTCTTCAGCCTCCTCGTCCTCCTCCTCCACATCGCTACGAGCGCCTCCACCAGGCATGGTAGAAGTCGTTGCAGGGGTCGTTGTGGTGTTGGTAGCGTTCACCGTGGACGACGTCGTCGTCGTCGTTGTCTCCACGCCGCTAGGTGTAGTTGCTGTTACCACTGAATTCTTCGAGTCTTTCGGGGAGTTCTCGTTCTGCGCAGCCTCCTGCTCCTCCTTCTTCATTACACCTGTTTGAAAGAAAATGATATCATGGTTTTTCGAATTCTCTGTTGGAACTCACGTCTTTCCCTAAATCCTTCTTTATTAGGAATCGAAACATGCTATACGCGTTTACTTCTTCATACAGTGGTATCAATAAAGCATATTTTTAGTTATGGGTACAGGAATCTTTGTAGCGTAATGAAATGGTTGAAAAATACCTAGTTGTTTCGCGTACCTAATTATTCTTGCTTTAATCTATTTAAATAGAAACGCAAAGAAAAAAGAAAATAATAGGGCCTTGAGAAAATCGGCGCTGCAAAAGTTAGAGTAGAATCGTTTATGATATCCAATGCCATAGGGCAGCGATTATTACGTGCCACAGGATGTTGCACCGACTTTTAACGTGTATATCTGATTGAGGTTCCCCGAACACAACGAAACGATGATAATCTCGCTCGATAATTAACTCTCTCACCTGGCTCTGAGGTAGTGGTTGCGGCGAGCTGAGCACCAGCCTCGTTGCCGCCACCCACACTTCCGTCGCCTGCTAACTCCTCGAGCTGCCCCAGCCTGGAGCCGGCACGCGAACTCGACTGATTTTCAGCAGTGATCATCGGCACAAGGCCGCCGCTTTTCCCCTCTCACTTCTGTTTCTCTGGCCTTTCAACCGATTTCGATATTCCGAGATTAACCAAGTGATCCTGTAGAAGCAGAAATTTTTACTTAAGCACTTTTTCAAGGGTATTTTTCTTATTCTCAGCCAGAAATTCAATTCTCTTTGGCATTAATACAGATTGACCCTTCCGTGTCGCGACTTTTCGTAAAAAGATTCCAAGAACAATACATTTCTTCAAGTATCGATGAAAAAAGTAAACTAGCAAACAATAAGAGTGAAAAATTACTTCAAGAAGATCGTTATACCGATAAAGTGCAAAGAGTACATTTTACAAATGCTAATTTACAATTTTATTACGATTTACCGGTTTACGAACATTGTCGCAAGTTTTCTGGTGTAAATGTAATTAATGAACAGTGTATTTTAACTTCAGGTAGAGGCAACACCAAGGAAGAATTGTTACTGTTGCGTACCTCGTGATCGACTGGCAGCCAGTGTTCTCCACCACAGAGTCGTGGTCTTCTCCGTAAAATTGCTTGTCAAAATTGATGGATCGTTGAATCTTTTTTCCCTTCCGTGAGAATTCAAGGCTCTCCTTTTTTACACGTACCGCCTCGACACGCGGTAGGGAAGCGACGACAAGAAAACATGTAAGGACTTCCTTCTATATGCTTGACTGGACGTCCACGTGTCGCGTGATTTGCCGGGGAATCTCGATCGATCTTCCTGCTTACGATGCACTTTTATTTTATAGCTGCAGTTTGCTGCAGATCAATCGATCGCCCACTTTTATCTTCGCTTGATTAACGTGATTAATCGAACTTAAACTGCGTAAGTACGCGAATAAAATCCAACGAACACGTCTTCCACGATCCTTTCTCTCTCTCTCTCTCTCTCTCTCTCTCTCTCTCTCTCTCTCTCTCTCTCTCTCTCTCTCTCTAATGATTTAACGTTTTGTACTTGACCAGGAGCTTCGTGATATAAGATTAATGACACGCAATTACTTTGCGTTGCACCAGACGCTACAACCCTGAGGAGCTAAGGTCACGAACTCCGCACAATGACTCGGCCAGGCGCAGATAAAACCTTCGAATACATAGACTATCCTGTGCTGATCGCTATACTGGCAACAATTGGGAATAATGTAACAATTTTCATATTAATCAAATATTCCGTTGTACACGGTGCTAATCGAAATTAACATGAATCGATTTATTTATACGCGTAGACGCAGTATAAAAGTTTATCTCGAACCAGCGGGAGGCACAGTCTTTTCTATGCTACCACATTCATTCTTACGCACCAACAAATTAAAGTCAAGCCCTCCGGAAGTTCAACACCCATCGATCTCTTTCACTTGAATCCTTCGATCCGTCACCGGTCACCACGTTCATCACGGCTCGTGAAAAAGAAGAGAAAGAGTAAAATAGAAAAGTAATTATGCACGCTCGACTTTCTTGACTGCGGTTCAAAATAATATTCCAGCTAATCCGTTTTTTAGATTACAATCACCAATATCCACCAGTGAAAATGATAGGTAAAAATAAAAGGAACGAAGGGAGAGAGGAACACCGTAAACACCTTATCTCTTCGCTGATCGTCCATCGACACCGGAGCTCATTCGGACGCGCGATAACACCGTGCGACCGCGATGGTATACATATTCATGCGTCCTTCGACGATGGCGTCTCGACGTCGAGTGTGTCGCTCCGTGGGACAACCACGAACCACGCTACCTCAGGCGCCGCCGTCGTTGTCGTCTACGTCGCCGTTCTCTCCTGTCCGACGACGTTCGCCGGCATCGACGTCCTGTGTCAGTGAACCGACGCCAGCAAAACGAGCACCGAACTTGTTGCACCGCGATCAAGACGCTACGCGCAAGCCTCGTCTTCCACTCGGATCGTAGACCACTAGTTTGTAATCGATCAGAATAACATACCATAAAAGAGAAACTAGACGATGACGGATCAAAGTTTTAGATTAGATAAAATCCGCAGTTCAAATGTAATGAATACTTAAACTTACAGGTATCTCATGGAGGAGGAAAATAGATAAAACTAGCGAATAGACAGTATGTATAATAATAATCGAAGATTGAACTTGAAGGTATTTCGTGCAATGCTGGAAACAAGTGTTGGTAGAGGAAATTTATAATGAACTTGACTTTATGAGATTTATGATATTTCGTAACATGTCGCAAAACAGAAAATGGATTGAGAATATTACACTAAACTTTGGAAAATCCTGGAGAGGCCTATAGGGTGCAATGATTTTGCATGCAGAAGATTGCGATAGATTCTGAGAATGACCGTGTGCATTAGTTACTTAGATTTCGTGTAGCAACGTGGCACATTTGCATATCACGCCGGTTTGATGCCCGACATCGGCGTTGTTTAATATACGGTAAGTGTTGGACAATTATAATCTCATCTGAGAACTTTCAAACCGTGTAACACGCGTCAAATCGACTTTGCCTTAATAACGGGTACTGGACGCTCGGTCGAGTGAAACTTCGATAATTAGTTGCACGAAACGAAACATTCAACGTGGAATAATTAATAGCTTAAGACGTAAAAGTAGGAAAGAGGGACAGAAGTTTCAAGAAGCCTAAACTGAAACAAGAATCGGAGTTATTCATATGTGCTCCATTTTTCTCCGAGTGCTAAATATCTTTCTTTTAACACTCCCGCGGCGGCTTGCATTTCTTTTCAGGTTGAAATACCGTGCTTATCAGACTACCACTAGCCACTAGGATGATTAGCTGCATGAAGCTTAAGAATTGCAGAATGCACGATATGAATACGAGATACAAGCGTCAGCCCCAACGAAGGTCGAACGTAACAGGCTGTGTCATGTTAATGTTGCACATTCTACTGACGATCCCTTTGCATAAAAATTTGCGAATGAAATATTTCTTCGATTTTCAAGGTGCGCAAAACTTCCAAGAATTTTATTAGCGTGATCGTATAATATTTATCTAATGTTAGGATACAGCTTAAATGTTATGCTTATTATATTTGCACAACGTATGATTGTGTATCGATTTGTTGTATTACAATGGTCATCTTTAAAACATTCCCTTCTAGACGTGGCGAGCAGTCGATATTTTGGTGGGGTTTGCGTGTTCACCACGGAAGACGGCTGACCAGATTCGTTCCTCGACCACTTAAGTAATCGAGCGGCCGAGCGTCTCATATATCATGGTAAGCGTGATTCAGCAGGATTCGGTGAATATGTACCGAATATCGAATCCCAGAGTTCCCTTAGGATTGTTTGAAGTTCGTTACGTTTGTATCTGCTCGTAGAGCTATTTAACAACTACAGAATAAAAATAAAAAATTTTACAAACAATTTTTATTTTTTTACAAGAAATGTGAAGTGTTCATCGTTGTCTCTTTTTCGT
This sequence comes from Xylocopa sonorina, assembly GCF_050948175.1. Lineage (NCBI taxonomy): Eukaryota > Metazoa > Arthropoda > Insecta > Hymenoptera > Apidae > Xylocopa > Xylocopa sonorina. Next base: position 9,907,216 of record NC_135193.1, read on the forward strand.
TAAAGTATCTTATTTCCACAGATACAATGTGACAGCACAGCAAAGTAAAATTGGAAAATAGTGGTATCATACTATAAAAAATAAAACAATTCCTGTATATTGAAATAATTGCCGTCACGCTTTTAAATCTACCTGAATCTCGGAAAGTCCACAGAAGCCAAGCAGGTCAACACATTTCGTGTCACGGAATTATACCTATTTATACTTGAGTTAACGAGTGTACAATCAAAAAAAAAGGAGAAGTTTTTTCGTCCTCGAGGGTAAAGAAACATGTCTCAGTAATTTCGAGCGATATGAAAGACTTTTCCGGAAAGCCAAAGTGAAAATAGCAATCGACTTTAAAATAAAACTAAAAGGACCGTTGAATGAAAGCTAGTCTGAACATTTCTGTCTTTATTTAACTTCACGCCATTAAACATCTAACAGTTCCCCTATAAGTCTCACAGAGAGATGAGCTTAATAAATTGAATTTAACTAGTGCTTATTGTTGGATAGAAAACTGTAAAAGATAATTACTACCATTCATTAAAAACTGTCGTCTTATAGGTTTATAAAGGTCACACGCAACTAGCGATGTACTGCTTATGCGCGGATATAAAGAAAATAATACACGGTGATATATGTTTTTCCGTAAATCGGTGAGGGTGTCAGATCAAGCTGTTAACAACACGTGTGATTAATGATGCAACTACATAGTTATGTAATATATAGATACGTATAACAATCACTAACGTAATATTTAATATTACCAGGTTTCATATAGAGGCAATTTATCATAAGATCCTTATCGATAGATATCCAAAGACCTTGCAGACCAATGTGACAAGGCACAGACGCATTCACATTGAATGCATTTGGTTCCGAGAATGGCAAGATAAGAATGGTACGTGACAAAGACATATATTTTTCATCGCTCATTGGGGAAGCATCATGTATATCATAAAAATAATCAGGAATGTTTTAACGGCATTCTCGAAGCAGAGATTTGTTATGATATTTCAATGACTTTCATTGTTAGAGTGGAGCAGCCCATTTTTGTACTGCTGAATCGCAAATAAGTCATATGGTATAGAGGGAAAAAAGAATGTATTATTTTTTTTCCTTTTTAATTCGTTTATACAATTCATCATGTCTGCTATAATTAGATATAAAAGAATGCTATAACGAAAAAGAAACGTTCAATAATGAGATTAAATTATCTATATTCTTATAAAGTCTTCCTCTTCTTTTTTTGTGATTTAAGTTCCTTATACCCAGATAGTCGTCGTCCTTTAGATAACTTCATGATTTTATTAACAACCTTTTTCCTTTTCTTAACTACAGGTTCCTTGACATCATCATTGTCATTTTCTTGTTTATGATTTTGAGGAGATTCAACTTCGTTATTCTGAGAATTGTTAATGTTTTCTATTTCATCAATAATCTTAATTGATTCGGAAGAAGTATTCATCTTTTCGTTTTCAACAGTTTCTTGATTTTTGAGAGTTCGATTGTTTGCATTTGGCCTGTTCCCCCGCTTTTTCCGTTTTCGCGTTTCAATCGGTTTTTCGACTTTGGGATTTTTTACTTTTCTTCGCGTCTCTGATTTTGTCTTTTCATTACTCAATGCAAGGTTTCCTTTACGTTTATAGTCGGGTAGGGGTACGTCAAAGTTTCGTTCAAATACAGCAACGAAAAAACCGTTACAAAGATCTACATCGGAATTGGCATAAAGACAGTTATCTGAACATTTGTACGTTTCCGAACTGAAATGTAACCAGTCCTTGTTCAATAATTGTTTAACCGGTACAAGATCGTATGCATTCTGTATATTCTCGAGAATTTCATCTATTACTTGCTCATTTTCCTCGGGGTTCGTTGAGCAAGTACTATAAACAACCTTCTTCACATTGGGGAAATTTAATAAAGCATGTCGTAAGAGAAAAACTTGAAAAGCCTGCAACTGTTTGAGGCGCTTTGGGTTGCACTTTTCTTTCCCATATATTATCTGTCTGTCCAGCATGCCTACGATGAAAAATATATTGCAAACTAATTACAAATAACTTTGATACTGTAGTATCGAGTGCATATAATTAATAATGTGTGTGTAGACCTTTCAACACAGTTCTAAAATACTTCACCTGAACCAGAACACGTTGGATCAACTAAAATATATTCGACGTCACGATATTCGTCTGCTTCCAAAGTTAACGAATCTTTATTAATGGTCTCAACGCAAGAAGCAGAAGTTAGTTTAACTTGTTCACACAAAGTCTCATATCTTTTTTCGTCAACTTCCACTGCGTACACTTTTCTGCAAGCAGTTGCAAAGAATTAAACCAGAAAAATTATTTAAAATACAAAAATTATTAAATAATAGAATGTCAAAGGTAGTTAATTTAAAAAAATATACCCAGTGTTTTTCATTAATGCAGCTAAATGAGAAGATTTCATTCCAGGAGCTGCACACATATCAAGCACTATAGATCTTAGTGGTGGACTCAGCAATTGTGATGGAAGACAACTAGCCTAAAAGTATAAATGTCAAATTAAAGAAAACGAAAATGTTCATATTGCTGTTAAATAGAAATTACCTTATCTTGTAAAATAATTTCTCCATTTTTGTATCTTGGATGATCATGAAAGTTTGTGCTAGGTGGGAATACAAGTAATTCCGGAATATGGAAATCTTGGAGAAAGTATGGCTTTTGCAAATTTTTTACGACATTTAAGTGTTCTACATAATTCGAGCATTTTGGCTTTAGAGACCATCCTTCTTCTTGAAAATAAGATATTCCTTTCTTTAATGCCAATAATATAGTGTTGATACGTACATATCTTGGTTTTGTTACTGAAAAAAAGGAGAGCATGTTTCTTTAGATATCGTACAATTGGATGCTTGATTTTAATAATGGATAATTAAAACTCATGCTTTTTGGCTGTACTATTTATTATTAAATACATACTGAATCACTATATTCAATATTGGTATTGTTATATTCATATAATGATAACAGTAAAAAAAAGTATAGAAATATGAGTCACATTTATAGTAATATATAATTGTTACAAATATGTCATTAACATATTTTATATATTAGTATTTGTATATATATGTAGCATAGTTAATTACTTTTTTTTTATTACATTTAAAATCTTAACTATTAAACTTAATACTTAATCAATTTTCTCATTCAAGCTTTCTTTAGAAGGCTGATCAACAATTGTTTTAACTTCAGTTGCATTATCAGGTTCAAGAAATGCTTGATAAACATAACAAGCTATTATTAAATTTACTGTAATCACTGCGACAAACACAGAAATGCAATTTGTCACAAATCTATCTACATTAAATTCAGCCTTCATAACATGCTGTGCTCCAAAAAATGCAGCAAATGGTAGTGTGAACATTGCAATACTATATAAAAATAGTCTGCCCAATACTGCTACATAACTCATAGTTGGTATTTGATCTTTGCTCTGATCAGGGGACAAATTTTCTTTATGATTTTGTTTCTGGTGATTTTTATGCATATAAGAGAATAATTTTTTGATTCTAGGGTGCCGGCTAGTAAGTATTCGGTTGTTGCGGATGATTAAAACCATCAATCCGGATTCAAGATCCCCTTACAAAGAAACTGATTTAATATATCTCAAATCTGAAGTTGGATGTTGGGAATTAATTTTCTCTATACATGAATGGCCCATTTCTGTAAACATAAATTATATTTATTGGTAAATAAATTTAATATATTTTACCTGTTGTGTTAGGTGTCTGAAGTGCTTCGACCTCGCTAATATCGCTCAATGCTTCTTTAAATTTTTGTTGATAGGCAACTATAGTTTGGATAGGTTTACATTCACTTTTTAACGTTTTCTTGCCCCAGAGCAATTCCGTTATCAAAACTTTTGCTAACCACGGATCCAAACGAGGCTCGTTTACCAATAGATTAATCTTTCTTATAAGATAATCTAATTCTTTCTCTTTTTTCAATGTATTGAGGCATAAAGAGTATAACGCGGACACATTCTATATTGTTGAACAAAAATGAACGGCAATGTTATTATTTAACACTGAAGCGTGAATAAATAAATTTTGTAACACACAGGGAAATGCATGCATTTTTTTCAAAAACCACGTGTTTACGATATATCGAAATGATCATAAAAACAAAAAATAGTCAAACTGTTCCATGAACTTTAATAACCTATACGTTAAAAGAATTATTGTACTTGATCGTTTTAAGTATTTGCTTCGATTTCAGTGATTAATATCAACTTACAGGATGTTTCTTGTCATAAATTAACTTTTTCAGGCTGCCACCCTTCTCACGAACGTCTTCGACGATCTTCGCAGCGGATTTATAAAGTCTTGGGACTTTGACGGAATGCACAAATCCCGTAGTCATGTTATCAGAAGATAATACTTAATAATGTCAAGCTTCGTCTCGATTATTTACTACCCAATGGATCACTAATTCTACATAGGAATGTGCCTCGTTTACAGAATATGAAATGAAAAATCACATGTCCGCCATATTAACAGGAAGGTACATACAAGCAGAGAGGAAGTCGCATCAATCACGTTCTAATATTTCAGCATACAAAACCGAAAAATAATCCTTTATGAAGATGCAATTTTTTATTGCCAATTATATAAATATTATAAATATAGTGCTACTTTTAATATCTTTTTTAAATGTTCAGATAATATTCGGTATTGATAACTACTTATTAAGCGGCTAATTTGAAACTGTCAAGGAGGTTTTACACTTGGAGAATTTATACAAGATTTAAGTTTTTTTAATTATGTATAATTTTTTGGTACAAATAAGTATGTAGTATTCAATGATATTTGGGAAATGATGGGGTGTTGTGAAGAAAATAAAGTAATATTCAAGAAATAGCTTTCACGCTTTAAATATCACGTGTCTGATATCATCTGCGATCAGTTCACGTTTGAGCCTATTTTAATGCACTTCGATCTAATCGCTAATTCATTAGATATTTTGTAGTCACGAAATGTTATTCATTGCTTTATGAACGATCAGATTTTCATTCAACCATAAATATGACATTAGGAAAACTGTAACAATTAACGGTAAGATCATAAGTATTCGGATTAAACGTGATATCGGGTTGTCGTAGGTTAGATTTCGGTAAATGACCAACAGTGTATTTTTCATTTTGTACGTTAACAATTTTTTGTTTTCCTTAAATATAACTGCAATTATATAATAACTAATCGCTATTTGTTGTTCCATTAGCGCGTACAGCTATGTGCGTCGTTGTTTTAGGTATAAAATACAAAGACGTAAAAAGATCTGTTGCAATCGTTTTATACAAAACGTACACATCAAATTGTCAGAATTTATAAATATCACAATTGATATAAGTGACAACTTAAGTAATCCGTTTGATATGAGAAGACAATACTTTCATTTTTTTAGTTTAGGCATAAAATATTAAAAATAGACAGTATTTTTATACATGTATATAATTTAAAGTACATCAAATTTAATATTTTTATTAGTATTGAATTCAATATAAAAATGATATTGTTTTAGAAGATTTGGACTAAAGGAGGAATTGAAAGTTTCATCTCATTTATATTACTACAAAGGACAGTTCAATGACTAAAGACAAGAAGGTTTTATTGCCTTGTATATAAATGTTTAATAGTGCATACTATATGTTATAGATTTGTATAATTAATCGTACATACAAGTATCACTCAAATAACTAACAATTTAAAATATAAATTTCTGTTTAGTTCTAAGCACAAAAATTTGAGTACTAAATTTTGTAGTTTTTTTTTTATGGCTTATGTTACATATCTTGTATTTTTTCTACTTAATATATTTTTATTTGCTTATGTCATATCGGAGTTATAATTTTTCCCTCTTATGTTCAATTTTCATAGCTAAACGAAAGAGTTAAAATATTACATTGTCGTTTAATGTATGCGTTGTTACCTTTGTCTATTAAGTGTCCTATGATTCTACATAATTGTATATAAAATGTATATTCAATCTTGTAGATAGAATATTGCTCTTAGATGGTGTTTAATTATTGCTTTTTTTTGATTTCAGTTGGTCCTGCATGCTGTGCACTGCATCATCGTCCTGCCTAAAACATTGCACTGTATTTTTTCTTATTTTGCCAAATACATTACGTACACGATAAATTAAAATAAGGAATAATGGCTGCCTACATCAATCGCACAATGTCAATGATTGGAGGAGACAGCCACTTACGATCAACAGATGTACGAACTGATAATTCTCCCCTTCAGATTTTTGTCAAAGCCAAGAAAAAGATCAATGATATATTTATGGAAATAGAAGATTACGTGCAAGACACTGTAGGGTTTATGAAATGTAAGTAACTTCACATAAAGTACTACAAGTTAATTGATGTACGATACCAGACGTTTGTACGAACATTTGTTTTATAGCATTACAGACGGAGCGTAATATTGTTACTGCGGACGAAGCACAAAGAATTGCAAGCTATGTTGATAAAGTTCACGCAATTAGGGATGTACTTAAGAGAGATCACATGAAAGTTGCATTTTTTGGAAGGTATACAGTTGGGACTATAGCAAAGAGCTCCAGTGTAAATTGCTCAAATCTATTTTTTCCTTTCAAGTTTTTGCAAAGCCAAGGCTTACTTAGCATCAACGTATTATGCATTTGAATGTTCAACATGGGCGTGTAATAAACATATGCGCAACTTTAAGCAACTTGCACTGTTATTGTATGGTGTCAAAAAATATTAATAACATAATAAATAAATATCACATATATATAATTATTGCAGAACTAGCAATGGAAAGAGTACAGTTATTAACGCAATGTTACGTGACAAAATTTTACCAAGCGGCATAGGACACACAACAAACTGTTTCTTGCAAGTTGAGGGTTCAGACAATGGTGAATCTTACCTGATCACTGAAGGAACTACAGAGAAGCAACCTGTCCAGTCAGTTGGCCAATTAGGCCATGCTCTTTGTAAAGAAAAGTTATGCGAGAGTCATTTAGTAAGAATATTTTGGCCAAAGGAGAAATGTTTGTTATTAAGAGATGATGTAGTGTTTGTCGATAGTCCTGGAGTAGACGTAACACCCAACCTGGATGAATGGATTGATAAACATTGTTTGGATGCAGATGTTTTTGTTTTGGTAGCCAATGCTGAGTCTACTTTAATGGTGACTGTGAGTAACTTGAATATTCATTTTTTCTTAGACTTTATACTTTTATATTTTAATATATTTTATAATTAATATAATGATGCAATTGCAGGAGAAAAACTTCTTCCACAAAGTGTCTACAAAATTATCTAAACCAAATATCTTTATTCTAAATAATAGATGGGATGCATCCGCTTCAGAACCTGAATTTTTTGATCAGGTATATTCACAATGACTATTTGATTTGATTAAATGTATGAAGGGTATTTACTTTAGAAATGAATCAAATTTTTGTGATACAAAATTATGTACTTCTTTTACTAAAGCTGGTACTCCGTATTCAAGTTATTATCTCTGAATTTGCTTGCACATAAAAAATTTGATATTACCGTGTTCAAAAGAAAGTAGATAACAAGCACAAATTCATTGATAATTAGCTGTATGCAGTGGCAGCTTTATTCAGTTAATTCATATAATACTTCATTTATCCCTTAGCTGGTCAAAGAGCAAAAAGAGGTAAGTTACTTTGCGTTGTACATTTGATTGTTTATAGTGAAACTTATGTTTATCCATTTTTTAATACATATACAAGTTTTAATATAATAAAACTTTATATATAACGTTTTGTTTTTTTTTTCGATTACAAAACAAATCTACACATATTATTACTACGTGATGAATATAATGTGCACAAATTTTGTAGCATGAAATGATATTTGTTACAATAATATAATATAAGTTAAATGAAAAGAATTTTCGTTTAACAGTGCAATACGTTGCATTAATTTTGAGCTTGCGTCATACAATAGAAGTCTGAATATGTGCTTCTCGCTTTTTATATGTTGTTTTTAATTGATTGCATAACTTATGTCTATTTACGTTTTATGTTTCTCTAGGTAAGAGCACAACATCAAGAGCGAGCTGTCGATTTCTTAGCGAGAGAATTAAAAGTATACAGTCCTAAAGACGCCGAAGAGCGAGTTTTCTTTATTTCAGCGAAGGAAACTCTTCAAGCTCGTATGCAAGAACAACGTGGTCAACCTGCTCATAGTAAAATATTTCAATTCTATCTATAATGACCGATGTATGAATGATTTATTTTAAACACATGTGAAATTATTTTACAGATGGTGCACTAGCAGAAGGTTTCCAAAATCGCTATTTCGAGTTTCAAGATTTCGAACGAAAATTCGAAGAATGTATCTCAAAGTCTGCTGTAAAAACAAAATTCGAACAGCATTCTCAACGCGGGAAACATATCGCTACGTAAATAGTTAATTGTACATTTGGAACTTTTTAAACGCTCACCTATTACTGTATACAAATATCTTTTTTCAGAGAAATTAGACAAACCCTAGATGAAATATTGGATAGGACGCAAAAGATGAAAAGTGAACAATTGCGCATTAAAAAGGATGTTCATGACAAGTTAAATTACACGGAACAACAATTAATGTCCCTGACTCAGGAAATGAAAGATAAAATTCATCATATGGTAGAGGATGTAGAACAAAGAGTATCTAAAGCTCTGAGTGAAGAAATTCGTAGATTAGCTGTACTTGTCGATGAATTTAGCGTTCCGTTCCATACCGACCCAGTAGTTCTAAATGTATATAAACGAGAACTTCATACACATGTGGAAAATGGTTTAGGTATTATCGTTCTTATAAATGAATTGCACAAATTTTGTACCGATGGTGAAAATAATCTCATAATTATATAGGCTCCAACTTAAGAGCAAGACTCAGTACCGCATTGGCGCTCAATATTGAAAACTCACAAAGAGAAATGACAGAACGAATGGCAAGTTTATTGCCTGATAATAAAAAGCAAATGTCATTGAATATTTTGCCGAGACGTGAGCCATTCGAAATTTTGTACAGATTAAATTGTGACAATTTGTGCGCAGATTTTCACGAGGATCTAGAGTTTCGATTCTCCTGGGGAATCACAGCCATAATTAATAGGTTTGCAGGGAAACAGGGAAGAAAGTTAGCAATTGCTAATTATCCGCAAGAGGTAAGACAGTTTATCGGATATTATAAAATATTTTTGTATATAACAGTGTTACTGCTTAATCTGTTTATAGATACCACCCACAATTATGTCCCCTACAGACAGTATGGACTCTGTAAAGTTTGTAGCAACTAATCCAAACTATCAACCAAGATCAGACGATTGGTCATTGGCTACTAGAATCGCGGTAGCATCTATAACATCTCAAGGTACTATGGGAGGACTTATAGTAGCCGGTTTTGTAAGTACATTACACGAATCATTCTAACACGCGATAAATCTAATGCTTCTATATACTACAACTTTTTTCTTAAGATGTTGAAAACAATTGGTTGGAGACTCATAGCTGTTACCGGTGCTATATATGGTGCATTGTATCTTTATGAACGGTTAACGTGGACTAACAGAGCGAAAGAGCGTGAATTCAAACGACAATATGTATCTCACGCTACAAATAAATTGAAACTTATAGTAGATCTCACGTCGGCGAATTGCAGTCATCAAGTACAGCAGTAAGTTTTAGTTTCACTTTAATTCATTAATCAACTAATTGTTTTTATTTTCAGAAAATTACTTTACGTAATTTTTGTACGATTCCAGAGAGCTATCTAGCACTTTCGCACGTCTGTGCCATTTAGTGGACGAAACAACATCCGAAATGGACTCAGATTTAAAGACTATCGCAAGTACAATACGAATACTTGAAGAAGCGACTAGTAGCGCTAAAGTTTTGCGAAATAAGGCTAATTATTTAACGAACGAGCTCGATTTATTCGATGCGGCATATTTGAAGTCTTTAAACTAAACACTGAACGATATCGTTTTTAGGCAATAATATTGGGTTACTAAAGATCGATGTTCTAACATCATTAAGTGTTTCAGAACATACTTCCACGCGTGCCCTGATTAATTAATACTGTGTATCATATTACTATCATACCAATAGAACGCATGCCTGAACGTATTTTCTGAAACTATCACTTATATGTATAGAGGGAATGTTTTCATGTAAAACTTCTAGTCTTAAATGCAGACAGCCCTGTCTCTTTCAAATTTGTTATCTTCAACTTTTAATTAATTTTTGTGTAATTGAAAAACAGTTTTTTTTAGAAGAATTAGCATATGATTAGACTGCCAATCAACTTTTGAAATGATTTTTTTTTTAATGATCTATTTCTGATACGAATCATGCTAAGAAGAGATATTTTGCGAATAGTGCAACAGTGTTTTAACAAAAAATATTGCAGAATACAAGTGCATAAATAATTGGTTTATATTCCGATATATTAAAAAAGAAGATAAGCGAATCTTTTTTATGTAGCGAATAAAATAATCCCATCTATTAGATCTGTTAGATTATATTTATAAAAGAGCTTATGTTATTATAATAATAAAATATTGTTTGTTGAGTATAAGAATTACGTTCGTATTTCTCGATTGTTGAATACTAGCTTGAATTAAGAGATAGTTTATTGTAGCGTAATATCGCGTAAAATATTGATCATGAACAAAACACGTGACCAAAGTAAACGTAACGCTGTGAAACATGTGCGAACTTCACAGAAATGGCACGAATATGTAATCACGTGCGAATAAAAGAAAATAACAATGTAATACGATTATTCAGTACAGTAAGTACTTTGTTTCTTATGTCATTCGAATGACTGTCGATTTCACGTACATTCATAATCATCATTTTATCTAGAAACTTACTGCTAACCTAAAAACTTCCGCACAAGTTGATCTAATCGGACCGCCCGATCCAATCACAAACTTAAGACCGATTATTTTCGCGATACCCAAGAATGAAAGCAAGTTGGAGAGAAAGTATAGAAAGGCCAGAGAGGACACGCAAAATTGGAATCATAATTTCTGGACGAAACATAATATCAGTTTCATAGAGGTACAATTGAAAACGAAGAAGAATCTTTTTGAAATTCTAACAATTAATTAATACAAAATTGTAGGAACGTAAACAGTTTCAAGAGAATCTAAAGAGCAAAGGGAAGACCTCGATCACTGCGGATGATATGTCAGTGTTTTATAAGGACTTTTTAGACAAAAATTGGCACAACCATTTCAATTACAATATATCATGGTATAAAAAGAATATTAGATTATTGTTCCTCGAGATGGGGGTAAGAATATCCAAATTCAAATTTAGATAATGAACAACATGTGTTGTACTGCTTGTTGTATACAAACAAAATATTATTGTACATATTCACAGTATGAGTCTATATGTATGTTTTATCTGGAAAGCAGTAAGAATTAGAATACATATATTACATGATATGTACATATAGTGTCAATTATTTATTCACACATAACATTTTACTGAATACTTGATAAATCTTCAATATTTAGTATACTTTATACTTACATCAATTGCGTACTATATAACTGTTTATTGCTTTAAACAATTCTCATATTATTTTGACATATTTGATTTTTCAAGCAACTTATCTCGTGCTGTTTTCTTTCAATGATCAGTGCCATATACTTGTGCTGTTGTTTCTCACAGACAAGTTTTCTATGATAATCTTTAACAGACTGATGTAATTTCTGATAAGCAAATTTTGCAACTGCAACTGCTTTCTGTTTTTCTTTTTTCAAATAATCTATTTCAGCTATAAGCATTTCACATTTGTCACATTGTGTCAAGTATAGCTTATTTAATTTACCGTCAGTTTCATTTAATGTTATTTTCAGAGATTCGCTTTTTTGTTTTTCCTTGTGTAGTTCATTTTTGAGTTGATCGAATTCAGAAGCAACTTGTTGGACCATATTCTCAGTGTCGTGTAATAACTAAGAAAAATAGATATTTACTGATAACACATTTTTATTCAAAATCAACATATGTAAATTACCTTTTTCTGTTTTGAAATTGTTCTATTCTGCTCTTCGATAATTGTTTCTTTTATCCTTAATTCAGACAAATGGTTTTCTTTCAGATTTTCTAATTCTTGTTTCAAACATTCACAGCTCTTTGTCTCTTCGTATAAACACTGTTCCAAGTTCTCTATTCTCATTTCCATTTCTTTTATAGTAAATGTACTTGATTGCAGTGCATTTTTTACTTCCGCTAATTCAGTATTCTATGGATACAATTTGAACGACTGTAAAATCATAATTTTATTTTTGTTTTGTTCGATACTTGCATTTTCAGATAATTCTTTGTCTTTTTCTTGTATGATATGTTGTTGATTATTACATATGTCGGTTACTTCACATATTCTCCTTTTCTGTATGTTAATCACATTTGTAAGTTCTAATATCATATTCATGAATTCTGCTCTCTCTTTACTTAAAGCATCTTCCTTCTCCTTTACAGCATGTTTTAATCTATTTACTTCCTTCTCCACTTCTTTGCACCTTGTATGATTGAAGCATGTATTTAGTATCTGAAGTAATTCTTAGATTACATTTTAAAGAAATAAGTTTTAATGTTTGTATGAAAATTATAAGTATTACCTTTCAGATTCATCCTCTGATAAAGATTGCAACTTGTTTCGTAAATCATCACGTTCTTGCAATAAAGCTGCATTTTTATGCGCAACTTCAGTTGTCTGTTGCTGCAAAGATAATTATTCTACTATTAATAGAACTGAATTTTCTTCACGCGTACATACTTTTAATCTCGCGATTTCATCCAACAACACGTCCCTATCCGCTTTAATTAAATCTGTTTGATCTTTTGATTGTTTCATTAAATCCATCGCAACTTTTGTTTGTTCTTCGGCAGTTTCTAATGCTCCTTTTAAGCAAGCCGCCCGTTGCTCATTGTCTTCTTTCAAACAGTTTATACTGCAAGTTAGAGATTTCAATTTTGTTTTGAGCTCTTTCGTTTGTTTCTTTTCGTTCAAGAGATCCTATGAATTATAAGTTATGTGAATTTAAATTTACATTGAAAATAATAATTTTTAGTAAAACCTTTTGAATTCCCTCGAAGATTTTCCTGTCTTTTATACAAATATCTTCTATATTATAAACAGTATTTTCCGTTTCATTTCTATTATTATTATTATTATTTATTTCTGTTTGAGACTTTCTCTGTTTTGGTACTTCGTATTGTGTATTAATCATGCTTACACTATTTGTCTTCAATTCAGTATGATCATAATCTTTTGTAGGAATGGTTTGCTCACTTTTCTCTTCGTACGTGTCAAGTATTTTATCTTCAGTATGCATTTTATAGAGTTCTGAACTTAAATTTATTTGATTAGATTTACTTTCCTTCTGTGGATCTTCCAATTCTTTACTAATTATATCATTTTCAATATATGTACTTGTCGATATTTGTGCATCATTTTTTAAATACGTCTGAGCTAGTGGAAAATTTTGTATTAATAATATGTGCATTTTTTTAGATGAATTTCTAACATAGAGAGGCTAAAAAAATATTTATACACTGTAAACTCAATTTTTATTGAAAGTATAATTTTCAAAGCAACACCATGTTAAAATCTGATTTTATCTCACAATGTCTTATAGGAAATTAACTTTTTATATTGAAATATATTCACAATGTAACAACATTTAACTTTGGAATTGCAAATAAAAAGGAACATTGTGAGAAAGAATCTGCTGAATGAATATTTGATGAACCTTCAGTTTGGAATTTGAGGAATTCAAGGAATTTGAGTACCTTCAGTTAATTGTGCATTCTTATAAGAATCCACTTTTCTGCGTGTTTTGCATGTATCTAAATTACATAGTATCTTTTTTTTTTTATTCTCATATGATAGACACTCGTCGGTACAGTGGAATTTGTTGCATTGCTCTTTTAAAGATATGATCCGATGGATACAATGACAACATTTATCATGATTATTATATACATTGCACTATACAAAATGCACAAATATTGCATTTATTATCATTTCTTCAATTAATATATATTTATCTTTTTAATGTCTATGTACTTTTTTACACGTTGTATAAGAGTATGAGCCATACTCTTCTTCCATTTTTTGCAATTTAGAAATAATCACGAGCTGTCTGTTCAGGGCATCAAGTCGCGTTGAAATACTGCACATTCCAAATTTGCATCAATACCTTCAGAATATTTGTCATAGTATTAATTTATGTCCCCCTTTGTAATTTCTAAAAACCTGACATTTAAATTAAATGATGCACTGAAATAACAATACACGTGAAATTGCCGGGCATCTATCTCGTGCAGATTGTGTTCTTTTTTGTTCGTGCAATATTTCGATTTACTCATTGAATTAACTACATTTGAAAATTTTCTTTTGAACAAATATTATATAACATACATAACGCGAAATAATGGTAGTGTACGATTGCCGATTTTTGAGAACAGTAAATATTTTTAAATATCACTGTTTGTGAAATGTTCCGTTGCTGCTTAAAGTTATTTAAACAAACAAAATCGCGTTATATATCGTGGAATATTTTGTTCCTCTGGGGATTTGGATTGTGGATAGCTCTTTGTACAAGTAACACGTATTACTTAGACATCTTCCAAGATCAGGGTAAACATCCTCTTCTTAACATACAATGTATTTATTTAATCGATATTATGACTTTCATATTCAGCTGCATTATTTTAATTACAAAATTTAACGTCTGGAATTAAATATAATATTTTGATGAAAATAGAGGCCATAGAAGATATGTTATACATAACAACAACAAATTACGCTACCTATAACTTCATGCTAGTACTAAAAGCTATGCTTCAGTCTGTTCATGTATTTATATCCATGTCTTTCATAATAATTCTTATTTATTTGCGTGAATACCTAAAAGAGGTGACAAAAATATGGATTAACGTGTAAGTAGAAAGATATTTATCTAATATTTATTCAAATGTTATCGATAATTATATCATCTCTCAATTAAATTTGTTTTCACAGGATATGCGACTTTTGCACAGTTGCCTCTTTCTTGACTGTTTCCCCAAGAAATTGTAAGAGATATGAAATACTTAGTAAAATAGAAAATGAGAACGATTATACTATCTTAAAGACTGAACTGAGCATAAATTCTGGAATCACCGTAGAGCACTTAGAAGCAAAATCGTATTGCAATGATAAAGGAGATGAACGAGCTTTGGAGCAAGAAAATAAAAATATATTGAGCACAAACATACATCTCTTACAGAGTGAAATTACTTTTAACAGTTATACATTGTTGCTTCTCAACAATTGTGAACTTCATAGATACTTCGATAATCAGTTAGTAAAGAATCATTTGTTGAATAATAAGTATTTGACGCATCAACCTTTGAAATGCACAAAGCATAATACAAGAACTTCTAAAACTGATAAAGGAGGCGATTGTTTCCCAATGGGAAAAATTATACAGAAAGGCATTATTAGTTCTTCTCCAGAATTTCAAACATTCCTAGCAAATTTGAAAACAAAGCAACTTTCTTATCCATGCACGTTAGAAGTATCTTCAAGTTACATTATTAGTATAATGATACGAAGATATAATTATTTATTATCATATCACAAACGATATTTAATCCTTTCTCTGTAATAACTAATGTTTCAAATTATGTGTTTAACATAAAATTTTTATTTACTTTCCGTGGCGTCATCTGTGCAAAAAGTACTGAAACTGATCCTGAAGTTCTAAATCAATTTGTTAAGAACTAATATAAAATAATATAAAGCAGATAATAAATAGTGTTTAGCATTACTTTATTCTTTCCTCGTCTCCTCTTTTTCTTCCATTATATTAGTTTCTTGTGTATCACCTCTTCTTGAACGTACGCACAAAGATATAAAAAAAAAATTGCAATAAATTATCGGCAAAAATTTAGTAGAGCTTGAACGAAAGTACTCTAGATGGCGCTATTTGTCCGTCCATTGAAATGACGTTTCTATGGACACGTTGTCACACGAATCTCCACATGTTTCGTTTGCGCGCATACGCATACCAAGGTGGCGATAGACATTTGATTTCCGCGGAAGCGAGTAGTGCTGCAATTATTTCGGAGTAAACTGAGAGTAACAGGGTAAAGTATACGGAAAATGTCCGGAAAATCGAAAGCGTTCACTAAAGAGGAAGAGCTGCTTCTTCAAGACTTCTCGCGAAACGTGTCAACAAAATCCTCAGCCCTATTTTATGGTAATGCATTCATCGTTTCAGCCATTCCCATCTGTAAGTACATAATTGCAAAATGTTTATAAATTTAATCAATATCGCCGTTCTTTTTGTCTAAATCTATGTGTTCTATGATGAATTTCAGTATAAGTTTATATTACAATTAAGCAAGAAAATATATAATTAAGTAGAAACTATAACTTTTAGAAGATAACCTCTTTGTTCCTTTTTTTTTATAGGGCTTTTCTGGAGGATTCATTTGATCGACATCTACACCAATTTAATTTCTTTTGCTTTAGTTACGTTAGCGAGCACGTACGCTCTTGCACTTGCATATAAGAATACAAAATTCGTATTGAAACATAAGGTACGATATAAACTGGTGGCAAAATGTTCTTGGAACGGAACGTGCTATCTGTGTATCAGGATTTACTGAGAGAAAGATATAACATCTTCTTTATAATGTTTTTTTTTACAGATTGCAGTAAAGAGAGAAGACGCGGTGACAAAGGAAATGAGCAGGAAGTTAGCAGAAGATAAAAAAATGAGCAAGAAGGAAAAGGATGAAAGGTATGTAATATTATTGAAACATATATTCCATTAAATTTATATGTGAAACTAAAACGTGTAACATGGTTCAATTTCTAGGATTTTGTGGAAGAAAAATGAAGTAGCTGATTACGAGGCTACAACGTTCTCAATTTTCTACAATAATGCCTTGTTCCTGGCACTTGTAATTGTATCCTCGTTCTACATTCTGAAGACATTCACTCCAGCCGTGAATTATATACTATCAGTAGGCGCGACGAGTGCACTGTTAGCGCTACTGTCGACTGGATCGCAATAAAATGTACACTATGTGGTATGGATGATGATAATCATTTAGAACATCAAAGAATTCTGTGAGATTGCAGACTTGTCGACGAGTGAATGAGTACATTTAATAATAAAACCGTTTTTTATTTATAGTAAACTGACTGATCTGTGTTATTTGATCTATCTTCATAAAAAGTATTTTTATCCACCCGTAGATCGGATTGTATTCCATATTATGCGTATCTTATATTTAGTTGCGCAGCGAATGATTAATCGTATTACGTTTGCTCGGTTACAGCACTTGTCAAGTTGCCCAGAAAATTACGACTGAGAAAATCAATGGTCTACGTGTTTATTATTGAACGTATTTGACGATCGGAAAATTTGTCGTTTTGGCAAGACAGTTAAAGCAATATTTGTGATTTACGCTACATGTACCATCAGCGGTATATATTTTGCTATACGGTTTATCGCTGTTTGCAAGCAATTCGAATATTATCGTACGTATTAATTGAGCCGGCTCTAGTGCAGATGACGAATTATAACCGATCACAGATTGTAATCCATTATACGCAGCCCAAGTCGGGTCATTCTAATGCTTTATTTGCTTGTTTAACTTGGATTTGTGCCAGCCGCACAATTCGTCGAAGGAAAATCTCCCGCCAAATTGTACATTCTATTCCTGTGCAAAAGTGAAAATACAAACATTTACTTATACCGTACTGAATGTTATTATCACTTGCGTCATGCGTCGTGTAAACATCATTGCACTTTGATGTAATGGACAATTTTGTTGAACATCTACTCTATGAAATGCTTGTGGCTGTGTTACAATGGTTCCACGTTAAGGATGTGGGATTTACAGATTTATGTTTATGGACCTTTACTAAGCGTTTAAGTGTGTAGATATCACAGAATAACCCTGAGTATCGTGCTAAGATTTTCATAATGCGAGATTCTCGTATTGGCACAATCGTGGGCTATGCATTTGGCAGAGGCGTATCAATTTCCCAGTTTGATTTATACCGCCGTCTGATGTTCGCATAATCCTGACAATTTTCTTCGAATAAATTGGGTTTCGATAATTATATAGAAACTATCCGACGGAATTGGAGTTTGCAGAAAAACCCTGAATTCCTTAACAACCAGACTAAACAGTTGATGCTCGCTTGGAACTGGTAAATAATAATTTACAGCGTTTTACTATGTGACGTGTAACTCAACTATATGCATTTTGGATCTTTTCCAAAAACGTTATTCCGCCCCATTCTCCAGACAACTCCTTGATTATTGCGGTTGATTCGAATCTGTTCCAATTTCCAATAACATTTCATCATTAACAATTATCATTAATCAATCATTAACAACTATGCCATGTTTTATCATAGATTATAACCAGTCTGTCAGTTACACAATGCATTATTGAAATAATTACATTATTTACCTGGAAGACAAACTGTTCTGAATTCAATTGAAATCGATGCAATCAGTAATAAATTTGAATGTAATAATAGTTAGGCATGAAATTCATTTTGATAAAAAAAAACTCGAATGTATATTACTTATAAACGTCGAGTCTTCTAAATGGTTTGAATAGTGTAAATAGAATACTATATTGTAGCCCAAATAAAATAGTTTAGTACTTGTTTACAAAACGTAGTTGGTTTAGACGTACATTATTCCTTTTGTTTTCAAGTCATACCGTGACGGATTTTGTCTCAATTCCAAACCATAAGTCCTATATCTAGTTTACTATTGTATGCTTGCGCGGTTTTAATGTTGTTTACGTTACTCGCAACATTTGCATTCTCTATTTTCGTACCGATTCGTACATAACAATATCATTTTCCCTTTCTGAAGAAGACATACTAGGGATCGTCGTCCACTGTCGTCTCAATGAACCAGGTCCGAGTAAACATGTTGCTCTAACGGACTTCTAAAATTAAAAGGAAATCCATTCTGTTACATTACTATGTGTCCTCTTCTGCTATACAACTTCGGTTCCAAATTATTTACGATGTTCCTTCTCTTTTCAACCACGAAATTCCGCGTCTGCGTTATAATCCGTTTATAACAATCCACAAGTAGTTATCCACAAATAAGTTTTGCACTTCGTTTCTTAAAAGGTACAATACTCTGCAAATTACAAAATTATTTACATTATTTCCAAGAATTTGATATATTTTCACCATACAGTTTGATGAAATTACCAGAATTCCAGCTATTCAATCTCCAAACTAGCCGTGACTTTTTCATCACGATTGTTCGGATAAATCTAAATCAAGTTTTTGTAAAATTTACGTGCGATTCAAGAATGAAAGATCAACAAGAACTGACGTCATCTGGAGAATACCAAAAGAAGAAAAAAGGAAAGAAAAGCCGTAACACGTAGTGGTAAGGGAGGGGAGTAGCTGGAGCGTTGAGGATGAAAAGACGTCCCTAATTTCGAGCCTCGCGGCACCGTCTACATCCCAGAAATAGCGCAAGCGCCTTTCCAAAAGCTTTGAGGTCCGTGAAGAAGCGTATAGGAGCTCGCGATTGGCTGGAGGTAGCGGGGTGCGGTTCAGTACCGTCACGCAACCGCTATATCCTCCTTTTCGAATATTACCGCGGCGATGGCCGTTCCTCGTGACAGTGCTTAACAGACAGTAACCATACTACCACGTTGTAATCACATAGTAGAGGGTCGCCACGACTTCCGTTTCCCTTGCCGCGATTAACTATCTTCTTCTTATTCTTCACAACACTTTCTGCGTCGAATTTGATCATTTAGACAGTGTCTTTTAAGTTTCCGTTTTCGAATAAACTTGTTCGTTAATTTAAAAAAAAAACAAAGTAAAAAGAGAATCGTGCCACCATGGTATGTTCTATTGATGATATCGTAAGTCGTCGCCCTGGTAAACATACACGTTTTCCTCTTGTATATTCTTTATTATTTATTTATCTTATTTTTTTCTTTCTCTACTTCTCTTTCTGTCTAATTCACCACTGTGCCTCGTCTTATCTCTATGATTTCTTCTCATTCTTCGCTCCTCCTCGCTCTTCCTCGCTCAATATTTCGGTGGTCCTTTGGGTGAACTGGAATTTCGAATGTTTCTACTGGAAAAGTCAATACCGTTCGATGTAATTCGAGAATCACTTTAAATTCGTACCTGGATTCCGTAAAAGTGATGCTCTAGTTGTTCGGAGCGGTTTATTCGACACCCGATACATCTTAATTACATGTGTTATATGTGTATCACAGTGCGACAGGTGTAAATTGATACCAGCGATGTTCGAAATACCGATTCCTCCAGTTTTACCACGGTGCCTTCTACCAATGCCTGCACCCATAGTTTCTCTCTGCTCTATTTCTTTCTCTCGTTTCCACACCGTACTATCTTTTCTGGCCTGTTCTGAAGGACTTTTGTTTTAGTATTTTTTTTCCGTTTAAACAATAATAGTGGTTACAATCTAACAGTGTATCGGGAATTATTGGTTCAGAGATGCGAGGTCCTGGAAACGTGATTGTTTCTTACACGACGAACTTCCTCGGGCCTTCTTTTCCTCCTGTGGATATATCACTAATTAAAATATATAATTAAATCAAACGATAGTAATAACACATATATATAATAAGTTGGAAGAGTTGTAAATATTGTTGAATGAAACTTCTTAAAATCGACAAGAAGAAGAGATATGGCCCAATGCCTGACTACTCATTACTATTTCTACTGCATATCAATATTGATAAATTAAACTGCAACTATTGGTGTAAATCGAGTAACAGTAGTATATAATTATGAAATAAACAATATTAAATTGCATTAAGAGTATAGAAATGCACGGAATTCTTTGAAATATCACTATTTAACCATGCACGCCTTCTTCAAAGTTTCTTCGGTTGATCGATTTTCCTCGAAATAATTTTACTAGAATAGCAGATTTTCTTTTAATGGTATTCAAGCTAATCATGATAGATTTACCATTAAAACTTCTCTTTCTTCTTATTCGGTCAGAAATGGAATTTCACTTTCCTCTGTTCGCAGGCCGACGAACTTCCCCCTGAACAAATTGCTGGTATGTATAAGTTTGCTATCGTAACGTTACTAATATACCCCGGTTACTAATGTAGTGCTAGATAAAACAAATAAAATTAAGCAAATACTCTTCGACCGGTAATTATAAATTTAATATAA
This sequence comes from Xylocopa sonorina, assembly GCF_050948175.1. Classification (NCBI taxonomy): domain Eukaryota; kingdom Metazoa; phylum Arthropoda; class Insecta; order Hymenoptera; family Apidae; genus Xylocopa; species Xylocopa sonorina. The sequence continues at coordinate 9,928,477 of NC_135193.1, forward strand.
ACGTAGTCCAATTAACCAAGCCCAAATTTATCAAGAGCTCAAGAGTGAAAACGCATATAGAAAAGTACCTGTTGGACTATGGTACCACTGAACGCGCCATTCTTGGTCTCTTTCCGGTATTTCAATCGCGTCGAAATCGTATCGTGTTTACTGGACGCCGCGTGTTAAATTTAGCTGAGGCTCGCTGTTTCTTCATCGTGTTTCCCTTTCGGTTTCCTGACCCTTCCGCTGGTGAACAGGGGGCTCGTTTAATCGTTCTGGATGATCTCGCGACGGTGTTTTACACGGAGCAACGAAGCTCTATCTTTAGGTGCGCCCTGTCCGTTGTTTTATGTCGAAAGCAAACTGCGTTTTGTATGCGGAGGAAATAGGCTTCTGCTCAACTGCCAAACGTATAAGAAAGAAAGTGTTTAAAAGTGTGCAAAAAAGGAACGATCGTTATCAAAATATGAAGCCAAAACAAAGATATTCTGTTTATAATTGTTATAGACGTGTTCAATTTACTTTCGAAGGCAAGAACAACCGATTATCAAAGTTAAAATGACATTTCATAAATTACTTCTTTACATTGGTTACTCTTTAATCAAAAAACAGAATTTTGTTATATAGTACCACTTGATACTTTAGTAAATTTATTCACAATTTCATCGTTATTCATAGCTTTTATTTCCATAGTTGTTTCGCTTGAATTTGAGATGTTCAGAATTATCGACACGTTTCAGTACAGGTACCCAGTTAGTTGAAATAATACAGTGTGCTGAAATTTAGAAATTCGTTACTCAAACATGACGAATGAACCCTCTAATAGCAGAAAATTAAAACAGACGCGACGAATAAACGGGTCAGATAAGTTATCCGGACGTCACGTTCTCAGAGTTTATTTGCGCTTCGATTCAATCGAGGGCAGCCGGCATAGACTGCCTATGTATAGCTACAGAACCGTCTTCGGTATGATAGCATGAGAGGAGGTATCGCGTGACTATTCAATCGCAGGGAAATCGGATTGTTAAAAATAGAGGAAGACTTTTCCAATGGGATCGAAAAATAGAAACTCGGAACAGCTCATTCGTTCTAAAGTGCAAAACATCCACGCAACAATCCTGGAACAAAATTAAATCCATCAATGTTTATCTTGTTCTAATTCTTAACTACTCTAATAATATTTAGCCATCAATTTTACTAAATCAGTTTCAATTTTTTTGTCTTACTAGAAAGTTGACTTATACGAAGGAAAAACGTTCTTTAAATTAAGCGATCGACCAATTTTGTTTTACAAGTAAGAAAAACAGGCAAATTTTGTTAAGGAAATAATCGTCAGCTTTTTGCAAGACTACTTGAAAACATACCGTCGCATAAATTACCGTAAAATTTCTTTACGCCGCCAGTCGACAACGATAAATAAACGATTTAACCAGTGTGAACGATGGTGCGTCAAGCCAAATAAGCTTCGAGCCAGAATCGCGAGCGAAAGGGCATTAACATTGGTTTCTAAATCCGTAACCGTATCGTAGATAGCTTTTAACACGTCGAAACACCGCTTAAGACCAGAGTTCTCCTGTAAAACGTTCTGTTCTCATTATTATGGTTCGTCACTTTGAAAAAATAAAGAGGAGAAAACAAAATATTCTCGAATATAAAAAAAAAAATTAATCATAATTCTCTTTTAGTCCTTCGCAAAGCGTTTGACAGCTTTGATAGAGAAAAGAGTGGTAGCATTCCAACTGATATGGTGGCTGACATCCTCAGATTGATGGGTCAACCCTTTAACAAAAAGATTCTGGACGAGCTAATTGAGGAAGTGGACGCTGACAGTAAGTGGCATAAGTCAATTATTAGTCAGACATCCACATTCTAAGTAAAACTTGTTCCACTTCCACCAATAAACAACTTGTTTTAAGCTAACATTAATTTACAGTTTCCACTTGATTAAGAATTTAAGAAACGCTGAATTATAGTGGATTTGTGGATAAAATATCTTTTTCTGATCGACAGAATCTGGACGCCTTGAGTTTGAAGAGTTCGTCACGTTGGCCGCCAAATTTATCGTTGAAGAGGATGCAGAAGCTCTGGAAAAAGAACTTCGGGAAGCTTTCAGGCTTTATGACAAGGAAGGTAAATATATCCTTTCCTTATAGTTTATTTAAACGAATATCTTCATGGTTCTTATGTTTTTCTAGATCATAGCCATGAAATAATATTTTCGTACAGATCTATAAGAATGAAAAGAAAGCAGAAGATATAGTAAAAAAAGTAAAAAAACGTATTTGACTTATAAGTATTTTAGTTTTTTATATTTGGTTGCCTTATTTGGGGATGCTTCTCCAGAAATGTATGCGAAATTTCCTTGTTACTGAAGTATACAGTTGCTACTGTTTTCCTAACTCGATTTCGTTCTTCCTCATAGCTTGATTTTGATATAAACTTTCGATGTATCCTCACTTATGTCATTCGTTTCCACTTTTTTGTTTACGAATATATCTATTCAACAATGTTGCAACGCAAGTTCATAAGAATTGTCTTCGCGTGATTGCATAGGATTTTCATAGCAATGATAAGGTAGCCTTCCAAAGTTGTTTTCCTTGAAAAAGACATCTTAAATGTAATTTTGTTATTCTTCATTTTCATCGTATTTCGGTCCCTAAAAGAACTCTGTAATTTACTATGAATTATTGCCGAGCACCCTGTATATCGGTCGGCTGAGAATAGCCAGTTCCGCGAAATTAGCCGCGTAAAAGCATCGTCCTTCACCCGTTTTGTTTCGTGAGAATAAAAGTCAAGTGAATTCGAGAAGTCTTACGCCCTCGGGATCACGGCCAAGAATCGCGCCTATTTTGTCACCAGAATCTCCATGAATTACGATCGAGCCAAAGGCTTGCGGACGTGTATTAATGTAACTCTTCGTCCTCTCAACATTTTCTTCCTCCACTTCCATCGGTAGACGGGCATTAATAAATTATGTTTCCCGATCTTACTGTCGGAAAGTAATAATTGGTGATCAAGGTGACTGATTGTCATGAGGTCCAAAATTAAAAGGCTATTTTTGTTGCAGGGAATGGTTACATCCCGACTACGTGCTTGCGTGAAATCCTTAGGGAACTGGATGACCAATTGACGGACGAAGAATTGGATATTATGATCGAAGAAATTGACTCCGATGGATCTGGCACCGTTGATTTCGATGGTAAGTTTAATTAAAGTGTTGTTCCATTTTATAAATAACAGATTATCAATTTGCGTTTATCATTTTAACACCATCATTAAAAGCGATGCCTTGAATCTCTAAAACATATTAAACTATAGAACATATAAACTATAGATGGTATCAGAGTATAATTAACAAAAAAATGAATAATCAGCGCTATTTATTGGAAAGTTAGGATGGAAACTCAGCATGTGGTCAAGCGTTCTTTCATCGCTACGCGTTGAGCATCATGGTTTATTTATATATTTTTCATGATTTTTCGGAACTAAAAGATTCTTCTAAAACAGTAGATTTCTTCTCCTCTTATTAATGTTATCCCCCCAGGAAGAATTTATCCTACATTTCTGTTCTACTGGAAATCGCAATAGTCTTTAACAGTAGAGTTTCCATCTCGTTATTTTTAGAATGCTTGTGTTTATTAAACAATGAGGTATTTTAAGTTTCAGCAGAAAATCTTTCGACAACCTAATGATTCTATATTGTACAAACTACCCACCCGCTATTTAATCCCGTTCCAACGACGATACAGTAATTTTGGTTCTAATTTCTCATTTCTTCACTGCAAAATCAGACAATGCACAAACACATTGTTGCATATCAAAAGAAAATTTATCTCCTCGTAGTATTGCCAATAAGCCCAGAATATGTAGATCAGTAAATAACAATTCGATGGCATTGGAGTCAAGAGAGAATATAATTGTATCCTCTTCTGTCTGCCTTAGATGGATTGTCTGCAAATTGGCTATTTGTTAATTCTTCTTTGGCACGTCGTATTTTACATGTCTTCTAAATCACTGAAGTAATTCATAAGAGTAATTCCTGAGAAAATTAATTCCATTACACTTATAGACGAGATATTATTATTTTTATGCAAATTCTCATATAGAACAATTTGCACACTTAAAAGTAATTACAATCTGCTAGCATTTGATCCAGATTAATTCGTAAATTGAAAATCGCTGTTTGTAAATAATTACCGATTTTAAAATTACAATTTTTATTTCAGAATTCATGGAGATGATGACCGGAGAATAAACAATTTGACGTGTCGGTGGCACCAGTAATCCGACTCAAAGACATTACAAGTGCGACGCCCGCGTTCTATTCTTTCAAACTAAATATCTCTGCGTGTCTTTTAAAGAAAAAAAAGAAAAAAAAGTAAAAAAACCAAAAACAAACAAAAAGATTAGAATGCAAACGAGAATGGTGTCTGAAAGTGTGTAAAGATTGTTTTTAACGTCATGACACATCTTCGTCGATCGTCGAATCTCAGGACGATTTTGTACATGGCTTCAATATCACAGGGTTCACCTCTTTTGCAGGTTTCCTCCTTCCTTAACAAGTGCCGCAAATTAACTATGTTGTACGCGAGTCATGATTATTATTATTATTATTATTATTATTATTATTATTATTACTATTAATATTATTATTATTATTATTATTATTATTATTTTTACTGTAAAAATAATGAATCACAGGTTCCAATATTTTTTGCATTATGTCTGCTAAATTTTTCATGGACAGTATTTATTTGTTGTTAATAAAACACTATTGAAAAGAATTCGAGATTCACTTTTTTTAACGAAGGTAACTAAAATCAACAATTTAGTTACAATCGTAACATTGTAGGTAGTAAGGCTTAGTAAGCGTTCTTGATCACCTAGTCATTTTATTTCTTTAACATTTGATTCATAATCACAATGATTTAAGAGCTCTCAGTAATTGACGTGTCGTAAATATAACATATAGTATAATACTTTTAAAAAAATAGAGTTGTTAGCAATAGACTAGAAATAGTTCGATAACTATAATAGTGGCACTAATAAACTTTGAAGTTTCGTCGCGACAAATGTATTCTTAATATTCTATGATCGCGCTCGCTAAACGAATATATAATTTCATTCAAATGCATGCATCAGCGCATTATGTTCAAGAAAGTGAATCGAACGTAAGTTAGGAAACAACGTACGACTTAGAACGTTATACGCATAAACGTGGACTAAACTATACAGCTTGCACAGATAAAAGACTGTCACTCCCTTTGATGAAAGCTATAATTTTTCACGTTTTCATGCTGAAAAATTTTCATAGAGAACTTTTACAGATATTCCACAACTATATATTTAAATTTCCTTTTAATATCATATCAGACTGATAATTTTAATATATTTTTTGCTTGACAATTTATATCTGCACCATCAACCTACATCATATAAATTAATTCATTTACCTATGTCAGGATACATAGAATGATTCTATATATTTCTAATGGTCCTCATGCTTAGAACAATAAGAAAAAAACTTTCTTCCTTACATACTATATATATATATATACTTAACTAAATATATATATATATATATATATATATATATTTTTTTTTCATTTATATATTTATACACAATAATTACTAAATGCTGATCTATATGTTTTTTGTCATTTTTTATATTCTTTTTTTAACTAGAATAAATAGTATCGTTTATAATAGAAAGTTAAAAAGGGGAAAAATATAATCTGATGCGCTTAAGAGTTCTGCGAATCGTGTGTGTGTGTGTGTGTGTGCGCGCGCGCGCGCGTGTGTATGCGTTTTTATATATATTAAATTAGCTGAGCAAAATGTGTGCAAAATAGAAGTATTAGAAAAATAAAGAAATTTTTTAATTGGATAACCTGATTTCTCGTCGATCTTCCTCATTGTACGTATCAGAACTTTTCTTAGACAAGAGTTTGCAAGTCGTCATCCTCCAAACTTTTACTTTCGGAGGGTGACATTAAATGTCACATTTTAAATAAATGTGGAAATTCATTGCTAATTTCGCGTACAGATTGTTGGTCTTCTTGACTCTCCCCAGTTTCCTCGCAGAATATTCTGCAACACAAAACATATTTGAACGATTAGATAATAATGTACGGCATACGATTAAGAGATACCTTGTGAAACACTTCAACAGATCTTCCGAGCGATACTTGTGCTCGTTGTAACTGGAAGTACGAAGTACTCTTCGGCATAGTTCCAAATATTGTCTACGCTGTAAAACGGTGATAATAATTATTATGTTTATCCCTATTAACAGCAATCAAATATTATTATTATTATCCTTCAGTAATACCTTATCACCGGGAAACATATCGTACAGCTGGCGCAAAATTATATCAATTAAAACTTTCACGTCATTTGTATAGAAGAGACCTGCAGTAACGTCGTTGCTGAACAAATCGATAAACAGTTTTAGTACAGAATGAGGTGGTGGTGGTTCATGATCAAATATTCGCACAGGATCCTCTACAACAAGGTTACAGATTCCGCAGCACTTAAACTTAATTCTTCTAAAATATACTTCGCTTTTTAAATATATATATCACCTTCTCTATTGAATAAAAGTAAAATCTTCTCAGTGAAACTCTTGGCCACTGTTCTTTCCTTCAATGCATTTAGAACAATGTTTTCGGAGTTTATGAATTGTAAATTATAGGACAATATTAAATTCACGAACAAATCCGGAATCTGATCTTCCAAGTCCATATCCGGTGGATTCTCGATCAAATCTAAAATAAACGCTATAAAATCCGGACCCAATTGTTCTACAATAAAGATCGTAATTAAATTCTACGGTAGACAGAAAGAGAGACGAGAACTTTAATGCAACACTCACCCAAATGTGTAACTGGCATAGGTTCACCCATTGAGAAAATCATAGTAAGCAATAATGAAGAATAATTTAATTTCGTCACGTTTCTAGGATTACTTCTCATATCTCTGTTTGATACACACGAATTGGCAAGTTAATTTGAATAATTTTGTACAAGTTAGCAATTTATTAAATATTACCTTGCTAGTTCCATAGGTAATATACTATTTAACATTATCGTCAAGATCACAGAATCCAGACTACACATTACTCCAAATGATTGCAAGAGCAGTTGTCTAATAGTCCACCTTGGTTCCATTTGATAATATTGTATCAATATATTAACGCCATCATATTGATTCTGTTGTAAAACGTATCTAGATACGTTTGCATCCGCATTTGTCTGTAAGTTGAACATGCTACGTAAATGATTAGAATATAGGATAATTTCTTTAGCTAATGTAATACGATATACCAATATAGATGTAAGTTCCTTTATGTAGTCAACAATAATAGATTCATCCTCATAAAGCATCCAGTTTCTCTGTTGAGAGTCTTCTTTGCAAGAAGTAAGCTCTGTAAAAATTACTTTCAATCTATTCGCGTCATATGTCTCCTCTAGACTCATTTGCGACACCGTGAACGGCGTTTCTAATTGATGTAACAACGCATCAAAGTAATGGCTAACATTTTGTGGCAGCAATTGTTGCAGTCCAGAAACAACTACCGTCACTGCTACCTTCGACATTTCGTAACTTAACTGAGTATTTCTGCGTACTTGGTCAAGCAATTGATAAGCTGTATGAGAGTTGATATCACATAATGAACTTTTCTTCTTCATAGGTGAACTAATAGGAGTCTGTCGATTGCTGCCCTGAGATGGACTCTTACGAATATCCGCTTGAATCTTTTGTGTCTCAGAAGAAGACTGAGATGGAAGAGATTGCATTCTCTGTTCACTTATAGATACATGCTGAAATTGCGTAGCGATCTGTGTTTTTTCCTTTTCACTGCTGCCATGCACAGTTGTCTGTGCTGTCATATATGATGTATTACTCTGAACATTGTTAATGTCCCCCTCTTGAGTATTACAGACAGGCGATGAACATATTTCTCTAGTAGGCGTGCTATTCCCAAACTCCGGAGGCATAGGAGCTTGCTTTTTATGCTTTCTATTTGACTCTACCTGTTTCTTCTTCTTGAATAATCTAAGAAGAAGATCCTGTTTATCTAAGCGCAATCCAGGGTGTTCTTTAGTCTCAACCTTTAGATTATCCATACAATCATTTAGGAAGTCAATGAACACTTGAGATGATACCTGCAAAGTATTTAATTCTAAATGATCTTCAATTAATCGCTCTCCTTATTATATTAACAGACCTGCACAGTTGTCACATAATTTGAGGGAATATATCCAATTTGGCCATCCTTATTGGCGACCCGCCACCAATTCTTCGGCCTGTTATTCGTCTGATTTAGAATAAAATAATCACCTTCTTGAAAGCTGAGGGTTTTTGCGAATGTGGCTTTGTAATCGTAGAGAGCTTTAAGCAGTTCATAGTTCTCTGGACGATTATGAAAATATTGATGTTAAAACTAGTTTGAACACATTTGAAAGATATTACGGAATTTAACAGCTGCAGAAATATCGATCAACCGACTTACCTAACCTCATGGAATTGTCATCCATGATCGCCTATTAAAATGGAAAGTGATATTCGTTCCCGTGGAGACAACGCCCAGGTGAGAAATAAACGGGCGGAGAATTGCCTACCACCGCTCACCAATTTCACTTTCATTCGTGCTCAACATATTTCTCTCTGCGGTGTACCTTTTTTTTTTTGTCAGCCAACTATACATATAGGCGAATTCGAGAGGACCCTCTATGTATATCGTGAGAGATTGGTATAAGCCGAATGCTGCCAGATTGCAATAGCAATACTGTACGAAGAATTTCCAACGCATGGGCATTAAAATGCGTACATATGGATTTATATTTCGCATCGTAGTTCGGATTCTATGACATTTTTCCTAAACATGTTCGAATTAGTTTAAGTAATTAAAAGCTATTGATTCTTTCAACATACCATTTTGTTCAGTTTAAAATCGTAGTAATTTATAAATTACACGGATAGGTAGCTATGTATCAGCCATTCGATCTTTTGGTCAACAATCGAATAGAAATATCGGATAAAGGTTATCGAGCAACTTATTCTCTCGTGCGGAGATGTTAAGAATTAGCGGACAATTTAAATTTTATAACGGCATGCTTACATTATAATCCATTAAAATCTCTCGGTAATAAAATTGTTAATTTGAAGCTAAGGTATAATTTTTGCAATGTCCTTTAACCTAAAATAGAAGCGTGCGATATAGAAGAAATTCTAAATCGCACGATAGTTTAACACGATAAAACGTATGAATTCCGTGAAAAGCGTTAATCTGGGTTCTATCCAATTCCAATTATAATATTTCAGTATACGTATAATTAGACGAATTTCGAACATTATTGGCAAACAACAGCAGGGCAAGCTGAAAGATACTAAGGGTGATAAGGTAATCGATATAATTAGTGTATTTAACATCGTTAGAAGAAATTTATATGGTATTTTGCTCGAGCCTATGAACGGAAAGATGATTTGAATATAGCTTTGTATACGTTTCAGAACTTATAACATAAATCTGTTAACGAACATGGAGAGATCACTTAAGATAACAGGCACGCAATGCATTGCTTCGAAGATGTGATTGTAAACAAATATCAATTCACAATAGTACTTACAGCAAAATTTTAAATTACTTAATACTAAAATGATTAATATGGTATTGCTATACATACTACTTGAAGTAAAATTTTTACACTAATATATTGCGAAAAATAACTTGCGCGTCAAATGAATTCGTTACAAAAACGTATGTTAGAATTCGGGAATCATTTTGACAGAAGTAAGTATTTCTATATCTCAGAAAATGTAACAATAACGTACGTATAAGTATATTTTATATTTTCGCAGATATTACATTTCTCGAATGATCAAATACTAGAATGACATCAAGTTTTGAACATAACCTTCTTACTCGATGCCATACAAACGAATACGTCGTTGTTTGAATTAAAGATAATGACACGATGCCTGATATATTTTTACACAATTGCAAAAGTCATGCTATGTTAATTGCAGTGTTTGATTGAAACAATTGTTTGTCGCGATGCCAGGCAAGATAAAAGTGAAAATACTGGCAGGTCGGAACCTGCCAGTGATGGACCGTTCTGGTGATACGACAGATGCGTACGTTGAATTGAAGTTTGGGAACGTAACATTCAAGACGGATGTGTGTAGAAAATCGCTGAATCCTCAATGGAATTCAGAGTGGTATAGATTTGAAGTCGATGATTCTGAACTACAGGACGAGCCATTGCAGATCAGACTTATGGATCATGATACATATTCAGCAAATGACGCGATCGGCAAAGTTTATATAAATTTAAATCCGTTATTGTTACCCGGTGTTCCTCCAACTGTTAAGAATATTTGGACATTGGAAGCTGTGATGAATACTAATACTGGTTCTCAAGGTGGTATGTAATCGATTTTTATGTTAAACAAGTTTCGGACAAGTCTAATTATATTTTATTTTAGGCTCCGTAATGACTGGGTGGATACCAGTCTATGATACAATGCACGGAATTCGTGGTGAAGTTAATATCATTGTTAAAGTAGAATTATTCTCCGATTTCAATAAATTCAGACAATCCTCTTGCGGAGTACAATTCTTTTATTGTAAATATGCAGAACGTTTATTCATAAGCAAGTTTGGTCATTCTATTAAACTTATATTACACAACATAATGTTCTTTCAGCACCAAATATACCTCATGGATATCACACGCAGAGTATACATGGTTTTGTAGAAGAGCTAGTTGTTAGTGATGATCCTGAATACAAATGGATCGATAAGATAAGGACACCCAGAGCCTCAAATGAGGCAAGGCAAACATTATTTTTCAAGTTGAGTGGAGAAGTTCAAAGAAAAATTGGATTAAAAGCTTTAGATCTTGGTGGAAATGCTGTTATTGGGTAAGTAACATCAGATATAACATCAAAATAATTGCTAGAGAATGTTATATTACATTTATCCCTCACAATAATTAGGTATTTGCAAAATTTTGATTTGGAAGGTGAATCTGGTATTGTAGCCAGAGGTATAGGCACTGCTGTTACACTTGTGAAACTACAAGATGCTTTAAGTTTTCCATCTGATAATATAGAAGAGTAAGTATATGTGCCAGTGTAATGTAATATTGTTCATTACTATGCATTTAGTTTAATACCTCATAGACGAGTTCTGCATTAATTTTATCCTAAACCTTGCAGTCTTAAACCTTCCACCAAATGCTTCTCGATGTAGTGTTAGTAATGCTAAAAATTTGTCAAAGTGTTCTGTGTTGTGAATTACAATGCTGATTATTTAATCTGAACAATGAAACTTGTTCCATTCCACACTTTCATGTAGAAGAATACGGATTTTTATATGGCTTGTTATTAATTAAATGCATGTAAAGTTGCTCTAAATATTATTCTTCAGTAAAAATAATATACTTTTTAAGTAAAAGTATTAATTTTTTCTGTTCTCTTATTTTAAATGCTAATATTAAATTAACGAGTAATTGATGCACACTAATATGTATTTATAATTCTATTTCCAAACAGTTCAAAGTCTGATGCGTTTGTGTATAAATAAACAGAACAGTTTTCAAGAATGTTTCATTCACAGTTTATCATTGGCACATATTTCAAATGCGTTAGATCTCATTTCAGCTTCTATGCATTGGGTGTCCTTCTTCTTCGGTAGCGAAAAAAAATAATCCAGATACTTTACAATTTGTTTATCTTCGTATCTCGCTTACGTATTATTTGTTATTTATTTCGATGAAGAGAAAACTTCATTCTTGGATGCCTTTTAATAGTGTACAAACACAGATTACAACAAAAGAATTGCAGTAATATATTATAAAACTTCTAATCTGCATATCATTTTTCTAGGACACCCGGTGTGTATAGAAGCTAGATCGAGGTCCGATGCGCGTGCATTAAAGCCAGGACGAAGTTCGTGTGTATTGAAAATACCGTGGAGCACTACGATAGACTGGAAATAAACTAGGTACGCTACACGCGCATCCAACTTTGATCATTGATAGTATAAAAGATTTCAGAAATTCTGATATACAAACTAATTAGGTATTTTTCTTTTTATCCACCTGCATGTGTCCATATAGGGCATTCTTTTCACAACACAAAGCACAAATGGACGGTACAGGACTCGATGAAAGTATGTCGCTGTATTCCGTTACTCCCACACACATCCCTGATCCTGTTTTTATGGGTACGCAAGCCACACGCATAAAGCATAATTTGTCGCATCGTTCAAAAGTATCGAGAGGACCTAGACGAGTTGTAAAAAGATTCGAATGTCCGTGTCGTGAACTTGGAGGTGTTAGAACAGTTGTTCCACCAAAATCGAGTGGTTTGAAGAAAGCTGCCGTTTCTTATCCAATTTTAACAGAATCCGTCGTTCAAGATGCGTCTATAAGAATAATGCTGGCATTGGAAGATGAAAGAGGCGAAAGTAATAAAAATATATTGGGTATCCGAAAGAATTTAAGACGATTATTTAGTCCGAATGATATTGGAAGTAATTCTCGGCGGATCAGTTCAACTAGATCCTCCGTTGCGAGTATACAGTATCCAAGAAAGGGGAAAAAGCTTAAAGACAATAAAGGTGAGAAAAGTGCGACAGCTTTTTTGATCAAATCGTTTCATAACACACCCCTGGAGAACATTAGGGAGTATGAAAAGGAAGCCCAAGAAATGTCAGTAATGTCTAATAATATAAAAGAAGACAAATATATTGACGATCGTATCGATCGGGAAGAGGAAAATGATGATGACATTAAAGATGAAATTAATGTTGTTACAATGAAAGAACAGACGAAGAAAGAACATGATTCTTCGTTCGAGGAAAATACACCTAGTTCCAATGGTTTTACGGATGAATCTTCAGTCGACAGCGCCAGTTATAATATTTTAAGTGACTTAAAATTGTCAAGCTACGAGGAGTCGGCAACGATTGATAAATATGCGAAAAAACTTCATAGATGTGAGACTTTTCCTCCGTTAAAAGTAAAACGATCGCAGATAAGATTGCCAAAGGTGGACAGCGACACGTATCCTCTTTGCGAGGAAAATGTTTTTCTTCCGTTCAACAAATGTCTTTCTATGAATCAAATATTGACGATCAATATAGAATTGGCTGCAAGTTCGAAAGTTTCTGATGAAAGGTTTATCGAAACGCGTGCACAAACGGAACTCGACAAACCCATAAAAATTGGAGAAGGCTTACAGACACGACGAAGCATCGATAACTTACAAGATTTCAATCTTCCACTTGCCACGAGCACTCCGGTAGATATCCAAACGTCCTTTCCCTCAAATTACCAACCAACTGAATCTTTAATTACTAATGCAGCGGAGAAATTAGCTGATCTCATTGCCGATTCCAAAAGATATGACGAATCTAAGAAATACGATGCAGTTCCTATGATAAAAGAATGTGAATGTACTTCAATTGATGCGGACAATACGAAAGATGATGACATGTCGTATGCTGATGATTCTGAGATATCGGTCTCTGCATATTCTCTGCTGCAAAATGCAAGTGATACCGAGAATAAGGATAATATAGTTATTCACAGATTTAGAGATACAAGATTTCCCTCTGTGATTGAAGAGGTAGATGAAATTTCTCCGAAAGAATCTTTTAAAGATAAAGAACGGTCTGAAAGATCGACTTCGTTATCGCCATCACTCCAATCGTTACAACACTATCAATTCCCTATCGCAATATCGAATAGAAAAGAAAATATCGATAGTAAACTGACGTCGGAGACTTTATCAAAAACTTCGTCTAGTATTGAAAGCTTAATACAATCTTCAGGCAATGAAATATTTGATACAGCGCATAAGAATAGGCGACGCCGTATGTTAGATTTAATGAGAATAATTGATACAAAGATGATGGTGCATCGGCCTCATACTAATAACGATAGTCGTATTAGAAGGAAAAAACGAGATAGGCCCTACAGAAATTTCCATCCTCGGCATTTACGGAAGAATTTGTACAATCAGTATCTGAAGAGATGTCTTCAGAATGAAAAACATGCGAGAAATGTTATGCGCGTGTCTTCGTTTTCCAAAGAGCTTCCTTTTAACGAATCCATGTCAGCATTGCACACACCAGACACCTCTTCCTTTAATTCCTCTCTTGAGAGCATAATTATTCATGATACGTTAATTCAATCACATTTATGCAGAACAACCGAGTCGTCTCATTCGAGGGCTAATTTCATCACCAAAAGATCTACAGTCGATGCTGCGTCACGCGAGATCGCTCCGAAAGAATTAACTCTAGATACCCAGAGCAGCGATTCATTTAAAATTGATAATAATACCATAGAGATGAAGCGACTAAAGCCTAAGAAAGATACTAACCGTTCACAATCATCCACATCTGTAGATCATGCGGTACATGAGGGTCATAGCATTTGTAATATAAGAGAAACGTCTGATCACGATGAATCGACTAATGATACTAACACTGCTAATATGACTTACAACTCGTGTGTGTCCCGTCCTTCCCTCGATCATAGGCAACAAGATGAGGCATCTCTAAGTCCATCTTATCCGCTTCCGGCTGTTTCTCCTATGGTATCGAAAGTATGTCAGTTGCCTATGACTAAGGCACAACCCACCGTTTCATTGCATCGAAGATCTAGCGATTCTGATTTGAGCGTTACTCCGAAAGGTGAGCTTACTACCTACGGTACAGTGATTAAAAGTCTCTTGTTAAGATAAATGGAATGAATGCAGAATGCATTTACCTTACAATTGAATTGACAATGAAAAACAGTTAGTAACGTATGTTGTAGGAAATTCATTTGGAGGGAACGATAAATCAATGACTGGGTTAATAAAAACATCAGCTGTGATAAGAACTATGAATCAAGATGCATTTGAGATGCTGGAATATCCATTTATTACGATGCAACAGTATCCACCAGGATTTATTTTGCATATAGGTAAGCATTTTAACGTGTGGATACTTTGTTCTCTTTTACATTTTTAATCATAAGCTGTGTACCTTGAGACAGGTGGTCTCGTAAGCTCAAGATCGGTTAAGCTTCTCGAAAGGATTAGCAATTTAGAAGAACCGGAGAGTCGAGATGCTTGGTGGAAAGAAGTCAGAATGGAAGTTCGGTCACATGCCAGAGCGTTAGCATGTAATGTAGTTATTGGTTACAGAGAAGAAACTAGCATTTGGTAAGACTTTAAACATAGAATAAAAAGTAGAGTTGCTCCTTGTTACGCTATTTCATTTGTTACTAATTTTTTTGTAGCGATGACGTATGTGTGTTGAACGCGTATGGCACTGCAGCGGTTATCAATCTTCACAGCTCAACTCAGGACGTAGACAATGTTTTTCTTGGTAAAGGACAATCGGGCTCCGGTGGGAATCCCGGAGAAACAGAACGCGATAAAGCTCAACAAAAATCGGCGCCCATAAAAGTAGAGAAAAGCGATACGGACATACCTGTGCCGACAACGGCAGCTCAAACGGGCAAAGTGAGGCATATGTCGGAGAGCAAGGACCACGAGATTCAGTTTCAAAGCAAATGCAGCTTTTGTCATCTGCCGTATAACGAGACGAGTGTTCCGTTTCGTGTAAATGTCTCAAAGTGTACAATATGCAAGCGAGCTCGAGTGCCAGACATAATGTTTACCACCATAGAATTACCGGAATATCTTTCAACGACGGGACGAGGATGCATTATTCAAGCCACCGTGTGTAAAACAAAGAAAGATCTCAGAGGAGAATTGAACGCCAAGGAGATATCCGATTGCTTGCCATTTTTAGAATATGAATTACATAGTTTACTCTTAAACAAACTAAAAGTTAAGGGAATGAATGCAATATTTGGCTTGAAGTTACAAGTCTCTGTTGGAGAACGATTAATTATTGGTATGGCTGTGGGCACTGCTGTCTTTTTAACCGCGTTACCCACACCTTCTATACCACAAATTGCTTCTGGAAATTCTTGGCATAAGGAGGAGCAATTAGCTGAGATTCAGAAGACTTTGGTCGAAACTGTCAAACAGAATAGAGAATTTTATCGACTCAAACCTGTTGGGGTAAAAGTACATCATTATTTCTAATTATTTTTTAGATTGAACATTGTTAATAGCTCACTTACTCGTTACAGGATGTTGAGAATGGACGAGTCACAACTTCAGATACCGATGAATCCGACGATGACCTTCCGGATTTGGATTTTAGTGTAGGTCCAAGGGATACCTGTGTGTTGGAGGTGGATGATATCGAGGATATGGATAGAATATCGTTGTTAATGGACGACAGACCTCCAGAAGATTTTCATGTAGTAAATACTCAAACGATTCCTGGATTAGACGATTTGGAGATTGTGAGGAATCTACAAATGTTTACTCAAATTTCAAGAACGAAAATTCCTGCCGGACAATTCGCATCGATGCCATCGAAATATTTTACTAGGTTGCTTCAGGTATTTCTGGTTTTGAATAACACGACTTACATAACAGGATTATATTTTTTTAAATTAACTTCAATCAATCTTTCGTGTCAGTCTGTATACTTCAAATTAAGAAGAATGATTCCCTGTGCATTGTGCGACATGCAATTTAAGTTAGCACTTCCTGAACCAGATGAGATACAATTTACGGTGATCGGTATGGCCCTCGGATTGGGCGACCCTGTAAAAATAAACAAGAGTAAAAAGAAACTGATGAGCCATTCCATGAGTAAAGATCAAGTTAAAAAATCAGGTAGATTCTTTATTTTTCTTCTAATAAAGGAATATACTTGAAAGGAATATAACTAATCGAAAGATATTATGTATTTAGACGACAGTGATATGATATTTAATCTTGATGTGGATCACACAGAGGTTTCATCGGACAATGCATCCAGCAGTAATGTAAATTCTGCTACTTTAATTAATGCACTAACATTAAAATCTCGTACTCGTTCTCCATTACGATCCAAAGTTCACACAACACACAAACATAAACACGTAAGTATACATTCATATGGTTAAACTATCCAATGTTAATTCAAATTCATTCATTCATTATAGGTGCCTTTAAAGGGAAGATATGGTGTTGACATAACACCTCTGTCTTACTTACCGGGAGGTCGTATAGAAAGATACTTGGGAAACTTAAACTTCTTTTTTATCCGTGAAAGCACATCCATTAGAGAGGTTTGTAAGCCCCAATATAATTACAAGTAACAAAATTGGTAAATTGATTCAAATAAATGAACTAGCATCTATCATTTTAGAACGGTGGTTTAAGTGGATTTACTCATAGTTTTGTAACGGAAGTTCTAGCAATTGTCCGTGCACACATTACCGCTTTGGGAGGGAATGCGATGGTAGCATTTTTCATGACAAAGTGCGTGCTTCTTCACAGCCCACACAAGAACCAGGTACGTATGATATTTTTTTACTTCAGATAAAATGTTGAATTAGCTCAATCGCGGCGTAATTATTGTATTTTTTTCTTTACAATTCCTTATGTAACACCTGATTAACATAATGCATTTTTTAGTACAGGGATATATTTTTTATGATTCGTTTCTCACGTTTTTCAATGAAGAAACACACCAATACAGTTGGTTTCGTTGTAGTTGCGTTGCATTGAATGTATAATGTATTCATCAAATGTATTCAAAGGAATACCACTAAGAAAAATTAATTTTAGGGCCAATGTCTAATAAATGTCGGTGGAGACGTAGTATCCGTATCATATTTCGCGGACGAGAAGCATTGTGTTGCTTCAAATTGCTGACCCCAACCTCCACATTCTGCGCCCCCATAGCTACAGCCGTATTCCGAAAAGCAACGTCGAAGATTCGACTTTTCGCTGATCGACGAACTTCATTAGTCGTCTTTGACGAAACGCATCCTGTCACCTCGTGATAGAATAGAGCTTGTAAATATTCAAATCTGTAACATAAGTGACATAAGTAATGGAAATTCGATCGACATGCATAAAGTTTGCAAAACTTTGTGACCTCAGTCATGCGATTTTATGTAAAGTAAAAGTGATAATTGTGTCACGAGACGCACACACTTCATTAAAATGCTGTTCAAGGAACAATTTTTGAACAAAAGACTCTGAAAACAGCTTCCGTAATTAGGTGCCTTCAGAATTGCACGATAAAGTTTGCGGATAATTTTTTCATTCTTAAATATTTAATTATTTACTGTTACAGGCAAACTATAATTCAGGCATCTGAATAAGAATTTAATTTTTTTTTTTTTTTATTATAAAAAGGATTTTTAAAGGGTAGATATTCTTTTCGAAAGGTAACGGTAAGACTTGGACAAAATATGATGATCGATGTTATGGATAAATGTTTATTCCCTTCATAGCATTACAAGGAGAATCGACGAGGATGACCGTAAAAATGAGTCTGTCAGTAAAACGTTTACTGCGCAATGTCACTGTAGATATTTAGAGTAACGAAAGAATTGTAAAAGCGTTCTGTCCGTTCCTGACGAAGAAGCAATTCATATTTCGCAATCTTTTATCCTTCTGAGGTTGTTGAATGTTTTTTTGAAATTCAGCGCCTATATAAGATGTACAAAATTTAGATGATTAGGTAGAGTATGCCTTGAGAAGTATCTTGTACATTTGGATTGTTATGCATGCGTCTTTAATTCTTTACACTTAATTGTTTGTCGTTAATTGTTCTGATTTACCCTTAACAGTCTAATACTTATGGTACGAAATCTTAACTGTACAATGTATGTGCATTGTAAAATGGGTTTGTATTTTATTTTTACACAGTTAGTTGTTCCTTCTCTGTTACGATATGATCAAATAAAATTATCATCTAATTGAATTTCTTTGCAAAGTTTTCACATTGCAACACCCTATTCACATTATCAACAAGAAAAGGTAATAGCTTAAAAAAGTTCTTTTTTTTAAAGATATAATAAAATAAATAATAAAATTGTTCTTAGTAAAATGCTTCTTATATTTTATATCATCAGCACAACAGAGTAGCTTAAGAAACAAAGTGCATCCTTATTCTTTTAATAGTGAAGAAAGAAAAGGTGTTCCTTATCGACGTTTTTAGAAAGAGAAAATAAATTAGTGTTTATCCACATGATTATGGTTTTCAGTTAGGTTTATTTGTAAGGGGAGGGGGGAAATATTTTTAAGCAGTTTCTAAAAATATGAAGAAGCCGCTGAATACACAGGTAGTCCATCGTGATTTTAATGAAACACCCATGTTACGCTCAGATTTAATTATCGGGCAATGTGAAGAAGAATGCAAATCAATATAACGGAGAATCTAGGTGAGTATTTCAAAATGGTATTAGGAAATATTTTTGTTTGTAGCTCGACGATGTAGCGATGAGGCTTGAATTGTTCGATTCCTTCAGATTGAAGTATTTTTCTTTGGAACGTTTAACGACGCCTGCCGAAGCGTAGGAAAATGTGATCGACGTCCTGCCTTTTAATGCCGTTGTCTAGTAGCGGGAAGCTCTCGTGGAACCCTGTAAAATTATAATATCGTCCTCGCATCAAATGTCACCTTTAACTTCTCCACCTTTTTAATATGAAAATCATTTTTTATCATGGTCTTATGTTTCAACTTTTGGTAGAAGCACCTGTTATATGATTTTCCTTATCGTCGATGTAACTCTCCATCTCCGAACCAAGCTCGTATATCCTGGAGAGCGCAGCGCACACCTTGCGGATCCTCGGAGGCAGATCGTCCAAAAATCCAGGATTGCATTGGGTTGGCAAAGCTGCCAAAACGTTGTTGCAGAACACAGCCATCGTCATTATTGAAAAGAGGATCATCATTGTCGAACTCGCCATTCTTGAAAAACGAGCAAAAATCATTTTTAACGTACATGTTCCAAGTACAAGAAAGTTTTAGAATTTCAATTCAGAAATCAATCATTTCAATTTTTCATCAGGTTTAGATTAGATTGATTGTAACTTCTTCATAGTTGCTAAAGAAATTAATAGTAGGATCGAAATATACGTGTTGCATTAAGCAATCGAATTTTCTTCATTTCCAGATTCCCATCACTTCCGATTTGTGGTTGTAAAAAGTGAGATTACATTCTTTAGTTTGATCGAGCTGTCCTGGTTGATGTATAAATATTTCATTAATTAATTAAGCAGCGAATGCGTAAACTACGAGCAGTTTATGTTTAATATATGAAGAGATGAAGAAAGTTCTAAGATTAAAAAAAAAAAAAGAATAATAAACATACTTTCAGCGACAAGAAAATAAGCTCATAATTTATAAATATACTACAGTCTAGAGGGAAATCAATTTTCTATTAAAGTTGTTAAATACTTTCTATCGTAACAGTATGCAATGCCGTTATTCCAGTTAACACTCATTGTGTGATACGGGAACCAGAGAACTCATCTCATTCTAAAAATTTAGGAAGCAAATAATAATAATCCCGAATATTTTTAATATGTACAAGGTATCACCGACATATTAAAAATTAGAATACTCCCAGTGCATAAATAGTTTTCTGAATGATTGTATAATTTCCTAATGTTATGTATTTTCGTCTCGTTCTGTCCAGAAGTAATAGAAATCCCCAGTAAAAATATTTGCCACGGTTCAAATAAAAAAAAAGTAAAAGAAGAGTCCGAGGAGGCGAAGGTTTCAAATAGAAGACATGCAAGCGACGGAAAAACAAGTTGCAGGGAAATATCATTGGAAGAGGATCGTTCAGTGTTTGTCGGTGTCGCGGAAAACGGGAAGAAAGTATTACCTTACACAGGACGGAGTCGGAATATCGAGTAAATAAGACACGACGATCCGAATGTGATCCAAGAAGCGAGCTCACACAAAGTCGGGAAATCGTATTACCGGTGTTACGTGACTCGAATATGTAATGGTTTTCAGTCTGTTCGAATTAAATATAAGGTGGACACCGCAGGAGTTAAATCGACGTCGAAGGAAACGGACGAACGAGGCGTGCCTCCATCCTGGTCGGTCGCGAAGGGCCTTAAGAATTCTTCCTGAAACTTGCACGCAAACTGTTAGAGGGTCGCGATGAGAATGCTGTTGCTGCTGGAAAGTTCTGCGATCAACTTTGAAAGTTTTGGATGCCGTTGATTAAGGTGTGGATAGAAAGGAAATGAATACGAAATGAAAAACGTGTTAACAAAAGCGTCCCCAAATAACGGTTTGAGCTCTTATATTCTCAGGGTTCTGTGTTTCCCAGTTTTGTTCACATTGCAATATTGGAGCACGTAATTTTTAATTATGAATGATACGCGTATTAACGAAAATGAGATTCACTATCGACAGTTGTTGTCAAGAGTTCATTAATTTCATTGGGAGAAATTGTTCATGTTCAATTGCGATTAAAGTCGGAAGTAATAAAACGGTCAGTAATAAAGACGACGTATCCCGTAAATAATTAGGATACGTATTAACAATTAATTACTGAAATGGAATTGTTTGGAATTACTTTGGTGGCCTTGTACATTCCACCCCCGGTGCGAGGCGAAGAAAGTATTCTTTCTTACGCTTGCCGTAACAATTAAACTTATACGTTTCCAATAATCAAGTTTATTAATCATCGCAGTAAAAATGTGTCAGCTTGTCTATAAAAATTTTCTATAAAACGTTCTATAAAAACGTTTTTTTAAAATTCACGAGCAATGGTTTATTATTAAATATCAGAAGTCGGTCTACAAACGGAGCAGAAGAAGCGGGACAAAGTTTATTTAACGGGAGAAAACATAATTCCATAAGGAGAGCCATTTTCACCGGTGGTGTGGCTTTTATAAATTTCAATTGGTTCAGCCGCTTTCACGAATCTTTTTCTCTCATAAAACTTCGAATGTTACATTCCAAACTCGCTCCAACTAAAGCAATAGGGATAATTGGATCAAAAGTAGCTGAAAAACCGCTTCCGGTTAATTTAATTCCCAAGACACCGAGGGAAAAGTGTGTAGCAGCTGAAACATTTAGAAAATTATTTATAGTTTTTTTAAAAATATTGTCAAATATATTTCTATTCTATATTTATTATAGCGTTCTATCTACTTTTAGTGACTCTTACTTATCCCTTACTTCTGATTACGGGTAAAAATGCATACAATAGTTTAATTTTTTACAATTTATCTCAATTTCTGTTTGAAGTCACAGATCAAGGAACAATTTGACACTAATATAAAAATAATCAATTACTATTCTGCTTTTTCTTCTCTATGTTCTGTATTATACTGGTATTATCATTTTTTTCGAAAATATTAGAAATAATAGACAAGCGATCGACATAAAAATACAGGCAATAATCTACTCCATTTTACTACCATGCTGGCAATAAAAAGTCTCAACACTACATGCATAGTGGCGAACAACACGATTGCTACGATTGGGAAACAGTTTCCGGTTCTCCATCCTTTGATCATTCATCTATCACGATTTTATCCTGCATCCCGTACTCTAATCCCATTTAACAATTATCCTGCACGCAATCTCATTGAAACATAACGGTCCGACGATTCTGTGTATTCCCCTCAGACGGTTAAAGTTCTACTTAGTTCGGAAAACAATGGATGTTTGCCTTCTAAACACTTTAAAATGGGGAACGATTAAATTCGTAGGAAGAGAGGGTGCACGGAAGTCCGCGAAAATTACTTGGCACACAGGAGTTCCACGCAGAACCTATGCAAATCTCGAGAACACGAAGGTGTCTGGTGGGCAACCTTACGGCCACCCTCGCGACATATCGATCAAGAAGCCGGAGAGATATCGTTCGTTGGATTCCGAGAGGAAATGAACGTCAGTTCTTAATCGAGTTTGTATCTGAAATATCGTTGCTTTAGTTCTCGGGTGCCTCCGGATTGTACGGTTAGGAAAGGGATGATTCGAATAAAGATGTGAAAAATGAAAGCCTACAAGTGAGTAGGAAGAAGCTTGAAAGAAGATCTCCGGCGTCCCACATATTTTAACATAATAAAGTACTACACACATGAAAAGATGAGCTTTTTAAAATAAATTCAAGAAGAATATCAAAATTGAATGACATTACAAAACGCTCATATGTTTGCCCAAATCAGACATAAAGAATGTATAAAAAAAATTGCGGTGGAAAAATTTTTCAATACGCGCAATCTTTATTAATATTGCTAATCTAGTATCAAGTTTAGTCCTACGTTTAATGTTTTCTATGTTCAAACAAGAAGCCTTATGAAAGATTATACTAATATAATCTTTAGTAAGGAATTAAGCTTGCGTTGCCTGACTTTGAAGTTTTAATCGTTGTAATGTAAAAGTTCGGGGTGGCTACGCTACCGATTGAATTTCGAATCTCCATGGTGGATCCTGTTGTAGAGCGAAACTTGTACTAAATAAATTATAACTCGCGTGTCTGCGAGATCATTCAACATTTTAACTAAAACATTTCACGCTGTCCGCGCCTTCGTGCTAGAACGGGATTGCAATGCTAAATCATCCCTTGGGACGGAATATTTCGCAAGCGGTTGCCAACTGATATTATTGCTTGGGTTTGGGACGAGTTCATTTTTTATCTATCACATAAGAATTGTGCGTATGCCCGCGATATACCTTCGAGTGTAATTTACAAGTTAATCGTGCAATCCCTGGAGCAGAAATTAGAGGAATGACAAGTAACCGATGCGATGTATACCTGTGTTTACTAAATAATATACAGAACGGTAATGTAATTAAACCTACGTCAAAGCCGTATGCAAATAAGCAATAACACGCTCGATGAAAAACTAATGAAAAATCTTAAAAAGAAGATGGACAATAAGCTTAGTGGCAACTTGCTCAAAATACTTGTAAAGATACCGACCCGTAACTCAATTTAAAAAACTGATTAAAAGCATAATAAGAACTCGATAGAACAACGTGACACAGTTTCTCATGCAACAAGTAACGAACCTTAAGACTCGTCGTAATTCTGTGCCTAAACTTCCTGGCCACGTTTATCAATAAGAGACACTATTCTTCGAAACCCAAAATTTGTAACATTACTTCTAAATTTCTAACTTTCAGCGTTCTAATATAGTTTTATATATCAACTAAATGAAAAGCAGCACTGGCTATTGGAAAATAAAAATACTAACCTGTTGGCTGCTTGCAAACACGGGGATTTCAAGTCGAATCTCGTTCGTTATAAGGAACGTAGACGACTCTTCTGACCGTTGTATTCACGCGTTATTTACTTCGTATTATAAACGATGATCCGCAGCAAAGAAGAAGTTAATGTACGTATATCGGTGGTAAGATCCAAGGATACAATGATAGTGGCGAGATTCGCGAAGGATCAGCCCTTAAATACGCGCGGTTCCTACGGCCATGCGCGTTTTAACGCACCAGGCGAAACGGGTACACGTAGTACACCCTCTCATCACATGGTTGATGTACACTTTCAATTCTCCCGTCGACACATTGAATAAAAATTTCATGAAAATGTTGGTGGTTGCGCAATGCAAAGGTCCTCTTTTTCTTGTCCAACACTTGGCCTTCTTTCTCTGTCGTTTCCCATCCATTTTCTTTCCTGAACACGCAACCTGCAAACGAGATTTTTAACAGCTGAGATAGTTGCTACAAATGACAAAACTTTGGGGACAAAAGGGGAAACTTTTTACTTGTACTTTTTTTCACTGATTCCCGCTGGTCCTCTTTGGTGGTATTTTTTCTATCGTGTGTTAAAATTTTCTATGATTAATAAATTGCTAATATTCGTCTTCGTCAGATATTTATTACGTTATTAATAAAATATGATTAAGCAACTTATTGACGAAGTAATGCGTTTAACGAGGTGATAAAAGCCATAGGAATTACCGGGCAATAAAACAATGGTTGATATTATTGGAACATCAAAAGAATTCGTGGAATTTGTGGAATTTTCACATCCTCTGTTCTAGATTATTGCTTGTAGTTTTCTGTAGTTACACGTGTTTTGTATGAAGACGGTTCCCTTGTACTGATAATTTATAACGTTATTGATTTAAAAATGTATATGTAGTTAAAATATATATTGTCAATACTTCTTGTATAAATACTATTGATTTTTCTTTTATGCTACAAACATGCCTTCTTGCACACATATGATCCTGGATTCATTATTATGCAAGAACAAATTAATCTCTATCTACATGTGTCGCAGGCATTAAAAGTGAACATACAATATTTGTATTGTAAAATCGTCGATAATAGTAATTTACGTCGCTTCAACTGCACTTGTGCGGTTATTAGCGATGAGTACTGTAAAGATTGATGATCTGTAATGGAGTAATTACTAGCTATTGAAGAGTGTCCCCTCCCTTATGAATTTTAATATTTGTAGCCATTTGTGATATTTGTTTAAATTTTCTCTCAATGTTTTATCCACGTTGTGTGCGATAACATTCAGAGTAGCGGCAACACTGAAGAAACAGGTCAAGTGGTTTTTGCTTTATTCATTAAATACGGATACTAAGAAGAGATGGGATTTTTCCTGATTTTTGATCACGCACCCCCGGAATATTATGTTTTCATCCTACCATAGGTCGTCTCACAGATTTGGCTATAAAACAGTATTTTTTACGCTTACCTCATGAAATTTAGGCACAATTTTGCTTCACTGTTTTTCATACTTCAACTTTGTATCTTGTTCCAAAATTTTCTCACATATGTTTCAAAACATTCTTCCACAGATGCCTATCTGTAAAGTAAATTTTGATTAAAAGATTTTAATAAAAAAATGAGAAATTGAAATGAATTAGACTAAAAAAGTGAATCTTGCGACAAAAAAATAACTTTCATATAAACAAAATGTTGATTCTTTGGTAAGATTAATAAACGACTAATAATAGATTTATGGGATATTTAGTTCAAATTAGAAAAACATGTCGATTTTCACACAGAAACAGAACATACGTAAAATCTCTTTCTCTTTTGCAGAGAAAAACGAAAATACATAATGTAAATACGATTATCCCAGTGGTTAAAATGTTTATACGGTTCTTCGTATGTCAAAATGTAAACCTTTGATAATTTTCCGGCTTGTTAGGTGGTCAAGATGGAATTCGAATCGAGGAACAGGAGCCATCGAAGCAAAAAATGCGAGATGAAGTCTGTCCGTTGCTGCGCATTAAAATCTGCGTACGAACAGCATTTTTCGAATTTAAGAGTATAATCGACGAGAAACGGTAATCTCTACTAGTTAAAAGTGCTTCATGTGGTAAAAGTTGACACTCAATATAGTTGAATATGGCATTACAATAAAAATGTAAAATATCTAATAAATAATATACTCGAACATATTAATCCAAATTAACACATGAGAAGTTAACAAACGAAATCTTAAAAATAGCAAGAGTTTTTTTTTAAATATGGACATCAATTTAAAATAATCGGAGTATTTCTTTTTAAACTGAATTCAGCGACCTCCGGGTCAATCATTTGATCGGGAAATGGATATATCAAGTAACTGCGTCACTTTAAAAGATCAGTCAATTTGAATATATGTATATATGGTGCTTTGGACAAACCCGTGATTCCTTCAGAAAGTTTCCTTCGATTTTGAACAAACGGGTCTAGCACAAAAAATCGATTTATATTAGTGTTCTGTACAAAATTCAAGTTTAATTGTGATGAATTACCTCTTCCGCGATATTTTAAACGCTTTTACTTTCACTTAAGGGAGACATTACAATCTGCAAAACGTGTCGTAAAAACGAGTAGCTTCACCTTGTTAATCCGTAGGTCTATAACAAAAAGAAAAAAATAGTTCTAATGTTTTCTTTAAAATCTTCAAAATTTCTTTAAACTCAGTGTTTTTTTAAATATATAAGACCCAATTCGTTGTAATCTCTTTTGACTAATCTGTGCCAAAAATAATTAGAACATTAGAAACGTCCATTCTGCAATGCCCATATTATGGAATCTTTTTAACGATCGTAAAAATTCTGGTCACAGACTTTTGGTTCACGTCGAAATGTGAATGGACTTTTCTTCGAAGCCTGTTACATACACACTCTTCTGTGTCTCAGATTTCAAACAACATGAGTTTCCAACCATTAATGACTATCTCGAAGGATCTACAAAATAATCATGGAACAGGTAAGTACTTTTCCTTTTCATTTTTGGTTTCTTATTCATATTTAAATGGGGTAACGTAAATAATACTTCAAGCAATTATAATAATAAATACAGCTTAAGAAATCACATGGTTCATCTTGGAGAAAAGTTTCATAATGTGCCTTCGATGAATTTTCAACATCAAGAAAAGAAAGAATTATCGTTTTTATCATAAAAACGAGAAAGCACTAAGTCGTTATAACATCTGAATTAATTACGCTCAGAGCTCAGGTATTTTTTCTCGCAATTAAAGCCCGTGCTTGCGACGTATTTTATCGCTAATTCGATTTCTTGATGCTCGAACATTTTCGCCTTACAAGACGCGATTAACGTAGATACGATAGGATAGCTATAAGGTTTTCCGTTGCACGAACGTCGAAATTTCATCGTTTAAGGAAACCTACGGATAACGCCCATTACCTTGATCGCATTATTTGACGCAGCTGCTATTTTCTAAATGCATTCACGACTATTAAATGACGGAATATAATTAAATGCGCGAAGAGACAAAGTATTTTCGTACGTAAGACGCTATAAATGAAACAATACGGTACCATACGGGTCTTCCGATTTCTACGTTACGCCGTTTCGATGAGAATAGTGATTTTAAAGGCAGTGTGCATTTATAAATATATGCTGTACTAAACAATAGAATAGAACAAAATTTTTCTGTTAGATACTTAAGGCTATTCTCTGACGATTTGCTTTAAACTCATCTCTCTTCAAAGTTACCTAATCAAGTTTAAAACAAAAGACATACTTACATTCTATTACTTTTCTGTTTCATGAGTAATGCAACCCCAAATAACTTGTCATTCGTTAGTTTTAATTTACATCAATTAGATCATAGTATCTAAAACAACATGTCTAGATAAGTTTATTTTGGTATAATTATACTGCACGATAGACAAGATGAGAATAAAATTTGAATTACTTACTCTTAGCAGTGTCAGTTACAAGGTATTAAGGAATGTTTTTATACTATACCCGTGATTGACGATATACACGAAAAACTCAAAGACGTGGGCGACATATTAAGGGGCGCTGGCAACATAGGAAATTACTATGAACTTGGTACCGGCGCCCCGCGTTGAATTATTCATCGAGAAAGAAAAAATATCGTTAAGGCAATGATTCCAACACGGGACCTTTAAATATTCATGAAACACGACCACATGACGCAGATTACAGAAGTCAACAATACCTTAACAGATTCGATCTCTCTACGGCCAAGTTCGCCGATGATGAACGTTACACAACCATAAACCCTGTTCATGATCGTATATGCCTCATGATTCTCAGATCAAGTGATGTAAATTCTTAATTCCAGGAATAACTTTATACCTACAAGATTAAATTGAATATTTATCGATTACTATCGTACACAAGAAACTTTCCATTTTATTCTTACCAGAATTCCTTCGTTTTAATCAGTGTATTATGGTGTTTAATATACGTATCTGTTTATGGCATGTTTAAAATTCCCACTTAGTCACAATGATGTCAGCGAACATTTCTTCACCTATAAACAAATAAATTTCAATAGCCGTTAATGTTCGTTATATAAAATATACTCTTGGAAAATGAAAGACACTACAATGAAAGAATAAAGCCCTCCAGATCTGACATACGTTATAGTCTACACTGACTTAGAACTTCGATATCTAACTTAGAGTATTAAAGTTCCGGCTACATATGTACGCCCTAGCTTTAAGAATATTTTTTTTATAAAAAGTTGTGTAATACTTCTATCTGTTTAATTTTATTCGAAACACACGACATTATTTGTAGTGCATCAAATGGTGGAAAAGTAAAAAAAAATGGAATCAGATCTGAAGGGGTTAACTAAATTGAACACTGCATAGTGTCGATAACTTGGTGTCAGGCGATCGATAACGGAGTAGTGACAAACTTACGATTACCTTCTAGACGTGTTTCTGATGTTTATCGATAATCGGTACTATTTGTTCTGTAACATCGTAATCATTTTCTTTATAAAAAAAAGGAAATAGCTCATAGAAATTTTCTATTAAAATTATACATTTTCTTGTAGATTGCATCGTCAATCCTCATCATATCCCTTGTCCGAAATATGACGAAGCTTACAGAGAGTCGTTAGAGAATCCAGAGAAATTTTGGGGAGAAGTCTCGAAATGTGTGGATTGGAGTAAACCTTGGAGAAAGGTGTTGGATAAATCTAAATATCCATTTACAAAATGGTGAGCTGTTTTTTTCCTATTAAAGCATGTTAAAAAAACCATTAATCGAAATTCCTTGGAATATTTTGAAGTTTACCGTCAGATTATAGAAAATGAACAAATATCATTTATAACGAACCTACAGGTTTATCGATGGAGAACTGAATGCCTGTTACAATGGGGTAGATCGACACGTTCACGCCGGAAACGGGAATAAAATAGCATTGATTCACGATAGCCCTCAAACGTCGTCAATTCGAAGAGTAACATATAATGAACTTTTAGAAAAAACATCCTTGTTAGCTGGTGCGCTAGCTGATATAGGCGTTCGCAAGGGCGACATTGTAATTATCTATATGCCGCTCATTCCTGAAACCATAATGGCAATTTTAGCAACCGCACGGCTTGGCGCGGTACACTCTATTGTATTTGGCGGTAAAAATGTTTTTTAATTTAGATAATTAATATTCTACCAAGTTAACGTTAACAATCATTTAAAGTATTTCCTACAAAGTCTGCTTCTTAATCTTGGAAGATTTAATAAGAAACGCCTATCAGAGCTACTTACATCAAACAGTTATTATTCTCTTGGTAATTGGAAACAGAATAAAAGAAGGTAAAAGAGGAATTTATTTTAGGTTTTGCTGCGAACGAATTGGCTACCAGAATAAATCATGTGAGACCAAAAGTAGTGATTGCGGCCAGTTGCGGTTTGGAACCATCCAAAGTCATTCAGTACCATTTTTTATCTTTTCTAAAATTTTCACGCGTCAAACACATTTATAATCATATATGTTTTATTTCGAAGGTACACAGCTATGCTGAACGGTGCTATGAATCTTATTTCCGTGGAAAAACCTCGATGCATCATATTTCAAAGAAGAAACATCTGGCAAAGTCCTCTTCTAGAAGATCAACTCGACTGGGATGATGTACTTAAAAACGCAAAACCTCATCCTTGTCAACCAGTTGAGGCAAACGAGCCATTATATATTTTGTATACCTCAGGGACAACAGGTATTCTTCTGTATATTAGTAATAAAAACAAAAGTATCACAAATATTAAATACCATAATTATTAAAACTAATTACCATTATTTCCTATGAAAATGATTGATATTAATTTGTCATCAGAGCTAGCTTTGTCAGAAGTCAAAGGTTATACTTATGCAATGCGATAAAAGAAGTTGCTGTTTATGCAAAAATGCAGGTGTGAAATTGCACATATTGTGATTGTCACCTATGGAATAAATTATACACGACAATACTCATGAAACAGTTAATTCAACAGGTTTCGCGTATTTTTTAATTTTACTTTCTAAGTGTGAACAAATTTTGAATAGAATGTTATCAAATGGAAAACATCGGCTGATGTAATTTACATTGCAAACAAAAAATATTAGAAAGAGAGTAAATCGAAGTATTTTACTAAAGGTCAACCGAAAGGGATTATGAGGACAATTGGTGGACATTTAGTCAGCGTTTGTTGGACAATGAAAACAGTTTACGGCATGGACAAGGATGCTATTTGGTGGGCGGCTTCAGATATGGGTTGGGTCGTTGGACATTCTTATATCTGTTACGGGCCTCTGCTCTATGGTGCCACCAGCGTCATGTACGAAGGAAAACCTGATAGAACGCCCGACGCAGCACAATACTTTAGGTTTAAACATTTGACATAGTTTTTATTGATGATATTTGACTATTATATTATGTTCATATGAGTTTATTCCCAATGTTTCTATTATAGGGTTATCGAACAGCACAGTGTAAACGCGCTTTTTTGTGTGCCCACCGCGCTTCGCGTTATAAAACGTACTGATCCAGACCGACTGTTAAGTAGAAAATATTCTTTAAAATCGTAAGTTTATTTTATTAAATTGTACATGATATTTAAACTGCGTATTTTATGCAAAGCACATATTTTTATAGGAATATATGGAAAATGTAAAAATGGGAATATTTATTTTAAAATATTATGTTTGCATAAAATCTGCAGTCTAGTAATATAGTTTGATTAAGGTATGCTATTATTTCTACAGTCTAAAAACTATATTCGTGGCCGGTGAATTCTGCGATTGCGACACGAAAATCTGGGCGGAAAAGGCGTTCAATGTACCAATTCTAAACAATTGGTGGCAATCGGAAACAGGGCATCCCATTACAGCATTGTGTTTAGGATATGGACATAATCCCAGTTTACCAAGATATAGTACTGGTCTTCCGGTTCCTGGTTATCACAGTTGGTTTCACATTTTATTATGATGTTGCATTGCTAAAGACATACAGTACACGAGAAAGGTTTTCTTTTATTTAGTTAACATTTTGCGGGACGACAGTAGCGAGGCAGAAGCCCATGAAATGGGTAGAATCGTTATAAAGTCACCATTACCACCTGGCTGCATATCGACTCTCTACAAAGCCGATGAGAGATTCGAGGAAATATATTTCTCCAGATACCGAGTGTGTTTCGCTTTAATGCTAAAAACTTAATTTATTTATTAAAGAAATATCTATTATTATATATCTATTATAAGCACTTAACTCTGTTGAAAAATAGGGTTACTACGATACCATGGATGTTGGCTACAAGGATGAGTTCGGATATGTTTACGTGACGGCGCGTGACGACGACGTTATAAACGTCGCCGGTCATAGATTGTCTACGTCTGCCTTAGAAGACGTCATCGTGGCACATCCCGACATCATAGACGCCGCCGTAGTTGGAGTACCGGATCCGACCAAAGGAGAAGTACCTTTATGTCTTTATACAATGCGGCAAGGTAAGTCTAGCACGAGGAGTCACTAGACTGTACGCCTCAGTGAACGTACTAAAATATTTTGGTACTACCTGAAAAATTGGAATGAATGCATTAATTCTATTACGTTTATACATGTGTGTAGAAACGCAGAAAAATGAGAAACAAATTAATGACGAACTGGTAGCACGAGTCAGAACTTTAATCGGTCCTATAGCGTCCTTTAAAATAGCTGCTGCTGTAAGAGCGTTGCCTCGAACACGTTCAGGGAAAATAATCCGTAAATCTATTGCTAACTTGGCGCGTTCGAAACTTGTTAAGGTAACGAAATATATATTTATTCAATTGCCAAGTACTAATTTTGTAAGTAGAAGAAACAAAATTCAAACATTTCCTACTTACAAAATTTCATATAAGGTAATATAGTACGATATTTAGTCGTTTACTACTCGATTGTATTTCCAAAAATCTATTAGGCTTGATTTGGCTGGAATTTTGCAGATAAGTCTCTTTGAGGGGAAAGCAATATTTACAAGAACCACTTTCGATAACTTGAAGATTAAAGTCCAAAATTTTGCAAAGAACATTTTGCTACTGTAATGTTGTTGCCTGCGTTATCGAATAATATTATACTACTGGTTCAAACAAAGCGGGATATGATAATTATTTAAAACTATTCCCAATACTTTTCAAACCGATCGCGAGCAGTTTTTGCCAGTGGAATTATCCTTATTTGGAATAATTACCTTACACTAATGTGATAATATTCTTTGCAAAATTGTAGGCCTTAAATTTTGAATCGCCAAAAGTCCTTCTAAAGATCGTTTTTATGTAGAATTAGACTAGCTTCAAAATTTCAGCGAAATCGGACTTGACAGGTTTTTGGAAATTTCGTTCAATATTCGTCAGTTTAAAATACACGTTTTTCCATTTTTAGATTTCAACTACGATAGAGGATGCGTCCGTATATCGTGAAATTAAAGAAGTTCTTCAAAAACTTGGTTACGCTAAATTAGCACCAGATCCTCAATGATAGGTATATAGTTACTTTATTACAAATATTTTCATAATCGTATATAAAATTGTAATAAGCGTACGTGCACGGTGTACAGTGAATACGTATAGGAGAAGAATGTACGTGAAAACATCTGATTAATGACTGAATTTATTAATTGTATTGAAATTTTGAAGATTATCACTTTATAGTCACTTTCGATTACGTAAACAGTAAACAATCAAAAAGTCTAAGTTAATATAGCTTTACTCACCATTAAGTGTTTGCTGTAATTATAATTTTAATTAAACAAATGTTATGTTTAAATACTACAAAGTTAAACTAATTTTTTATACCTATCTAATAATGGAGAAGAAAAAATAAATTGATTGTATAAAACGTATATCAATTGGAGGTGTACGAGAATCCAAAGATGTTGGCCATCCGGTGGTCGAAATGGATTAGATTGGGTCAGGTTACTCGAATGATATTTCCCGAATGATAGTTTTATTGTAATTTATTTTATATTTCCCGCTTTAGAGGGAAGAGAGAGAAAGATGCTGTAAGAAAGAGTGAGACAGATAATATCGACCCTACTCTAGAACCCCTGGCGCCATCTCTATGAAAAGCGCTCAAACTGGTCGCACATAATTACCGACAGCGAAGTAAACTATTGACAAACTACTAACGCCATCTCTTGGACAAGCACCGAAACTAGTCGGGTATTAGTTTCAATACTCTCTGCAGAGATGGCGCTACTAGTTCTTCAGTAGTTTACTTCGCTGTCGGTAATTATGTACGACCAGTTTGAGCACTTTTCACAGAGATGGCGCCAGAGGTTCTAGAGTAGGGTCGACATTATCTGTCTCATTCTTTCTTACAGCACCTTTCTCTCTCTTCCCTCTAAAGCGGGAAATATAAAACAGATTACAATAGAACTACTAGATATAGAATTACAATAAAACTATTGAAGTATACATCCCGGCAACACAATTTTGTCATAGTAAAAGCACTGTGATGTCACTTGCGCCGCGTGATATTACATATTTATATTACTTATAAATAATATATATTACTTAACATCACAGTGTTCTTATTGTGACAAAATTGTGTTGCCGGGGAATGTGTATCATACTTCCTGGTGTAGCTTCTAACTCTGTATTTTATTGAAACTGTGGTAAATAAGAGAAAAAGGAAAATAGTGAAGCTCATTATTCTTATAATGTTCCAATGATAATAATATTATTATTAACAATTTAAAAATTTTAACAACCATAGAACGTTGCCGAACAATTTATAGGAATAAAATTAATTATTCTCTGAAAGCTGCTTTTATTAGTAAGCAGGTTTGACACACGAGACATGAAATAAAGGATAATATTAAACGTTGATTTAGTTACTCGTGAAGGCTAATAGCAGAAACAAGAAAAAAAGAAGCAGTAATATATGTAAAGAAAGCACTCACAAAAGGTCTGCTTTGAAAATTTTCTATATTAACTTCTTTTTTCAGTTAAATCCCGACATTAATTTTTTTTTATCGCATATAACACTATCAACTCATCGAAACTTTTTCTTCAGAAGCACAGTGTAAGAATATTTGGTGTTTATAAACACGTAGTACATCGATACAATACACGAACCTTGGCGCCGTCAAAAACACCAATCTTGTATTTAACATAAAAATACGTGCAAGAAAAAAGCAAATCAACCCACACATATGAAACCTCTTATCAAAATTAGTAGAGCACTGCATTTTTTGTTGCAAATTTGTTTTTAATGACAATGTAATAAGAAACAGTATAATAATATTAATAATAATATTAATTTTATAATTATAAATTGTTGTGTGTAACACTATCTGGCTGATTTAATAAATTTCTGTTCTTTTTTCTTTTCTTTTTTTATTCCTTCATTTCTTACCACCAATTTAATAATAATTATTCAATAATCACATAATAATAATAATAATAATAATAATAATATTAATAATAATATTTTCCTTAGTTTTTATTTTCCGTAAACAGTATCCTCTTCTTTTACGTTATCATTAATGTCTCGCACCTCAGAAGAATAAAAATATCGTGTTTTACAATATTAAGGAGACACTATCCGTCATTTGATCATTAATCCATTTGTAATGAACTCAACGTGAGTGCTGTCGTTCAGCTTATCTAGTTAGAAGGAACACGCGCTCTTGAGTTTTTTTTTAGTGGTTTTGTCTCCTTATCTATATAATCAAATCTATTTGCTTCTTTTTTTATTTCAGGTTATAAATACCCTCCCCCCCCCCTACCCACCCACCCATCCCTGTAACCCCCAACCCCGGCCCAATTGTCTGTGCATACGATGTATGTGCTTTTCTTTGATGTAGAACTTTTTTTGCTTCTTGTGTAAGATGAGTGTATGTTACATTTAACAGTAGTTCGCGAGTAATCACGCTAGTTCCGTTTTTTCTCGTGCGCGCATACTGTGTTCGGCTTTACGTCTCTTGCATGTATTCTTCATTTATCAAAATTGATTATTCCCAATCTGTAGTCACAGTTGTAAGCATCTTTACTCCACCACTTTCAGCACCTTACCAATTGCAATAGTCTTATCTGAAAGGCAATAAAAACGAACCACTTAGAACTTGAATGTTAACAAGCAAGAAGAATTGCGCTAATCAATTTGTAAGCAGGAAACGAACAAATACAATCTACGAATCATTGTACACTAGAGCTAATTTTTTAATTGACTTTGGGCATTCATTTAAATATACTCTGTACGGATGATTGAAATTAGGACGTAGAACGCAATGGAGTAACGTATGAGAACTATGTTAGCATTTTCAAGTATAATTTAGTATAAATTCTAAGTAACTCTAAGAAAAAATATTTAATTCAAATCCATCATTTTAGTACGTTTAATAATTCTAGTACAAATATATGAATTTGTAAATTTGTAAGTAATATTCGTTGTAATATTCAATAGTAAAACATGTTACTCACTTTCATCCCTAAGGGTGAAACGTCCCATCTGTGGAAACAGTTTAAATCTTTCAAGGCATATGACACCTGCGCATTCAATTCTCATTATTGCCACTTGATCCTGTTTAACAAACCTTGGCCTGGTTTTGCTCTTATCCCCCGTCTTTTTGTCGACCAAACAAATCAATGCTTTTACTCTGACTTCTTCTGCCGCACAGTGAATGTGCATCACAGCACTATAGCCAGCACAAATGATGCTCTTATGCTCCAATATAACAACTTGAGCATCAAACACTTTCCCCGTTTTTATAGGATTGTTACTATCGCATAGAACAAATCCGGGACTCACATCTTCTTCTTCGATGCCTTTTAACTTGATCTTTACGTTCTCACCAGGCCCAACCGATGTCACTTCTTCGTCATCGGACCACAGCTGGTCTACTGTCACTGCCGTCTAATAAAACATACAAAAATATATTAGAATAACTGATTTGATTTCATAATTTATTTTGATTTAGTTTTGTTTATATTAGGTAAAAAGGTATATTGGCAGAAAATAAAAGATATATACCCTGTTAGGCATAACAAGTAGTGACTGTCCTTTCTTAGCTTCTCCAGCTTCGACCTTTCCCATTACCACTGTTCCCATGTCCTTATACTTATCAACGATTGGCATGATGAAAGGTCCGTTGTTTTTACGATTAAGCGAGGGTAGAGAATCAATGAAGGATATAAACGGCGGCCCAGTGTACCACGTACAAAGATGTTCTGGTATTGGATCTTTCAATCCAATACCAAGCTGCCCCGAGACAGGCATGAACGTGAGATCCTTTGCAGGATTGAAACCCAGTTTACGAAGGTATGGCAGTATTTTATCCCTGGATAACATAACAATTACTTTATCAATGTCTGTCTTAAGCAATATCCTAGAAAACATATTATTTATCCACAGTATATATTATGAAAAACTAAATATCAGTTAAGTCATCCTTGATTTAGAACAATATTACAAATATTTCAACCAGCATTAAATATAATTTTTCTATAATTAGCATATATTTCGTGAATGATATTAAAAAAATTACATGAAAGAATTACTTATTATCATTTCTTTCGTCGTCTGGACAATATCATAAAGGGTAAAATGAAGGTGTTTAATATTTTATTAATCTCCTCGAAGACCAGATGCTCAAGTAAGAGCCGAATGGTGTGTTACCTATAACGAGGAAGGATCAAAATAACTCGGCATTCGATCTTCGAGGGGTAAGACAGGATTTAAAAAGAAAAAAAGGTACTATATTGATCGATAAATATACTTCAATTCAAATGACTATGTACTGATTGATAAAAATGAATAAAAAATGAAACCATAGAAAAGAAGCATTCCA
Organism: Xylocopa sonorina; assembly: GCF_050948175.1. Taxonomy (NCBI): domain Eukaryota; kingdom Metazoa; phylum Arthropoda; class Insecta; order Hymenoptera; family Apidae; genus Xylocopa; species Xylocopa sonorina. Next base: position 9,965,867 of record NC_135193.1, read on the forward strand.
TTAATACAGTATACCTGCACTCATTATATCTTCTTTCATCCCACTCAACAGTTGGATCATCCATTTTATTCACTAGCACAACCAGATGTTTGACGCCAGCAGTTTTCGCCAGCATAGCGTGTTCTCTTGTTTGACCGCCTCTATCGAAACCAGTTTCGAATTCTCCTTTCCGCGCAGAAATGACTAACACCGCAAGATCAGCCTGTGCTGCTCCACCAATCATATTAGGTACAAAACTCTTATGACCGGGGGCGTCTAATATTGTGAAATGCTTTCTTTCAGTTTCAAAGTACGCTCTACCAACTTCCACCGTTTTTCCTTTCTCTCGTTCCTCTTGATTGGTATCTAGAGCCCAACTCAAGTACCATGTTTCTCTACTTCTTTCTTTCGCTTCTCTTTCATATTTTTCTAAGGTTCTCTTATCAACCATTCCCGTCAGCGCCATTATTTGACCACCGATTGTTGATTTACCCGCATCTGCAAATGTATATCAAAATGAAATCAATGTATACTTCACTACTATCTATATTTAGTTCGACATTAATTTTTCTAGAAAATTTTTACATACCAACATGTCCTATAAAAACAACATTAACATGCTCCTTTTTACTCTTAGTATCCTCCGTCACTTTAACAGGCTTTTTCTTAGGTATTTTAACAACCATTTCTTCATCTTCTTCATTTTCAGCCTAAAAATAGTTCAGATAAACAAGGCCAATCATAAGTAATTAATGAATTGTTGAATTAGTAAATCACCTATCTAACTATATAAATATAGTTTCTCACAATTCCTACAATGTTCAAAATAAAGCTACACTGCTACTAAGTTTAAATGAAGCAAAGTCTAAAAAAATTCCAGCTATGTATGTCAGGCTATTTACAAAAGCTCAACCATACTTCTTCATTCTCGGGTGTTAAAAGAGGATCGCCATCTACCGCTGCTTCTTCCCAAGAGTCAGCTGGTTGATGTTCAGGGCTGGTATTCATTTGATCTGTGACGTTCGGAGGTGGAGCCCCTCCTCCAGCAGGTGGTTCTTCCACACGGCTACCCACTGGATCTGGTAGAACCACTGGCGTAGTATTGCCTGAAAGAGACATTCATAAACTTGAAATAATTGGTAATCGGTAATAGATAATTAAATAAAAATAAGAAAGATACTTTGCGATAATTTGTAAGCTAAAAAAAAACTAAAAGCATAAATATATTTACATAATAAATTATTAATCCTGTGACATTTTATTCATAGTTTGCCAAAGAGTACATAAATTTATTTGTGAAACAAAATTTAAAATGAAAGAAAAGGTAGGTTATATATCAGATTATAGTGTGAAATTTCTAAAACATTTTAAAATCATAAAAATATTATCTCAGAAGTTTTATGATATTCAGTAGTTACCAAAATATCTAATTCTTTCTTGAAAATGTAAATAAGTAAATAAAATTACTAATAAAATGCATTGATAAATACTATAGAATTATGTTACTCAAAACATTGTTTAAAGTTCTACATTAATAATATTTTGTTACTAAATCTATAATAGCTTCTCTCATCAATGTAAGATACTTTTATTAAAGAAATATTACAATCGATACACATATTGTAATCAATAAGGGATCCACGCATAGTAGCTTTATAAAAATAAACATTAAATTATACAATTCATTTTTAATATATTTAAATTCTTAACTTCATGCTCTTAATTGCATAAATAATTTCTTTGAATTTATCATCAGTTTAGACATTGCATCATATTGGGTTAACGTTAAAAATATATGTATCGTAGTTAGACATATTTTGTACATTTCTCCTTTGTCAAAACAGATATTAGTAATGTCAACTTGTAATGACATTATAGACATTGTGTCAAAACCAAAGACTACCTAACAACTTAAATTCCACACTTAGAAATATTTAAAAGATAGAAATGAGTGTGCGAGCAAAGTGAGGAGGGTTAGCCGCAACAGTAATGTTATAGATAACTTACAAAGGCACGAACTATAATTCTATTCGTTTATATTAGTGGCCTGTGAATTGCTCCGAAAAGCATAACTCATGGTTAATCGAGGTTTTATCTCAAAACTAACCATGATGTATTTCAGGAGGCATAGAAGTGGTTACAGTATTCATCATGACAGCGACATTGCAGGAACTGTCGGCCGTGTTACTGTTTTGCGGTGAAGAATTAATGCAGAATGAAGGCACGAATTCCGCAGCGTTTACGTTCAGAGTGGAAAATTTGCTCTCGATGGACTTATCCTGTGGTGGAGCGAGGTCTCCGTTATCCGCCTGCTGTTCCCATGAATCTGGTGCTACACTGTTCGCCATATTTATTAGAGTTCAGTAGTCGTGCCGGCCTCGTGGATTTAATCGAACACGGTAATCACGCTACGCTACGTGCAGGATTTCGTTTAAAACCTCAATTACAATTGGGACGGGGTTTAAAAAAATAATTATTTATGATATCCGCGCACACACCGTACACGCGTATCGGTACCCCGCGTGCGACCCCCGTGGTCTGTTTCGTTGTTCTACTTCGCCGGAACTACAAACATCAAAACACCAACTTTTAACTCGAGAATGTTCCGTGCTATTTAATCGCGTGCACTTCTATTGCTGCGACCGCAAATCAAAAAGAAAATAAGCGGTGCAAATCGCAACAGCACAACAAATGACGTTCTAATTTTTCACCTCGGTTTTACCAAAATATTTCTAGTCGTACGATTATGTTGGCACCACGAGGTCCCATTCATAACCAACCAAAAAGTACACAATACAATGGAAGTTTCCATAAAAAATTCATAAAGAAATAAAAAATAAAAGACTATACAAGATCCCTTTCTATGTTATATTTAATTAATTTTCCTTGTTTTATGTTTAAAATTGTTAAATTATTTACATGCACAGAGTACTGTATATGTATATGTATGTATGAGTACATGTATATATATATACATCAAGTTTTCATTTTAATTTTTAAAACATTTTTTATACCAAATAAAAAATATTTGTATGTCTTTGTATCATACACAAACAAAACATGCATAGAAATTTATTAAACTATATTTTTAGGTCACAATATACAAAACAGTTAAAACCAGAAATCTTGAAAAAAATTATACAATTGAACTACTGTTTTCTTTTCTTTTTCTTCTTCTTATTTGTTCCACTTTTGGCATTGTCATCAGATACTTTCTCTGTTACGATCTTTCGTTTCGACCCTTGTTTTACACTTTCTTCGGGTGTAATCTTGTCGGATTCTGCAGTCGCTGCAGGTACACTGAAACCAGGGATCTACCCCACATAATTGTATGAATATTTAAACGTATGCATGATTTAATCAAATAAGAATTTTTGTATAAAATTTTACGATCTACTTACAAATGGTTTAACTAATTTAAATATTAATTTCTCATGTTGTACATTGGATCTGTCTAGACTTATTTGTACTATAACGGGATCAAAAGTATGAAATACAATATTTTGACATGTTTGCGAATGATCCTCGCTATTGTACGTAAATGTGACAGACGATTCTTTGTTATCATTCAAATATAATGTTCCCTCCAAACCATACTTTGGAATTAATATCTGTAGCGCGTTTTTTCGTACAAAAAGTATATATCCTTCTTCATCTTGAATTTTTTGTCTAAAGAACAGCTAAAAAGAGAAGACAAGAAATATTATAAAGAACATAGATATAATCAAATAATGTAGTCATAATCGAGAGTATATACGTGTGTATTTAATGCTACTGATGCTCGAGCAGCATACTGAGCCATTCTATTACGATAATTCATATTGTGACAAAGTTCATGGTTTTTCTTCTTGTCTAACAGATCGGGATAAGTTGCATCCACCCCAATACAAACTGCCAATAAACGATGAACCATCACGTCAGCATATCTGCATAGTACAATGAACAAATGCAAGGCTTAAGTATCATATACAATTGCATAGTAGCGTAGATTTTTCTACCTTCGAATCGGTGATGTAAAATGCGTGTAAATAGGACACGCTAAACCATAATGGTAATATTCACTTGGTTGATGCATTCCACTAATGAAATATACAGCTTGCATCATACAACGCGTAGCAAGTATTCTTAACATGGTATTAAAATAAGGGTTGCCTTCTTTGTGGCATTGATCTAAAGATTGCGCTAATTCTTTGCCACTGTTGATGTTTATATCGAAACCCTAAATAGAATTACAATGAGAATAATTTATATATTGTTCATTAATTGAGTTATTTATTTTTTCACTACGTTCCTCATACCTGATGTTTTCCGGCTTTTACAAGAGGCTCAAAATTAGAAGGTGGTGGTTCTGGATGTCTCCTCAATACAGCACACTCTGGAAATTCTTCTACAATTTTTTTTGCAACCGAAATATTCGCAAGCAACATAAATTCTTCGACCATAGAGTTGGTTTCTCGCATTTTTTTAACTTCCACCTCGATAGGATCGAGTGTTTCACTGTCAACTTGAAAACGGATTTCTGGAGATGCTAACACTAGCGCGCTACAATAAAAAGAAATGATATATTTTTTAATGTAACGATTGTTTTTATGAAACAACTTTACGTACCCATTTTCGAGACGTTTCTTTTTCAACTTTTTCGCTAAACTGTTAAGAGTTCTTAATGATTTTACTAGTGGATTTTGTTGGGAAGCATCGTCAATCTTTAATTGAGCTTCATCGTAAGTCATAGCAGCTCGCGAACGAATTATAGACTTACAATATTTAGTATTAATTACGTTTGCATCTCTATCCATCTCCCATATACAAGAAAACGCTAATCTCTCTTCATTGCCTCTCAAAGAACAAATATTTGAACTAAGTAATTCTGTAATTGTTAAAATATTACATGATATGATGGATTCAATAAATTTAATATAATAAAATTCAAATTATTTCTACCAGGAAGCATTTCAATCCTTGAATCGACCAAATATACAGTTCTAGTCCGCAACGCTGCTTCTTTGTCCAACGCAGATCCGGGTCTAATGAAATGTGTTACGTCCGCAATGTGTACACCTACTTCTAGATTGCCATTTGGTAGATCTCTGCTATGAAGCGCGTCGTCTATATCCGTACATCCTGGTGGATCAACTGAACATATATCTAAATGTCTGAAATCTTCTCTTTGCATTAAATCCTAAAAATGATATGTACATTCAATTTTGAGTGAAATTTTAAGAAAACTATTTTTTTCTTGTATTCTAGAGCTTTGTGCCACGTTAACACAGCATAGTCCGGTGATTATTCAATGAGAAATAGCTTTAATTCTCATTGGCCGGTTACATTGCATTAGTATCATGTAAGGCATCAGAATCCGAGAGAATATCTATATATTAATACGTACAACATCTGTTATATGCCATGGCATTTTCGGTAATGAACTAAGAACAGCATCAGAAAATCGACTATGAGGAATATCATGTTCTAATAGTATCACTTCGTTTTCAGTAACTTTATCTCCTATTTCACCCAACGCACGTACAAAATGTCCAAGTGGATATCTAGAGTTACGCGGCCACGAATCAATGGCCACGATAATTCTTTGTTTACTCAACATTCCATACTGCCTAGTCTCGATTCTTATTTTAGGTATTTTTCGTTCGGCTGGGATGAATAAATGTCTTACATTCTAGACCAAAGTAAAAGAAGATTGTGAAATGCAGCTGATATATGAGTATAAGCTAATTATGGCAACTTTCTCAATCTTTACCCCTTCTATGTTACTAGGCTGCAATATACCGCAATATTGTCTCCATTTTCTTCTAATAATACCAACAATCTTGCCAGTAGGTGTTTTTTGCATCCTGTTTGACAAGATAAACTTATCTAACACTTTTTCCGTTTCTAAAACATCATTAACATCTGCCTCTTCTTCATCTTGCAGTACAATGTCACTGGGAGATGACCACTGATCTTCTGCTAACAGTTCTACTGCCACTGTATCACCATCAACAACTCTGTTAAGGTTACTACGACCTTGGATGAAAATCTACAATACATGATGTACATATGTAATGAATATTATATAGATATTCAAAATGTAAAAAACAAGTATTTACAGATTTTTCGAATCCATCCACATTCACAAATCCTTCAAGGAAATTTTCTCGTGAAGCTACAAATGATCCTTGCAAAAGTTTACCATTTTTTATACCATTGTGCAACTCAGATGGTGTAAGATGACATGGAAAAAATTCCTGACCTTCAGATCCTGTACTATAATTCTTTTTGCATAATTTATCAGCTAAATAACCTGAGTTGTCTAGCGATAAAATATAATCCTCCACTGGAAAATTAAATTGGTATAAGTTGAAAGATTACAGTTTCAGTGAGGCTATTAAACAAGAAACATTACTCGAAATAGCATGAATTTTTTCTTTTCCTGCCAATTCTCTATTACGTGCATCATCTGTTAAAAGTATAGTTTTAATTTTACAATCATCTAGATTCAAATGTGCATTATACCATTGTGTAGCTACTCTAATTGCTCTATCATTTCTGTCGTTTGCACTTTCACCAGGATTACGTTCAATGTAAGTTTCTCTATACAAAAACAACAAAAATCAATTAGTAACAATACACGTGATAGACGGTATAAGCACAAGCATAATACATTTAACATACTTATGATGTTCATTAACAAATACATAAAATCTCCTGCGTGTATTGCTAATAATATCCTTTAACTTTTTATATACAGTAGAACTTCTATGTTTTACTTCCTCTAATACTGTTTGCAAAATTATAACATTGCAAATAATATCCTCTTCCAGAATGTCAATCTGAAATTATATTTACATATGTTATATATTTATAGAAATATACGTTACATCACAGACATTAAAAAAGTTTAAATGAAATTGTATTCACTTGATCTAGAATAATATTAGTATCCAACAACAGATAATAACGTTCAGTTATCTTTGAGCTCTTTGCACTAGAATCTTCGTTATCCAAAAGTACATTACGTGTCTTATATGGACACTTTTCACAGACTTTAGAACCGCAATGAATATCATCTCTAAGGTAATGTTCCCTGACAGTCTAAAAAAAATTTCATCAAAAAAACATACTTTCATTGTTGTCTCATCACATTTCATTCATTATAAGTAAATATAATGAATTAAACTGTTTACATTCATTCAGAAGTGTTAAAACATTACATATTAGGAATGATTAAACGCTAAGTAATTTCATTATGTTTATAATACCTTAAACACATTTCCTCCTTTGGTTTTCCTAAAAAACACTTTCGTCGTCAACATTTTATTCGATTTTATTCTCAGAAAGTACCTAAACAATCATTCATGTATCAATTTGTACAAAGAAACAAGGTGTTTCATAAATTCAAATATGTATGTATATCAAACAATTCTTGCACGTGTATTAGAGGCAGAGCCTCCATAAAATGGTAAGTCAACGAAGGCAACTGTGAATAGTGTAAACAACAGTTTCATACTGATAATCTTGACAGACTTAAATTTACTATTAACAATTTTAAGTATCGAGTAAGATGTTTAATCGATCAAAATTATAATTAAGTATTTTGTGCATGAAACACGAGAATTTTCATGGTAAAAAATATTCTTTACTTTTCATTACTATAAAATTACAGGGAAAAAAAGGATTATATTTTTAGGAATTTTTTCGTAGCGAAATATCAATCCCACGTATAAAACAGAAATTTAGAGTTACAATCTCCTGTTATTATTATATTTTTGTATAATAAAATAAAAACATTACCAAATATCAGCTTATACAATTTATTCCTAAATCTTTTTGCGCGAGTAATAAATGCACAATTTTGGAATAATCGATCGATCGAGAATAAAAGAAGAAATATTTCGACTTATCGATAGAACGAGCATTTATCCCTGCACTTGCAAAGAATGACAGTTCTATGGGCAAGCAGTGTACGAGTAGGTACGTGCAAGTACTTATTGTGCTGTCAATTAATCCACGTGATGATTGAAAATTGATGGTTATTTTTTAATTTTTACATCCTCGATATCTGAAACGTGACTCAGAGCGTATTTATCACCTATTTTTTCGTTGATGCCACGATTGGGTGTCATTGATAATGAAGGGGAACCGATTTGCGAAAATATATGTGCAAACTGAAGGCACCTAAAAGCACCTAAAGTGATTCATTGCTGCAGTATGATTTGTTCACCGTAAGAAATTTGTCGAGAAGTCGGGAATGTCGTACGAATAACGTGACGACGTAATCATTGCTTGACATTTCGTATTTTAAAATCATTTGCAACAAATAGATCGCGGAGAATTCTAAAATTACGCCGTGCATTACGTCCCGACGGATACCATTAATGGGATCGTATTTACCATTATCAGAAGTCGGATAGGAATGTTTATTAAATGAGTTCACAACAAGCGTAACCAATATTAACGACGCAATGGAAAAATTTGCTATCGATTTGGACAAAGTTCTGGACGATTTTGAATTTAATGAAGGTAAAATTACTATTCAAACTTATATATTTTTGTTTTAATGTACAGATTTCCAAGATTCTATAAAGCGAGAGAAAGGGAGAGTGAATTTGAGATTTTGTTCTCTTCAACGATGCTTTAGAATTTCTTTAAAAAAAAAGAACAACTTTTAAGTGTTATAATGAAAAAAAAGAATAATAACTTAAGGTTTCGTTAACTGTTTTTTTAAAGAAATAACTTAATTTTTTAAAGTACACAAAAAGATTTGTTTTACAATATAATAAAAATCAACATATCGTTAATTACGTATTAACTATTAATCCAATGGATGTATTTTTCAGATTGTGCAGAACAAATAGCATCTGTTAATCCTTCAACAAATAATGCGTCATCTTCCTCGGTTAAATGTAATCTGGAACCGGCTGCATTAAAAACTTACAACTATCTTCTGATAGAACCAAAAAAAGCAAACAAGGAATTTGACATTATATTGCCAGTGGAGAGACACAAGGATTCACAGCAAGTAAATACAAGGAATAAATGCATTGGTGAAGAGGATATGATTTCTGACAATCTCGACCATAATACAGAAGAAACGGTAATAGGAAGTATAGATGCTGTAACTCAATTTTATTCACATGAATGTACAAATGACAGTATATCAATACGGAAACAAACTGTCCCATCTTATGACTCAGAGCAGGTTCCTTTGACCATATATAATGATATATCTCAAAAATTGGTTAAAAAACAACAGAATGGCAGTACCAGTCCAAAGATTGATAATAGGTATGATAAAAAACTCAATCAATTTAATCTGAAGCCTAGTGTTAGCAATGTTTTCAGTAGCCTGAACGAGTATATTAATGCTCCACCTGGAAGTTCGGATTGTATTCACTCTGTGTTAGATGAACGGGAGGCACATTCTGATTTAGACTGTAAAACTATCTACCATGGAAATGAAGTACCTCAGTGTGCTACTAAAAATAACGATAAAAATATAACACTTAAACAGCCAATCGATGTAACTGAATCAACTAAAGAAACTTCTGTTCCAGTACATGATGATACAGTAGCTATGACATTGGAGCTACCTGTTACATATGAAACTAGTTTTAAAGAAGATATTACAAGCAATGTTCATATAACAAATTTGGAAACATCTGAGAGCGAAACAGAATTCTCTAAAAATGTTGAAGTAGATCAAATATGCCCTACATTAAATAGTAAGACAGAAAATGAAAACGAAAAAGCGCATAACTATAATTTTGATAATGTAAATCAAGAAACTAATGCCATGTTTGAGTGCATTGACACTAAAAGCCATTACAATAAAAATGAATCTGCGATACAATTACCAGAAACCGAGGAAAAATTAAGCATGGAAAATATTGATACAGATAATGAACACGAGAATAATGTAAATCCACGCAGTAAACTAGTTGGATTTAGTAATACTAGCGATATATCCGAAGATGAATTAACCAAGTATTTAACTGAACTAGAAGAAGAGGAGAAATTAAAGGAAGGCAATAATGAGTATGAAGATATTGCAAACACAATGCAACATATTTCTCAGGATCAAAAGGATGAAAATAAGCAAACCATTCCGATTTTTACAAATACAGCTGTAGAGTCGTCGAAAATAACAAAAGCACAATTAAACGAAGAAGCAGGCACTGTTTCAGTAATTGAGTATGACAAGGAGGATACAGTTAAAGAATTACCGAATAATTTATTAGAAAACAAAAATGTACAGCAACATGATGATCAACCGAATGAAAATATACATGTAGACATTTTAGATAATCTAAGTAGTAATGATTTAAAATTATTGCATACATCCAATGTAGTTAAAGATGATAAGGTCAAATCAGATGAATGTATACCTAATGTAAAAAGTAATAAGGAAAACCAAGAACATTCAATGTATAGTTTAAATATCAACCAGGGATCATTAAATAATAGTAAAATCGAAATACCACTGAAAGAGCAAAAAGGAAGTACTGTACAATATAATCAAGCTTGCGAATTAAAGATGCCGAGTGATAGTACCTCCGAAGAAAAGAATTCAGCAATACTTGAAATAAAAGTATTAGGTGATAAGACAAAGCATAATGATGATGTAATGTCTACATCTGTAGATGTTTCTATGAGACCAAATGTAGATGATACTAGCGATGATTCGGATAAGCCTGTTCGTCCTCAAACCTTGGACATTGTTTTGTCCAATAATAGTAACGAACAAATGCTTGGTTCTACAAGCGATACACCGTCGGGTCAAGTGCAATCAGACATTGATGGTATGAAAGAAGAGCAGGGATCTTCACCAGATATCTTAGAGAATTCTATACCAGAATCTAGTACAGTTTTAGGAAAACAACCACCATTCTGGGTGCCCGACAGTGATGCGCCCAGTTGTATGCTTTGCGATGTTAAATTTACAGTACTCAAAAGACGACACCATTGCCGAGCGTGCGGGAAGGTGTTGTGTAATAAATGTTGTAATATGAAATATAAATTACAATATCAAGGAAATATTCATTCACGTGTTTGCGTCTCCTGTTATCAGCTTCTTACTGCAGGTACAACTTAATTTAATATTGTTTAAAATATAATATAATATCAGTGAATGAAATATTTATTTTTTAGCTGAAGCAGAACAAAACATAGGCGAATGGTCATCTGGTTATTCTACATGCATGAACAATAATGATATCAATTCTCCTCAGGTATGTTGGATATAAACTATTTTATAAAGGATTTTTTTATGTATGAAACGATAAATTCTATTAGAAAAAAATTAACATTCTGCATTCCTATAAGGAAAGCGCTTCAGGTGTTATTATTGATCTTTGATAGGCTTTTTAAAGTTTTGAAAATCCGTCAAACAAAGTACACCAATTCTCATACTTAGGAGTATGCAGTTAATAGTTTAGAAAATACATTATAGGGATTCCACCACCGAGTCTTTAGTTATTAAGATATCTTTTACTTATTTCCTTACAATTTTTATTTGTTTTTTCATATTTTTCTTATTTTGCATTTTTTGGCAAGTTCTACAAATTAGCAAGGGCATGTTAATAAGTCAAAGTAGCATTTTAGATGCTCTTTTCGTTAATATAAATTATGTACCAATAGTAGCTTGCCATATTTGTATCAAGATAATACAGCATTGAAATAATTACTTTCAATTGTTAAATAGTTTTTTGTTTCATTAAAATCTCTGGTTCAGTTTGTAAAAATAACATAAAATATTATACTGTTAAATCCTTAAATGTGAATTCTACTACATTCTTATGAATCGAAATATTAATAAATTTTTGTTTGCCATAATTTCTTAATTTTTATCGAAAAATACACATTTGCAATGGAAACTTGTAAGACATACTAATATTTTATATTTAATCGATTTTTATCGCGTTATTTTAATAATTAATTTTTGACCACCCAACTTAAGAGTATTAATTATTTGCAAATTTTATTGATTCAAATGTTAAATGTTAACTTACAATTTTATTAAAAACCTTTAACTTTTCGTAAATTAATTTATATATTAGTATAAGCCTTGTAATCACCTATAACAACTTGTTGAATACTTCTTTCTTACTATTTGAAATTGTTTTAGGAAAGAATATTAATTTGATGTTAAAATTTTATAATTTTCTTCTTACTATTGAATAAAAATATATCTTCAATGTTAAAAACCTATTGAATTATTAAAGTAGTAAATTTACACAGTAATGCATTTTACCTCTTTTGTATTATGTTACTTGTATATTATAAACATTTCATATTTCTTTTACTGAACATTGCAAAACACAAGGCATGCGTTTGAACTGTAGCATTATTTGTGAGAAATTACTTGCCTGCTTTATTCTTTTAACAGTAGTTAACATCCAGTAAACACAGAAAATTTCCATAGTTCAATTTAATTATATTTTATAAAGTTAAATTAACAGAGTAGTTGCTTGGAATTTTACATTTAAGTTTTTCTAAAGATATATCTTGTTCATTATTTATTTGGTTTTGTCATTAATATTGTGTTCATTTTGCTTATGTTTTTCTAGGAATTTTTTATAAATCGTAAATATATTATTTCTTTAGCACTTTAAATGAGAAAACCTTGATTGGAGATAATTTCATCACATTTAATAAAGTATAGTATATAATGTTATCTTAAAGTGTAATTAATAGAAATGTGATTAATAAAAAGTACTATGCTGTGATTAATATGCATGATCTGTGTTTGCTGGATAAAGAGATAAGTGTAAATGTTAGGAGTATTCAACAAATGGTTATAGGGGAGACAGCCTAACCCAAATAATCCCATGGAGTACTGTTCAACTATACCACCCTTGCAACAGTTAGCTGGCGGATTGCCTCCACCTCCTACAGTTATGGTACCCATTGGAGTCCTTAAAAGAGAAGGTGGTGCAAAAAACCGGCCTGAAATTTCAAAATCTGTTATGTTCAGTGATGGTAGGTAAAAACTTTACATAATTTTAGTTAATTTTATACAATATGTAGATTTGTTCAAGTCAAGAAAAATAAAATATATAATTATAAAGAGTTTATCTTTGTTGTGAGTAAATATTTCAGTTTCTAGATATTTTATAAATATGCAATTTCTAATTTATTTTACATAAGTTATTTTTGCTTAAACAAAAGAACTATATCTTGCACTATAAATAGGTTTGCAGTACTAAACAAATATAAGTTGAAAAAATCTTCTGCAATTTGTTACAATAATTTTAGGCTTTACCCTTTAACACACCTTGTTCTTATATTTTTAGTTCTTTGAGTTGAAGTTATTATCCTATGTCCAAAGCATTATTATTTTTTATTTCTCACATTCCTTTAACTATCTCACCCTTTCACTGGACCTGTTCCTTCCTGTTTGTTTTGGTTTTATGCACCTGTAACTAAAACACAGGAATAAGGCCTGGCTGTGACCTGACAGAACTAGACATGTCGTGGGACTTGAAACCGCCTTACCGGAAATCAGGAAACAAGAGGATACCAACGCCAGGCTCGTCTGCACCAAGTACCTCTTCTAAGAAACAGAACTTACCATGCTTGGACCCCATTACCGAAAGCTATGTACCACAGGATCCTAACGCTCTTCCGCCCACTGTAACGATACATAAAGGACGTAAGTAATTTTAATTACAAGATAATAGCATATTTAATACTAATGCTGTGTTACATAGATTTATTGAATTTTACAAAACAGAAGTATCTTATCATCCTGTCACGGACGAGGGTCTTCTCTACAAGGCATTGAAAAACGAATGCGAAGCACCTGTAATGTTTGCAATTAATCGTAATCTCTATGCTTATGTGAAGATATTAACTTGTACGTATTAGTTAAAAATGTATAAAATATCTCTGGCTTAGAGAAATTAACAGCAAACATTATGTATAATTTTTAGTAAATTGTTGCACAAATAAGACGTGTTGGAACGTAACGTCTAAAGGATTGGACTGTGTTGGACAGGATGAAATAATATTATTAATCGAAGTATTGCCTGATGAAACCCGGGTTCCTAAAGATCTTCTACTTTTTATTAACCAGCTATTCCTTGAAGCTACTAAAGGTATTATGTATATTTTATTCTAATTAAATTACATTACTTTATTGGAATGTGTTAATGCAGGAAACACTGTGACTGAGTTGGGATTCTCGATATATCAAGGAGGAAATTTTTTGGATTCCCGAGAACACGCAGGATTCTTGTTTATTCGTCGAACATTGCAGTGCTTGCAAAAGATTATATTACCCCCTGCCCCCTATCTAATTGGCCTTCTAGTTCACAGGTCCGTTTTTTAAATCCTGCTATTGGCTTTAGGCATTTTCGATCTATAGTTATGTTCCCGTTCTTAGTCATGTTTTCGTACCTTTAAGGAACTTCCTAGCTTCTAAAGAAATATGCAAAATTTATATTATAGTCATGTAAGTTAATTTACATATTGACATTTCATTTTGATTGGAATTAAGAAACTTTTTGAAAAATTATGAATACATTGAGATCGAAGAAATTTCGAAAATCGTAGCAGTATTAAGGCAGTGTTGTTCGGGAAAGGTAAAAGTCTTTAAGTGATTTATTTCATTCTTCAAACGTTCTCAAACATATTGGAACGTATTACTTTGCGCATAATGATGAAAGTATAACAAATGTTTGTAAATATGACTTTTGTCTACCGAAAAGCAAATTCGAACAGCATTGATGTATAGTTATATTATATTATTTTTCCTATTGAAATTTATACTTTTTGTCCGTAGATGGGAAACACCGTGGGCGAAGGTGTTCCCATTACGACTCGTTTTACGGCTCGGTGCTGAGTATCGTTACTACCCCTGCCCCTTGTTCTCTGTTCGGTTCCGGGATGCATTGTACTTTGAAATAGGGCACACAGTGATGAAAGTTTTAGCGGATTTCCGAAACTTTGCGTACACGTTACCAGGCGTAAGAGGACTGACCATACACTTGAGGAACAGAATGACGGATGTAATGTTTCCGAGAAATCGTTATGATCAAGTGATCAAAGGGTTGAATAATTCGAACGATCATGTATTAGCGTACGCCTCGAATTTTAGCATTGCCGCCGATTCGCATTTAGTTTGTATACAAACTAACACCGGTGATGAAAGCAGTTATCAAACGCAGGCGATAAGCATTAATAATAATCCGAGAACAAGTGCGTATTTATATTCAAAGCGGTCTGTCTATGATCGATACTACTGATTAAATCTACTACTGATTTATCTGAATAATATTGTTAATCCACTTCAGTACTTTAAGCTTAATCCTTCGATATCGATCTGTAAACAGGTTTGATTAGAATTTATATTTTCATTTAAACAGATACAATATAATGAATGAACGATATTGAAGGATCAAAGTTGTAGTATCGTAGAGGAAAATTGCAATATTATTGTGAACCTAATCAGTATTATAGATCGTATGCGGGCCACGTAAAATGTACACGTCATTTCATTAAATATTTTTTAAGTAATATAATCATAAAAAATATAAGTAATTGTATAATACAGTAACAGGTACAAGTTTTATCGTTATTAACGGGGCACTGAAATCGTCGATGGGTCTCTCAGCGAAGTCGAGTATAGTTGAGGATGGCTTGATGGTGGAGATAATGCCAGAGAAAATGGAAGCCTTAAAAGCGGCTCTAAAGAATATGCAAGACTTTTCGATTGGTTGTGGTCGACAAGGAGCCCCGGAACCAGATGAAACGGTGAATATAAAGTGGGTCGACAATGACGTCCAATTCAATTTAGGGTAAGTATATGTACGATTACTACAAAATTTTCTATATGAGCTACCTATCCAGGTTTATTATTCAACTTTAGAGTTAAAAGTCCTATCGATGGACAACCAATGGATGGTGTTCCCTCGATTCGAGTGCACAATGGTATTGATTATAAGGGAACTAGTAGATTTATCAGGTGGACGGAAGTATTTATTATTAATGTATGTTTATCACAGAATATAATTCAAATTTTCTGTGCTGCCATTTTAAATATTTATGGATGTATAACATTTATAAATCTTTTCTTAAAGTCTGATGATCATCCAAACGGAGTATATGATCCAGTGGATATAAATAAATTATCAGGAAATATAGCGAAAGCGACCTGTACAGCTTTAGTGAAATTGCTGGATCTTTTAGCTAATGCTGGTTTAACGAAACTTGGTGTGAGAACAACTATTCATCCCGATAATGTAAGTTTACTTAAAAAGAATTCTTGAGTATTACAAATTACAAAAAGTACGTAACTTAATCTGCCTTAAAACTTTATCTTATGTAATCTATGTAGTCAGTTTAAAGTAATCTATTGTGCCGAAAATGATATATAATTATATTATAATGATATTAGGTTGGTTATGAAGCTGGTAGCGAAGGTATGAAATTGCCCCCGATCTACATGAACAGTTTGGACAACGAATTAATTCAAGTCTTACACAAAGCAGCGCAAAGTAGTCAAGATACACATACTGTGCTTGAATTAATTTTTTACATCCTCGATGATTAAAATCCTGAAGTTCGTTCACTCCTATTTTGTTAACGGTTTTATTAATATAACAATAATAGAAAAATACACAAAAGTTGGGATGTTTTTGTACACGCTCGAAATGTACAATTAAAAGATACGTGGAACCACTGAAAAAACAGATCTTTTGGGGAGAAAATATTTTCTATTCGACTATTAGCCACATATATAAGTAACAAAAACAGCAGCGCTTATATTGTAACACTATATCGAATTATGTCAGAGAATATTAATCCTAATAAGTGATAAAGGAAGGAAAGTAACGAAGTTTACAGATAGATAGTGGAATTTACTTTAAATTATACTAACTTTAATACTTTGGGTTTTTGAGCTCGGATCCGTTCATCTTTTTACGGAGAGGAAACGTTGATAATGTCACATTGTTTTTCTGTATGTTATATATACATATAAATTTTATAAAGAAGAAATTTTGACGAAAAAATTTTTTGCGATTAAAATCAAAACGGAAGGTACCATTATTTGTTATTATGTAAATATATCTGTTTTGTTGTTATTCGTGTAATATGTGTATAATAATAGCTAATACAGTACTTCTTTGTCAAAACAATATTAAAAATACTAATGTAACGAATCGAAAGATTTTTATTCATTTGTTTGTATTATAATAAGGAAAACGAAATCTAAAATTTTAAAAATATTTCAAAGAAGTATTTTGAAACATTTCAAAATAATTTCTCTTTTTACATAGATACCTTTATTGTTTGTAGTATTACCAAAAGTTATAAAAACATTAATCAAGGATTTGTATATTTAGTGCTAACTTAAGTTTCGCAAGACAATGCAATCGTATACACTGGGTCAATATAATTTACATAAAATTGTATACTAAAAGAATCATTGGGTCAAAATTTATTTTCAAAATTCATTTTTTGTACCTAACGTGCTTTATGAAATACTATTTCCTTTTATATTGATTTATATTTTCCTGTTTTGAAGCTGATTGTTTCCTGTATTAGAAAAAAAAGTAAGACCTCCGATATCTCAATAAATGAATTTTAAATATGGAAATGCTTATAATACAAATAGGTTTCCATAGCTGCTATTAATAATGTGTAAATAAGCATAAAAGCTGAGGGGTATATACACTTTATTGTGATATAGATTTTCTTTTTCAAGTAAGTAACAATAATCATGATGAGACATTGTTATATCCATATAATCTAGTTTTATATATGTATATATATAAAACTTTTTTTGTGCTTGTTTTATAATATTCTGATAAGTTAGATTACATTATAAAATTTGATATCTAACTGGATGAATGGTAGGTACGTAAAAACAAGCTTTGTAAGTACCAAAAAACTTATAATAAGGATATTCAGTTCTAGTTAACAGGATGGAAAAAAGTCACAATTTTTTCTAAATATTGTAATCAATGTGATTGCCAATGTGCAAATGTTTCCATTTGTTATTAAAAACTTGAGAAATGGAGGAAGTTTCATTCATTTCAAAAACAAACAGAATATTTGCTTTTTACTGCTTGACATTGTAAAATTTTTCACACAAAATCATTCGATGTGGTAAACTGAACATAGAAATTATATGCATATTGTAATAAATTAACTTGGCACAGTAAGAAATTGTATATATTAGATTTAGAAAATATTTAATTTATTAATGTGCAAGATACAGTTCAAGCCAACAAGAAAGTTAACATTTGTAATTCAATAGAACTTAACGATATGATCTAAATAAATAAAAAAAGAAAAATTATGTGGGTGGACCTTTTGCGTTTATTGTGTTCATGTAAAAAATAAATTGGAAAATAACAGTCTTTTTCAAACGTGACGTTTCTGTGTGCGTGTGTACGTGTCGGTGTTTACTTAACTATTATTCAATTAATAAAAATATTTGCACATACACCGTTATTTATATCGATAAATAATATCAATCTTCATTTGTTACGAAGTGGTCTGCGATCTACCGTGACAAGGTTAAAGCCATTAGTTGATTATCAAAACAGCGTGGTTAATTGGTAATAATTCTTAAATGTTCTCGTGCACGTGGGTACTAAAGTAAATCGATCTACATCGTTTAAATTGCGCCGCGGCAAGGATTAAGTGGCAGAAAACGAAAATAACTATAGTACAAACATGTGTCGGCCTTATCCTCTGATGCACATTCAAGTGTAAAACGTGAAAGAATTTTGAGTAGATTCTATGGGGCCATTTTTGATCGAGAGTGGCAGAATTTCTGGCGAACGTATAAGACTGAAACTAATTCTCGAAACTACTTTCCTCGACGGAAAAATGAATAAACTGCGCGCGTGAGTATCACTACTGACAGCTGATATGATATGATCATGGCGGAATCTACGAAGCAGACGGAGGATGATAAAGTTAAGTGTAAAATTTTAATCGTCGGGGCCGGAATGGCCGGATTATCCGCTGCGAATCATTTATTGAAAAATCACGAGACAGATTTTCTGATTGTCGAAGCACGAGGTCGAATAGGCGGTCGTATCGTTGCTACTAAAATTGGTAAGATTCTACATAACCTGTTCCTCCAATTTCGTTAATCATTAAGCGTTTAATTTATCGTCTCGATTTTTCATTTCAATCGACCAGCTATCTATTGTTTCGAAATACTTCTTACGTATAATAACATCTACTCGAATTGTTACATTATTATGTACATAGATGTAGATATATTTATTATGTTCAATCACTGTCACAATTGTAGAAAATCATTCATAGCGTGTTACCATTTAAATTCCATTACATTCGAATTGATTCGCAGATAGAAACAAATGAAACACAACGTGCATTAAACTGGATATTAATAATCTACTTAAGAGATCGATTTTACTTTGAAAATTAAATTTTCAGTCGAGATTGAATAATACAAGGTTAACGTTTCGATGCAGGAAATGAAAAGGTAGAATTAGGAGCAAATTGGATACACGGAGTCTTAGGAAATCCAATGTTTGAATTAGCTATGGCTAATGGATTAATAGATATTGTACATGTACCAAGGCCTCATAAAGTTGTAGCTGCGATGGAAGATGGAAAACAATTACCCTTCCCAATTTTGCAAGAGATTTATGAAGCTTATGTGTGTTTTCTACGAAGATGCGAGGAATATTTCTTAAGTAGTTATAGCCCACCAGACGGAATAAACAGTGTCGGAGAACATGTTGCATTAGAGGCTCAGATTTATCTGTCAGCCTTTCCAGTTGAGGAAAGGAAAGTCAGGCAACTGTTGTTTGATTGTTTACTCAAAAGAGAAACCTGTATTACTGGCTGTGATAACATGAAAGATGTTGATCTCTTGGAAATGGGTTCGTACGCAGAACTTCAAGGTGGAAATATAAGTCTTCCCGATGGATACAGTGCTATATTGGAACCAGTTTCTAAATACATACCAAAAAGTAGCATTTTGACCAGACATGCTGTTACTAAAATTAGGTAAACCGTACTTGGATATTGATCTTTTTGTTGATATCATCAAATTACACAAATTTTCACATCAGTAAATTAATTGTAGGTGGCAAAGAAATAAATGTACGAACAGCGATAATTTTAATAATTGTTCCAATATAAATCCATCAATTGAAATACAGTGTGAAAATGGAAAAACAATATTAGCTGAACAGATAATTTGTACATTGCCATTAGGAGTACTTAAGGAGAAAGCTAATGATATATTTGAACCACCTTTACCTAATTGCAAACTTCAAGCTATAGATAGACTTCTATTTGGTACTGTAGATAAGATATTTTTAGAATATGAGAGACCATTTTTGAATCCTGGTGTGTCGGAAGTAATGCTTTTATGGGACGATACAAGACTGTCAGAGGAAGAGATGCAAGATATGAATAAAACATGGTACAGGAAGATCTATTCTTTCACAAAAATTTCAGAAACTCTCTTGCTAGGCTGGATATCAGGGAAAGCCGCTGAGTACATGGAGAAATTAAGCGGAACCGAGGTCGCGGACATATGTACGACAATATTAAGAAGATTTCTCAATGATCCGTTTGTGCCAGCGCCGAAGAATTGTTTGCGTACCTCATGGCATTCTCAACCGTACACACGTGGTTCATACACTGCAATGGCTATCGGTGCAAGTCAATTAGACATCAATTGTTTAGCTGAACCTATAGTTCAAGAAAATGATCCTTCAAAAATTTTAATAGCATTTGCAGGTGAACATACGCACTCTTCCTTCTATAGTACGGTACACGGGGCATACTTAACTGGTCGGACTGCTGCTCAAACACTTTTAGAGTTGAAAAAGAATGAGAAGAACTCGTTGAGCCTGAGTTGCGAAGATACAAGCGATCTTAGTTCGTGGATACAAGGAATTTCCTTAAATTAATTTATTAAGTTCAAATAAAAAGCCAATCGAGGAGTTTGTCTTTATATCGACATTTTCACACAATTGAGCACAATTTATTATTGCGCGTATGAACGATATTTTACACACTGTCGAAGTCGACGGCAATTGTGATTTATAGATGTTTAGTATTAACGCGATATCTTCGTGACGCGTAAACTGTTTTAATTTTGTAAATATTATAGCGAATTGTTTATATTATGTACATACCAATGCCTGTTTAAAATTTTAAGACTTCGTAAATATGCATTTCACGAATTTCATCTACTATCATATCTTTCTTTTTTGAATAAGCCAGGAAGAAATGATGGTTTCAGAAATTGTAATCGCGAGAAGATGCTTTATTTTATGGAATCAGTTAACATCAATCACAAAAATTTTAGATATTTAACGCCGTTGAAAGTGCTTTTTATCTTTAAGTAGAGATTGTTCCAGGTTGTTGATCTTCAATTATGATGCATCGAATTGATTTCTATTCACAAAACAATGGACACAATGATATTAAGATAACATTATCTTAATACTGTGAAATCATGAAATTAAATTTAGGTTTGCATACAAATTTATCACCAATACTATTTACGGCACTAATTATATGCTGTATTTATGTATGCATTATCATACATTCGAGTTGAATGAAGAGAACACGTAAAATTTTGTAAAAATTCTGAAATTACAGATTGCTCCTTCGATCGAATTTCTTTCATCTCTTTTTCTTTTTTTTTTTTACGTGCTTTTACTCGAAGTATTATAACAAAGTGCATTTTATCTAGTCATATTGTGTTATGCTAAATTAGCTAATTATTAGTTCTAAATATTGTACAAGAAAAATATTCATGATCTTTTATGATTCCTTTTTCCAATGATATATTGTATTAGGCAATTATAAAATTAATCAATACAATCTACCATATAAATTAATTTTGCACATCCATTTGTAATCAAGACAATAGAAATAGGTGACTATAAATTGTGTTTATGATGTGATAGAGATCCTTGCTATATTCTTTTTTTATACGTATACATATTTTTTTAATGTTTTCATCTTTATTTCCAATTTATAGGATACCAAATATAAACATATATTTATTTTTCTGCAACTGCCACTTAATATTACTCGTGACAACGCAAATCTAAAAGTAACTAATGAATACAAGAAAAAATGTTATACTATGCACAGATAGAGCAGTAATTGAAATAAATAATTTTCAGTAATTGTAATCAATTATTTTATACTATAAATCGACCCAAGTACTCCTTTGATAAGATAATAGGTGCCTAAAAACTTTTATTATATTACACAACAAATTTTCTTTATTATAAAAGATCATTTTTATATTTTTCGTTTTAGCGTAATATAGTCGATAGTATATTATCTACTAGAATATAAAAAAGTTGAAAGAAGACCGAGAATCTATATGTATACGCGTGATTTTGTTTAGAAATAAGCTATAACTTTATTGTTATGACAATTTGTACATTTATTGTACAAATAAATATAATACAATGTATATATTTTTTAAGCAACTATGGCAATTAATTAATTACGTACATATACATAAATTCTGCTAATAGAATTTAATTATAAGATGTTACTGTACATTAATTTTTGAGATTAATTACGTTAAAATATGAGTATTAGTTTGAACCATGCCTTAATATTTAAACGTGTTTTAACTTGATTTTTTAGGTAATTATATCGAAGAGAGATTTATACCTATTTATGGGCTTTTATTAGATCGTGTTTAGTTTTTCTCGATTAAAATATTAAATCATAATTAAAACATACATATTAAAAAATGTGCCAAAATTTTCAAGAACAAAAAAGCATAACGCAATACTTAAATGTCTTTTAATTCAATTAACTTAAATTATGCCTATATAAAATATAACATAGCGAATAAATTAAACATGTACATCGATTATTCAATTACATTCATTGCATGCATCAATGTAACTGTAATATCATTTTTTTTTCTGTTACAGAGTAATGAAAGTTTGTTTACTTCCTAAGTTGACAATTGAACACTTCATCTAAAGGTATACAGAATACCATAATATTCTTCTTACCGATTTTCTACAATCAGTACTATCTAGCTTGAAACAACTTCACTTCAGCACCTTTTACAGGCGTATAAATCTATAGGTAAATTGAACACACTTATAAAAGTTTCATATTTGTACTTCTAAGATTTTAGAAATAGTTAGAAAGATTATAGGTCGTATTCTAGTAGTGGAAGACAAAGATTAAGGTATACGTTATAGTCTAGCATCTATACAACTATCGTTAATACTAGCGTTCTACCTCGAACAATCATTTACATAGAAATTTCATACATTTCATTTATGTTCATACCATCTCTGTATTACTGTAAAGAACAACTGAACATATTTATCTAAACGTATATGAGAAAATTATCCGTTAAAAAATGCTTTTTGAATAAAATGTTTGCGCGGTGATTTTGTTGCTTCATAAGAAAAGAATGATGTTTCAGTGCGAATGAGTTCAGAAGTAATATGATAAAAAAAAGAACACTTTTAGATTAAATTAGAACACTCAGGCAGTAACATGTTCATTATGCCGCTAGCATTTTTAATGCTTCTAGAGGTATAACATTGGATGTTTTTTTTTTTAATAACAACAATTTTAATCGAATAATTTAAAACTTTAGCAGTTTCGGTTATTTTTTAACACTTTATGGCAACAACTATAGAATCGATCAATGAGTTAAATTGACTAAGGAATCGATGTACTTTGATTCACACTTTTTTCAGTGTGCTCCCACGTTCGAACTTTATCAGTCAGATTTACATTCTTAGAAACTTCATTATTTTGTACCATATTAATTGAGACTAACAACTTATCGTACAATCAACTCAAGATGACCATTAAAACATGATCAAATTACTTTAATTATTTTTGTACTTTAATCGAACGAACCTGGTACCGGTGAAGTTAAATACAACAAAAAAATAATATATACGTATCGAACCATCGAGGCTCTTTATTGGGGAATGAAAAATCGATCGCGACAAAGAGAACAGAATATAATAATTAATACCGTGTAATACTATGCGTTATCGCTGCGTTCATGGGATCATTATGATTACTGATCTTTGTCTTGGACTTTAAAATGTAAAATTCGGCGGGAAAGTGCGACATTTTATAATGAGTAAAATTAAAGAAGAAAGTGAATGTCTGTCGTTTCTGACAGTATCTTAAGAGTTTTATCGATTAATATCAATCAGATTCAATCTCATATAGACGTCGTAGTATGGTGATCAGCTCCATTCTGAGACTGTGTGTTATGTGGCAACGAAGCCAACTCATTCTTGCTTAAGTAGTTCACGATTCCTGCTCCGAGGGAATCGCCCACCACGTTCACCGTTGTCCTACAGCGATCACTGGAAATTATACAGTTAACACTTTATATAAATCTAATGCGAACTTGTAGATTGAATGAGTCTTGAGGATTTAAAGTCTTCTGAAAGTGTATTCTCCTTCTACTATAAGGAAACGATATTTAAATAAAGAATGCGGCGGTTAGGAATATTTACAGTAACCAGTCAACGGCTATAACCAAGAAGACGTCATCAGCAGGAAGCCGTACCGTGTCCAGCACCATCACCATCGTTACCAAACCTGCCTGTGGAATTCCGGCTGCTCCGATACTTGCGGCAGTTGCTGTGATACTAAACAGAAACTTCAATGTAAGCTACAGTGCTTTTTAACCATGCGAAGCGATCTTTTTTGCGGTTTTATCGTAAGAAATTAAATTTTTGTCTTTCCTTTACCTGACTGCTACTAGCTGGCCAAAGCTAAGGCTAACTTGGCGTACTTGCGCAATGAAAATTGCAGCCACAGCTTCGTATAACGCAGTGCCATCCATGTTGATGGTAGCGCCAATTGGTAAAACAAATCTGGTGACCCGCGGATCAACGTTATTTCGCTCTTCTAAACAATTGATAGCGATTGGTAGAGTGGCAGAACTTGAAGATGTACCAAATGCAGTGACCAATGCTTGGGCCATGTTAGATATATACACGTACGGATTTTTTTTTGTTATTATAAAATATAGTGTAGGCAGAAGTATGAAACCATGTATAAAGAGGCCTAACAAGACAGTCAGGAAATACATTCCAAGCTGAGCAACTACTTCATCTAAGGACTGCATTTCGGTAATCTTGGCGGCTACCAAGAAGAGCACACCAATGGGTGATAACCTAAAGAATAAGAATTTATTCTTTTATCACAATATTGGGAAACCCTGAACATTTCATGAAATATGAGCTTACCAAATCACCCAATGAGTGATCAACATCATTGCACCTGATAAAGACTCAAAAAAGACTAGCAATGGTTTACCCTGTTGTTCCATTTTTCCTAGTGTTATACCTAGCACAGTAGCAAATACAACCAAACCCATGATGTTGGTCCCAGAGACGCTTTTCTGTACTGGTTCCCAGTCATCCATGTTGCCTGTTTCAACAAAGAATTATGCTACACTATTATGCCAACCTTTAAATAGAAATGACCAACAAGAATCTTTTATGAAGGCATTTTAACCTGGTGTACTGTTCTCTGGTTTCTGCATTTCTGTTCTGTGCTGGGAGATACATGCTTCCACTAAATTTGGTGGAAACATGTTCCTAATCAAGTCCATCAAGGTATCGATAGTAGAGACATTTTGTGACCGTTCTTTCGTCTTAACCTCTGGATCGTTTCCTACACCCGGCTGAATAGTGATTACCAGAATGATACCTGAGGACATCGTTCATTTTTCCAGCGCTGTCAAAATTATTCCATACTACTGTTACATTATTGCTATACCGCTACTATACTATCACTATTTAACTCTGCTACTAGTAGTACTACTATTAATATACTACGGAAACTTTATTACGATAATTTGGAGTATCACAAATTCCTCGGCCTTACTAACCTAGAATAACGGCGCTAACAGTGGTCACCATGTAATAGACAATAGCGCGAGCGCCTATCTTGCCGCTCAATGACAAATCAAGGGACCCGATAGCCGAAACCAAGCTGGATATAATCAACGGCAAGATTAAGCTTTTCAACATTCTCAGGAAGAGATCTCCAATGTAATTGATGTACATGATCTCACGCGGTGTCCATCCTTGTGTTCGCGTGTTCCTAAGTATAATACCGAGAATCACGCCCCCGAATACACCACCGACAGTTAACATAGTCAGTGCATTGTGCCTGAGACATGATCGAATTTTCTCCTGCCGGGTTTTCGGCCTCTTGTTCGGCTCTTGAGGGTAATACGAAGTACGTTCGGTGATCTTGCACTGTGCGTCCGATCCTGACAACGGCGATCTGAAGTAGAAAAAAAAATGGTCCAAGAAATAATTTCTCAAAAAGTGTAGTGTAAAAAATACTTCAACTTTAAGGTTTTTTAAATAGGAGCAACGTCTTTACGACATGTAACTGTATATACCTTTCTTTATTCCTCAGCTGAATAAGAAAAAGAAGGACATAACGAGTTGGAAAGGCACTTGTCTACATCGGACTTATAAATGATCAAATTATAATATGATCGAAGACTGAACATTTTTTGAGAAAAGAAGCCGCTATGTCGAAATAAGATCATGTGCTGCTTCGAGGGGTTAATTGCAAGAGTTAAGCCCTTAACAGTGTTAACGAGTTTGATAACTCGGTCAGTACGACTAAATAGTTAATGACAATTGACTAGACGACCTGATTATTAACAAAAGAAGACAAAAGTGAAAAACTGTGTTATGCACAGGAACCAACAATAGTTTTGTCATCTAACTTCTTTGCATATCTTACTCTTTCTGAGAAGTGGCTGATTTATTTGCATGGTAACTGGGCGTATCTTTGATCTCTGAATGGTTTCAGATTATTTTCTTGTTTTCCTTCTAGTATATAATCTATCATTGTAAAGTTAAGTAGGCATTGGTATTAGTTTCACGTGATACGAAATTTTTTGAACTAAGATCTCGATACAAATTTCTTTTCGATTAAAAAACTATTCTTAATAATACCTCCAATACGCGATAAATGTTACTTATTAGTCATGATTGGTAAACCGCCAAAGCCTCAGCTGACTAAGTATACGTGAAAATACGATATTTGTTAATGACTTCTTCCAACTCTGTTATTATATCCCTGCACACGCTTTACTTCGCCTTAATTAAACCATGCACAAACAACATTTGATTCTAATCGAATAAAAGATCCAATCAACTGATCTGATACATTCTTCGAGTCAGATTTGCCTGATACGTTTCACAAATTAAATGCGAAACAAAAGGCGACCATACTTATCGTAAGCAATCGGTCAGATCCAGGGGTCAGTAATCTTCGTTATGATTCGATTGAGTCTTTATGAATGACCTCGCATTAAATAGGCCTTAAGAGAGCTGTTGATCGTACATGAAAGTCTTGTCGATCACTTGTTGATGACCTTGCCGTTGCAATACGTCGTTGTCTCTTCAATCTCGTTCTCTGATCGCTCTAGCCTGATTATGTCAACGATTTTCTGTCGGGCCGTGCAAACATAGTTTTTCAAACTTGTTTCTTAATTAGAATTTTTACATTTATAAATTCTTCCTTCTTATTCCTTTTATCTCTTCCCTGCTTAACGAAGATTTTATGCGAATTTTGTATCGTGTTAAATATATATTGTATACGTGTATGTAGAGAGGAAAAAGAGAGAAATGCAAAGATTCCATATAAATGAAATCAACGTAAAATCTGCCAAATTGTAACACCTTTGTATTGCAAAGAGTTGAATACGACATCTTCAACTAACAAAGTCTCGCCAACGTGAGGCATTTTGACAAACTGGCGTCGTTGGTCGGGATTAATCTTAACTGGACCGACAATTATTAAATTGTACTTTCACAGTGCGGCTTGTGGAGCAATTGGTCAGATCGTCGCGAAAATTTCAGATTGGTAGCAATGCTTTCTGACCTCACTTGTTGCGTGATCTTCGATGGGATCGTGTTGGATGCTAGTAAATGAAACAGCTGGCAGAAGTGAGAGGATTGTTTAGCATAATATTTGGATGTTAGATTTATATAGGTAATATGATTGAAGAAACTTAATAGGTTTAGCAGATGCACCGGATAGACTGCATTTTAGTTTCGCAAGTGTATCCTCTCACGCGAATTCACTAGCCCAACTAGTGTTGCAACTAAATTGTACGAAGAAGAAACTTTATCCGTTTGGTAATGTAGATCCGCTTAATAGATCCGCGTCTTGCACGATTTTAATGCGAATCAGTAAATCCGAACAGTTTGGAAAATCTTCGGAATGCTTAACAAAAAAAGTTTAAAGCATTCATTGAAGAGAAAAAACTGCTAATCCAACGAAACGCTGATGAATCGAATTCAGAGATCCACAATCCCAAAAGAAATTAATGCTGATAATTGATTAGTAAAGACAGAAAAGCAAAGACAAGGATGTGACAACAGTAAGTAGAAGGAAGAGGAAACGTGATACGTACAGTTCAGTGGCAACTTCCATGATGCCCGTTTGGCGTGCTGGCCTACGTTTGCGTGGTGTTGGTATTCCGACAAAAGACGATGGTCACCCGTTCGCATAGAGCGTCACTTCCGGTTAGCCGGAAGCGGCTGCTGTGTGTGTCGCGCCCCGATTGAGAAGGGAAGGCGGCGGTGGAACGAGTTCGAAAGGGATCGATGATGACTGATCCGGTGATCCGCTGATCGTCGACGATGCTATTAGCCCCAGCTTCTAACTTCTTGGATCGCTGTTGCCATTAGAGAAGGGGACAAGAAAGATCATTAGAATACGATTGCAACATAGTTACTGGAATGATATCGATATATCTGACGAGTGTATAAGTGCACAGGTGTAAACTACGCGATGGTGCACTGGGTACAAGTATGTGGTGCACGCAATTTGGATGATCAAGTAGATTATCGGATGTTGCATTGGATTTTATAATATTTTCTTTATCTATTGATTCGTAATACTTCTTCGAGACTATTAGCTTTCATTATTAGCGTGTTTGTCATATAATCATTTCGTAAAAGATAATTACTCTAAACGCAATTGAAATTGATTCATCGGTCTAGATAACTTCGACTAAAACCTGGAAGCCTGCAAGATATTTCAAACAAAAGTATAGCATGTTTAAAGGACTGTTATTAATACTAAAATAATAGCAATAATTATAACCGTAAGTTTGGTAACTTCTCACCATCCCAAAGTTTATCTATGCAAGTTCTAAAGGTTACCACGAACCAGTGACAGAGAGGAAAGCAAAGACGGGCAGAGAGCTCGCGCGGTATAAACACAACAGGAGAGAGCGAAGCGAAGTCAGGTTTTAATGAAAACGTACGTACGTAGTTAGGTGCTCATGTACGGGCTGAACGTCGATGGGTACTCGTGGTCAGGCCAGGAGAGGATGTGTGCTGATAAAGCTCTCAATCTGTGCCACCTTGGGTGGTACGATTAGCTATGGTGATCCCCCTACGACGATCTCTTCCTGCCGTGTTGGCCTATCATCGTCAGATACATTACAAATACGCGCAACTACGACCCCATTGGGAGCACCGGGTTACGCGTCTATTGTTTGTCGCCTGCCCTGACTCTCTCGTCTCTGATCTGCTCTTTTTTCCGTCCCTCTTGCTCTCTCGCTCGCTACCTCTTTCCTCGAATCACCTTCCTCCGATCATATACATCGATCCCTTCCTTCCGACTTCCACAATAAAGCTCCTCTTCCTCCGGCGTCTCTTTCCGTAATCAGATTACATAGATAATTAGGATGATGATGATAACGATGATGGAGTCGCTGGATCTTCGATCGGAGTAACGCGTTGTTGCGCGTATGGTTTTTCCTTCAAGTTGAATGTTCCTTGATCTGCGGAAAGAAATTGATTAAATAGACCTCGAGAACATTTTGTAAGGTTTGACTTATCAGGAATTTTGTGCAGAGAAATTGTATGGAACAGCTTCAGAATCGTTCGATGGATTAGTATCCTATCCTATCCTTTCTCGGCATACTTTCGAATATCAAAGAGAACGCACGAAATTACAATTATAGTGGCTGTTCAAAGGGAGGACGGAAGTTGTAATACTTAGGAGCGTTCATCGTTGACAGGATGGGTCGAGATGGGTCAAGTTTATAATTAATTTCATTCGAATCCTGCGTTAGATTGAATAAGAAATTGCCACTCATAAATTTACTAGCTTCTCATCTGAAAAGAGACTGTTACAATTCGTATAATTATTTCTGTTCTATAGGCGATAGCATACAAAATACGAATCAATCCTACCGCCAGACCAATCCCAAATAGGTCACTTTTAGTATTCCAAGTCAAGAGGAAGAAAGCTTCAACAGATTGTTCACGGATTTAACACTTTCTGCTCTTTCTTGGACCATTAGAGTATTTCCTTTGTTTGGCAAAATCTAAAACTGAAGACTATACCTATGCACGAAATACGTCTGTCGAAAATGTGTTACTCAATGTAGTATTTTTTAATCTTTTTAAGTAAAATATTTCTTCATATGGACTCTGAGATATTTACGTGGTTTGTAATCTACAGAATTTCTGGGATTTGGAATCCATGAAATTTTTTGATCCGCGAAATAGACCAACGATGAATAAAAGATGCTATTTTTTAACCGTATTATGGCATCTCAGCGTCGAGAAAATTACTTGTTTGCTCACGAAGTTAAACAACTTTTTCTTTAAAATATATATACGCTATTAGCCAATAGACGTACATTCATTGTGTGATCATGATCATGTATATACAATTTGCATAACTTAACAAGAGAAGATGAGATGGAAAAGATCTCGAACAATCCTGTTTGATGGCAAAACTTTCTCAAAGTAAATTCACGAGCTTGAACGTACTAAAAAATTATAAGAAATTCGTTTACAAATTTAAATGCGATAACATTTTTCATCGTAAGAAAACATAATCAGGCTGAACAATGAATACGTAAAGGCTAATTTACGTGGATCGGCTTCAAACTGTTGTACGATAATGTTCATTCATTTATACTAGATAAAATAGCCCCACAACTACAAATTACCGGCAATTTAATGAGTTATTATAGAACCAGACCGTGACGCAATCAGCTGATGATATACAAGTAGTGATGGGATCGAAACATAGACGGAAGCTTTGATTGTTCTTTTATCAGCGTTTCTTCGTTTTCAGTAAACGTGCATTAATCATGTTAAATTGGTTTGCAATTAACATTACACGTGCTTAATACATCGTCACATAACACAGAGAATGTGTAAGAATTTTAGTATGAAATTAAAAATATATCAATCGAAATGAGTTATGCGGGACAAGTTAAAGTCTGCGATGCCGTTTAGCAGATTTGAATCGGTGCTACAGCGGGGAGTAGTTGTTATAGTTAATCGAATGAAGAGTGCTTTTGCCATTACGTTAAATAAGAAGGTATTTTCATTATTATGTTAACCACATACGAATGCATTATTGTCGCATTTAATAAGGAAAATGAACTAGTTCTACCGGTACGTTTAACTGAACACCAATTCGTGACCCTTTCCTTCGTGTACTTGTAATTACATATGTAGATACATCGATAAATTAGTCGTCCTGTCTCTTGTAAATGAAGTTTCGCAGTAAGTCTGAAAGCATTAAAAGATGTGATTGATTCAAAGTTCATATATTGGTAAAAGTTATCAAATTTCGATAGTAACAATTTTGATCTCTTTACTTTTGAAACTTTAAATTTCGTTCTTTTATTCTTGCGTAATGAAATTACATCCTACGCGGTTTAGAACTGCAATTAAATCCACTTGTTGGTCTCTACACAGCAGGTACATCCTTTTTAAACTTCATCCCACAATTCTTGTCAAATTGAAAATCTACAAAACTTTCAAATGATATAAAATTAATGTACTATATTTTCCTTAATTAACGGTTATTTAGAATAATAAGGTTTCATTTTCTTATAAACCTTAAATCGACCAATTAAGTGCAATTGTAGAACACTATAATCTTCAATTTTGTATGGTTATTATCAACGACTTAACAGTCGTAACTATACAACATTCTTAAAACACAAAATCATTTCATTAGATGGCGAGTATCATGCGAGATATATTATACCAAATCAAGGTCTCTCGTTGAAGCCAAATATTGTAGAAAAATATTCCCGAAAACGACATCAGGTCTAATGATCCTATAAGTATTGATATATTTGTTCCAAAATGTTAGTATTATGTAAATTTTCAACTTTATTTTCTATTAAAAGATAATATGGTATTAGTTTAGTATTATAATAATTACCAATGTAACAATTAAATAATTACTGATTAATATTGGATAAAATTACATACGCTTCCCAGGCAATAAAATACGAAAACAGAAATTGTGAAACTCTCTGAATGCCAATTCACAAGATTAATAAAGACGATGAAATTAATATAAGCATCAAGGAAGTATACACATCATAGTAATTTAAGAACGCAGTTACATTCTTATGCAACGTAAATGTAAATGATACTAACTGCATGTTTTTCGCAAGTATTAAAAGAATATTGCAATCAAAGTTTCAAATATAACATATACTTTCTTTTATCATTGAAATTTTATTCTTGTTTATTTTCTATTTACCAATAAATCTTTATTTTTTTAAACAGACGAGACAAAGGACACCGTTTCATAAAGCAAGAGTTTCCGTGTTACATAAGCGTAGACGGTGCAAGTTGTAATGAAACCGTAGAAAATAAGATGCAAATATTCAAGTAACATAGTGCAATAAACATGCACAAACAAATAGATAACTTCAAATAAATATCAGATAATTTAAATTTGATACATGCAATTATATAAGAAACTTGAATAATTTTTTAACGCAGAGGAAAAAAATGAAGACTTACTTCCTCTTTTGTTAAATAGTTAAAAAGTGTGCAGTTGTTAAAAACTAAGTGTTACATAAAAGAGATGACGGTTTGTAGCGTTTTGTAGAACTTTATCTTGCGCATATTATTGTACAAAGTAAATGCACTGCCAACGAAGTTGCAAATGATTTATGCCAGAACCAATTGCCTGCGTTCAACGATAAAATCAAATACGCTATAAGAAGGTGTCCATTCGAATGTACATGTTTGAATAAGTGATAATAACGATCTACTTAGTACTGTCGCATTGTTAATAATTATTTATAGAAAAAGTTCATATATTTACCAATCCTAAATTCCATGCTCTGATTTTATGCCTTTCTATATTAAACAATCGTTGTATTTATTATGTAAGTATTATTGTACGTTCTCAAGTTTACTGGGATAATCTAAAAAAAGATCTACGTCCTTCATCGATTTTGTATCCACATGTTTTTCTATCATTATTGTGTTGAATATTTAGCGATGAGTATGATTCATAAAATTGCATTCTACATACTCTATCATTAGGCTATTTAATTGATTGTCATCTGAAACAACTAATTATAACCATTACAGGTGTGCAACCCCTATAATTTTTGTCACAGTCTCGACAAAATGTGATTGTGGATAATTAAAAATTTTTATATCGGCCAAAAGTAAATTCGTAACAAGTAGATACATAATGTAAGGCAACACGCTTAGAATAATTTATGTAAATATCTAGAAACAGCCATGTTATAAACCGTTCGAAATAAATTACGTAATGTATACTTGTGATATGTAACAAATTAAACTAGATGATTTTATTTTGTATTCGTATTTCCAGTCTTTCAAGTGATGCTAAATTTTTGTAGCACGATATAAATATTAGTAAATTTTCACCTTTTCATGCAAATCAGAAAAATTGGCTACAAGTATATCTTTCTTTCTGAGCGGATATGGGGCTCCTTCACCTAGGTCGCGATCTAATAACTAATTTGTTCAGCACTGTATCAGTGACAATACAGTTCTTCAACTGTACCCATGTATGTAATGTATCAAATTTGAGTACAGTCGTTTATGTGTGTTCCATGCAATAGAATGGTAGAAAAATAACTGCCAACGAAAGTAAATTTTAATATTGTATCATAATCACTGGTCGATTAGCATTTTAATCAGTGACACGTGTTCATGTAATATATTATTGTACCATCTTTTGAAATTGTACGAATGTTTTAAATAGCCAAATTTTATTCTATATTATACTGTATGTAAATATAAGTCTTACTTGGAACTTTCGTCGATGATCTCTGCCTCGATTTTTCTAATTAAAACAAGACACTTTGCATGCACAGTATGTACGCACTGATTTCGTTCGCGGAAAAATGCGTTCTCAACAGCAATTGTAGTAGTGTATCGTATAAACTTAAACAAACTAGTATTAGCTCAGATAATGAAAAGAACAGAAGGGGTGTTGCAGATACGGCGACTCACACGTTATATCGCGTCTTCGTGTATACCCTGCGATGACAGTCGCGGGACTGTGCTACAACTAGAAGCGTGTAATTTGAACCAAACGTTCGAAAAGCGCGCGAGTGGTTGGGGAAGCTAGAAAGAAGGGAGTGCAAAACGAGTTTTATGAGCCGCGCAACCTGATTGGCGCTTGGGTAACTTTGGCCGCCGCCTTGGCCAGTCGCATGTACCCACTCGAAACAAAGTTCCACCAATTGATGTACATCCTCTACGCAAAGGCGGTAAAAACTATAAGGGGATTGTATCTAAATTTTAATTATCTTCATAATTATAATAACGGATCGTGTTATTAGAACTAATCAAATGTGTGGAAAACATGTAATAACAAAAGAATATTTTTATCATCCACTTTTTTATTCGATATTTGAAATGGATACAAATATTTATACCCGAAAATTATATTACAGAGTTAATTTGCAATATTCTGATCGTAGTTTAAGGTTAAGAGCAGCAGAGCCGACAGTGCTTAACCAACTGACCAATTTATTTTTGCTGAAACGAAAGTAAGTCGTTAATTCGTTTTTGAATTTATTAAATATTAAAAAGACGAATATTTCTGTAGTCTTTAAATACATTTACCTACTACTTGTAATTTGTAAAAGTTCATGAGACATACAAGGGTGTAAGTATAAAAAAGGTGTGCCTAATATAGGATGTATTGCTTGAGATAATTCTCCATGTCTCAATTCTACATTACGAACAAACGATTGTGCTTCCTCTACAGATATTGGATTAATACCTGAAAAATCTGTAACAGTTAATTATATAAGAAGAATTGACAGTGATCAACAATGGAGAAAATATGTTCAAATGCATGTATTGTCATAGAACAGGTTTCTTTTATCTCCTGTATATGCCTCTTTCAGTCACTCTTATATATAATCTCTTTGCTAACTTCTTAGCCTAGTTTGAGATAGGCTACAATCGAAGGAACAATCAAGCATTATGTCGCCCGCCACTTTCAACAGGCTGTACTTACATACCAGATTAAGGTCTAGTGGTGATCAGAGAACGATTGTAATAGATATTTCGTATTTTGATGAATAGACGTTATAACATTAACGACATTCACGGGATATCATTAAGAACGAACCGCGAGGTATGATCTTTTTTCTCTCTTCATTCCTTTAAAATTTTTATATACAGTTTGAATAAATGTGGCATGTTTACCTGATTTCCATCCATTAAAATAGAGCACCGGCACACTGTAGCTCATCGACCATAATACGTGATGTTCTATAACTAATGGTTTCTCGATTGGACAAGTAGCTTCGAATAGGTCCTGTTTCAACTCGAAACTGAAATCATCATCGGAATCGTTACTCGCCGATGCCAAATAATTGCCTGTATTATTATTACTGGAGATATATTGCTTTTGCTGTCGAGCAACGTACGCCTGTCCTGACACATTCTGTGAATATTGGTATTTATTTGCTTTAGTTATTTTCTTAAACTTTCCTTTTATTGGAAAGTTGAAAAAAAGTCGAAAAATGGCAATCACCTTGTTACCTCTAAGTTCCCATCCGTCAGAGATTTGATTCGATAGTTCTACAAAACTTTCAGCGTTCGCAAGAAATTCGTCCCACGTTATAGTACCCGGACCATCCATTTCTATTTGTCAAACTAGATAAAAATGACGTTTCAACGATTAAATGGTTTTTATTTTCGATCTTATGAATTCACATGACTAATAACAAGGATATTGTACAGAAATGATATTTTCTACTTATGTACATACGTATAACGTACTGTGCATTTAGCTTTGAATTAAAATCTTACACGTTAGATAGGATATTACACAAACACTGGCAAGCATGTATGTAGACACCTATTTACTAATAAGTGATAAAAGTAAGTTCTAAATTAATAAATTCCTTTATATACATAGTTCTATAAAGACTACACGTAAAGGCTATTTAATTGAGAATGCAATTACATGCGAGTAAAAAATCAATTTCCTTTTAGTATTCAATATTTTGTAATCGAGTTTATTAGCTACGAAATTTCAGACTAATTTATAGTATATAGGGTAGCTAAATGCGGACACGGTTCTCTATAAGAAAACATCATTTGAAATAATTATGAATCTTTTATTTGTTTCAGAAGAATCAGTGACACATTAACTTCATGTTAAAATTGAGAAAGGGGAAGCTGTACACCCAAAGGAATGGCTTGTCTCTTTTCTGTCCGACCCCTCGACGCTTAGTCAATTGTCGGCTATTTTGCATCGGCAATGTTCGGCTGTACTCGGTCATGTCCGGTTATCCCCGCTATCGGTAACGTGCGCCGATAGCTTGTTTAATGTACACGTTGTGTACATGTAGATAGACCTCTACATACAGCGATCGACAACCAATAGCATGCAGAGTTGTAAATAGGAACGTATCAACAATAGGTACCATTGTATGGATACATTAATTTTTTTATTACTCACTTTTAATAATGTACAATTTGACAAATGCTTTACCGATAATATGTGTATTTTTTCCTGCAGGGAATATTTACTAATTAATTGTAAAAATTAATGAACCATCATGCTTTCCATATCAAAATCAAATAAATGAATTCTAAACTTTTCAAATACATAGGTATGTACATGCATATACATCTTAATATTAATCTGTTGTTAGAAAACTATGTGAAGAATCAAAGTTTCGTATAATGTATTAATAAAAAGACCAAAAACAAAAAGGGTGGTAATTAGGATAGTATAAAATATTTGTACTGAAATTTAGACGGTTCGAATAAAAAATTGTTTTTATCATTCTATAGGTGTAACAGAACAAAAATGTGGAAATCACAAGCGGATAATGAAATGGAGCAACATAAGTAAACTCAGGTACGGTCCTGACGTGAAAAGCAAAGACTGCGCGCGCAGGTTTATACAGTATGGAAAGAATAAGGAGAGATGGTAAAAAGGAGAGCGAAAGAGATAGCCAGTGCTTTCCTCATTGTATACGTGTATGCGAGAACTGCACGTACGCCTTCTATGAAGTACACTTCTCCACACTTATGCGTGTTATACAAAAATAAGTTCATTCGTGCCTAGTGTACGTGTGTAAAAGTGACACTGTCGCACGCTGCGTCCTCGTTCACTACTGGATAGGTAGGTGTGATAGAAGAAAAAGAAAAAAAACAGTACAGAGTAGAAACAGAATTATCTGCACATAGATCGACGAAGAGCAGGACGTGTGCATCAGGTCGTCGGAGTACGCATCAAGGATTTA
Source organism: Xylocopa sonorina (assembly GCF_050948175.1). Taxonomy (NCBI): domain Eukaryota; kingdom Metazoa; phylum Arthropoda; class Insecta; order Hymenoptera; family Apidae; genus Xylocopa; species Xylocopa sonorina. The sequence continues at coordinate 10,003,401 of NC_135193.1, forward strand.
CGAATCGTTGTGTCACTAAACTGAACTTCACGGCCAAGTGAAGTACGAGTATGTCTGCTTGTCTGTCTATCTGTCTGTATCTTTAATGAAGCGAGGCGGGACGAGGTGAACCACGGTGAGGTGTGATGAGGTAAGGTGAGTGGTGAACCGAAGCTAAAGAGAGTGAAGTGGCCGAACGCAACTCTGGTATCGTGGTGAGAGGACGCGTTGTTGTTTGTCCAATTATATAGACGCCGCCGCGCAGGTTTCAGTAATAAGTGTAAGAATTGGAGAAAAGGGAATAAAGAACGGAAGACAAAGTGAACTGCACCAGGGGGAGAAAGAAGTGCGAAGTCTACGAACGATGACGACGCGCGTTCGTTCCGCGGTCATGCGTCCGCAATTCGCCAAGCCATGATGCGGAGTATTGTATCTAATATAGGCTGCTGGCCGCGGCTGTGGCACGACGTGTTCGTGACGTGTGTGTGACCGATAGAAAATAATTTTGCGTTTTAACCCGTTTCATTTTTTCCGTTAAAACGTATGTGCGTGTTTCACCGATTGTTCTTTACAAGTTGAAAACGTCCACGCGTACATTCAGTTCTTCCTTTTCCGCGTTAGTGAAACCTACATCAGTGTCGGACATTGCTAGCTGTGAAACGAAACGGTGGTTCTGTTTACATTGGAAAAATTGACAGTCTTCGAGAATGTATGCAAAGGGGAAGGGGTCCACGGTACCCTCCGACTCTCAAGCGAGAGAAAAGTACGTATTATTTCGTATTAAACAGCATAGTGTCGTAGTAGAAAAATAAGAAATCGAAGAAAAAGATCGCCAATTGATCGACCAGTGACTCCATTTTTTTTTTCTTTACACCGAGCGTGCGTATATGTAGGTATTGGTTGCTCCGAAACCGGGGAATCGGACTCGTCAAATAATTTTAGGATACTAATTACAATATACATGTACATTATTAATTTTGCTTCAAATATGGAAAAGTTTGTTTCTAATATTAATACAAACTACAATGAAAACGTTTAATATATATTATAAAATTGCTTAATCAAATAATCTGATTTGATATTTGTAGGTAATCATCATAAAATTATTTTCACGGAGTTAGTTTTGAGTAAACATTTATGAATCGAACTGTTTACCTGCTAGCCTTCTCTACAACCTGCTTTCTCGTAAATTCGACTGAACCGTATACTATGACTCACTAGAGTCACTTATCTCGTAAACCGGACCGACTGGACGCCATGTTTTTATCGTTTGCAACCAAGAAATAGTTTACGCAAAATATTAATATAATGACACCTTGCGAAATATCATAGTTTTACTTATACGATGGAATAAGCATTGAAACAATTACTTTTTTTGCTTAATTCGAGTTTTGTTTTTTTCAATCGTACAAATTTATGCTACTCGATACATATAATACCAAATTTGTTACATTAAAAAAATATGTACATATCTACTATATTGTCCATTTGTTAAAATGATACTAATAATAATTTCGATATATATATATATATATATATATATATATATATATATATATATATATATATATAATTAATACTGTTATTAATATATATATATAGAAACATGATAACATATTCTTTATAGAAATTTTGTCATACGAATTTAGAAAACATTTATAATTTTTCAGGTTAGCCTTGTATGTGTATGAGTATTTATTACATGTTGGCGCACAAAAAGCAGCACAGACATTCTTGTCAGAGGTAATTATTGAAAGGTGTTGTACAAATTCAATAAAAAGAAGTAATAATACATTGTTACCATAATTACATGCTACTTTGTTGTATAGATACGATGGGAAAAAAATATAACTCTTGGTGAACCACCTGGATTTTTGCATTCTTGGTGGTGGTAAGCATTCTGTATTATTTTATTTGATAGTAAAAATGAGAAATTTAAAAAGGACAATACATTTTTTTAGATATAATTCTACTGCTATCAAGTGTAATATGTATAAAATGTTCAATATTTATGAGCAGATAAAAAATAATATTATTTTTAAACATTTTAGTGTATTCTGGGATCTATATTCAGCAGCACCAGAACGTCGGGACTCCTGTGAACACAGTAGTGAAGCCAAAGCTTTTCATGATTACGTTAGTACAATTTTATAATATCAAAATTATGTATGTTTATACTATAAATATGTGGAAACTTTTTTATACAATATCCTTTTTTATTGTTAGGGTTTTGTGAACAGTGGTTATGGTGTTAATGGCATTGCTCATGTAAGTTATGTTTAATATGATATCTATTAACTGTTGATTTAATTTTTGTATTTGATGTAATACTATAAGATGTTCAAGTTTGACTATTAAATAACTGTGAGATAATTGCAGAATGCTGGTCCAGCGCCTTCCCCCATAGGGCAAATGCCACCCAATGATGGTATGCCTGGTGGTCCAATGCCTCCTGCTTTCTTTCCAGTAAGTTTTCTTTATGTCTTCATATTCTTTTCTTTCTCTCTTTCTCTCTCTCTCTCTCTCTCTCTCTCTCAACAATTTTATTTTAATTTCACTTCAAATGAATAGTTTATATTTAAAACATTATAAAATGTACTTGTGTTCTATTTCTGATATCTAAACGCAAGAACAAAAAGATTTATAAAAATATCTATTTTTTATAATAAACATTATAATTTATTAATTAAAGTGTATACAATAATTAATGAGTTACCATGGAAAAATATCTTTTTTATCTATAATATATTATGTACATATACACCTACTTTGTGTATGTATGTCATGAAGAGGAGAATGAAGAAATGAAAAAAAATGTTTACTATATTCATCCATATGAGAATATTTAAGTTTCATAAAAAAAAAATATTTCTATTCTATTTTACAAGATGACTCGTTAAAAGATTATGAAATTATTTCACTTTATAGTTTAAAAAATAATCAACAGAGTTCCATAGGCCATTAAAATTTTTATTATAAAGAAATAGATGTATTGTATATAGACACATATCACAAGTATTTATATGTATATACTTAAATATGTATAAATATCTGTTATCATTGTTATGCCTAGTTACAATTCTCATTCATTACAATTCTGCACTTGATTCAAAGCTCTTAACACTTCCTTAAATAATTTAAAATTGTTATGAACTCTAAATAGTAAACATTCAAAATATTTTCATACATTGTTATTAATTCAAATTATCTATTAATAATATTCAAGTTACATGATTTTATATGATCCTTACAGACCAATGATAACATAAAGATATAGTAATAGCCATTAAATTAATTATATATGACACAGTAACAAATAAAACTACATTTTATTGAAATAATTCAATATATGTAATTATTTATGTCTTATTTGTACAAAATTTACTGTACTGTATTCAATTTGTGTATAATCAAACATTGTAATTTGCTAATGACAACTTTTTTGTATTTATAACACAGTCCTGTGCAATTTCATTCATCTAGTTGCTGTAAAATGTACACAGTGTTATTGGGATACACATTGGTTTTGAAACAAGTGTACATTCGAATATAATATTCTCATGCCATGCTTGTCTACACTATATCTATGTACTTATTTTCTCTTTGCTATGTATCTAACACTTGAATGTGCGTTCCTCTACCATTTTCACTGTCTGATCTCCTCTTTGCATAAAGCAGGTCTCAGAAATTTATCAGGGAAAATTTTGTATAGATGTTAGAGAATAGTTTTAGTCCTAATAATTTTGTACACAATAGTAGGTTTATAATTAACAGTGTTCTACCTTGTGCTGACTTAAGTTTTTTTATAAAAACTTTACAATTATTTCAGAAAATATTTTTCAAAGTATACTCATAAAATATATTTTATGGTTGACTTTTCTATTTTAATATCATACTTTCAAATCTAAACCTGGTAAATGAAAGCATGTATTTACAATATTCAAACAATATTTTTGTTTTTATATAAACATTATATTTCAAGGTTAATCTATATTTTATAAATCTTTAACAAATAACACGTGAAGATGGTGAATGTCAGCTAAGGGCACACTTTTTAAAATATCCAACATACTTAACATGAAAGCCTGCTTAGATAGTAGCCTAGTATTCAGTAAGAGCGGTCCGCGAATATACTAAAAACAATGTTTTTTAATGTGACCGTTTTTTATTCTATAAAAAATTTATTTACATATATACAAATATATCATACACCTATTTCATATGGTATAATGAATATACCTCTAGGAATTGAAGACACTGTACTCTATAAGAATGTATAGGATAATTATTTGACGAGAAAAAATATTCTCGTTGACCGCTTATGGTGATATCGAAAAAGCAGTATAAGTAGGTAAAAAAATTTCTGGTCATGCATATATTGTCTGTCCGAATGTTTATTACTTTCCACGTTATCGTAAAATAACAATGTATATATGATCTGGTAGAAATAACAGTTTCACTTTGAAATATATCTAAATCGTTTTTTTTAACGATTTAAGAATCATTTTTCTTTATTTTTATTTCATGTCTAAGTTTTGTTTCAAAGTGAAGTGGAATATCCGCCGACATTCGATATCAACCATTATTTCATTGCGTACAAAGTTGTAATTACAGTGACTATTACTTATTTAACTAAATAGCCTGAAACAAATCTGATTTTTTTTTTGATCAGAAATAATATTTGTAACATTGTTTTTCGTAATTATAAATTTTAGATTTTTAAGGTGCTGACCAACATAGTATTAACACAATCATACCCAAGCCTTCTAGTCTAGCTGTTGCCTGGATCGCAGTGTTGCTACATGTCTGTCGTTTGCGTTGCTTGTTGCAGAACAACTCGACAATGCGACCATCTCCGCCCACACACCCCTCATCACAGCCATCCCCCCAGCACCCCCAGCCACCCCCGCCCCCACACTCGCAGATGATGACCACTCAGGTAAGCCTCATTCGACACATACACACTATCACTCATGGAGAATCATTCGATCCGCTCTCATTACACCATATCATATCGTGTACCTTATGACTGTTTGCTCGAATCGTTCTCTCCCTATCAAAATTACTTCTACTCTACAAATTTTTAAACCCATTGTTCACAAAGCTCGATTTAGAACACACAAGTAGGACTCTATTAAAGAGTTTAGTTGGCTTAGATGGACCACAAAAGCACAAATAGACTTTCTGCAACTTTTCTTATACACTGAAATATATTGACGATTGAGACAAGTAATATTTTACTACAACATTGTGTTTTATATTTCATATGTAAAAAGAATTAAGTAGTTTTTATTGAATGTATGTATAACTACAAAATACAAAGGTAAGGAAGAGGATTTCTTAATGTTGTATCGTGTCAAATATGTTAGCGTCCAGCATTTCTGTTTTTGTAACTGGGTGCTTATTTTAAGGTAAGATTTGCATTAAGTGTACTTCGTACTTTGATTCACTTTGATCTGTTCATAGTTAAATGTGAACCCCTACTCTTTGCAACCCTATGTGCACATTAACATAACATATTCGTTGATAGCATTGTGATGATATTCATTAAATTGCATATTGTTATATGGCCTAATATGTGATCAATTGCTTGTTGTGGCTGCCTGATTTATCAGTTTTTTGATGTAGAATAACTATAACACATTGTGGGGTTATTTAATTATGTTTGAATTCATTGTTTATTGAATTCGCTTAATGTATAAATTTCTCACTTGTTACAGTTCATGGGTCCACGGTATCCTGCTGGACCAAGACCTGGCGTACGTATGCCACAAATGGGAAATGATTTCAATGGGGTATGTACAATTATTTTATTAATATAGTCAAATTATTAAATATGTGTTATAAATTACAATCAGGAGAAATTATTGGTTCTTTTATTTAGCCTCCCGGACAGCCAATGATGCCAAACAGTATGGATCCAACTAGGCAAGGTAAGGGCTCAGTTATATGCTAGATTCATATTGATTTTTTTTTCTGGCATTGATAATAATTGCGAGAGGAGAATGGCATAGACGCATGCATACCAAAAACCACACAGCAATAAATAAATAAGTAATTATTAAAAGTGGATTGGATTGCTGTGATGTGGAGTGGATTGGTTTTTGAATTGTCTAGTTACATGCAGTGGGCGTAGTTTTCAAGTTAAATCCATTATGATTAGCATTTCATATTTTACATAATTCTGTGCACAAGTAAAACTCTCTTGCTCTTTTCTTTTGCATTGAAAGTAAAAATATAAATTTAATTAGCTCTTAAACATCTTAATAATAATGTAAAATAAACCTTTTGTATATAAAGTTCTCCACAGTTATCTTTGTTGTTTAAGAATCTTTTACTTTGAAAGCGTTACTCAATACTTTCTTCAATCTGTTCTTTGCGAACTCTTAGATGTAACACCAAATATATATTCCTATAGTTTTACTGCATCATACAAATAAAAATATCAGCAAGAATTCTAACACAAAAGTTTAGTACTAAGTTTTGTTTAAACTAGTATCTATTTCCGTACAAAATAATTAATGTTTTGATATTTTGCTGTAACGATATATACTTTCACAGTGTTAGAGTAACATTTACAAGTTTATTCACTATGCGACCACAAAGTAACTAGACCTTACCGCCATCAACCTGACCTTACCTACCTGCCGTACTAATGTGTGCTCTTGTGTTCCTCAGGCGAAGCTGGAGAGTTTGTAGGGTGGCAAGGTAGGAAGCCAGCAACCAAATCACACTCACATGACTTAGTCAAGCCTAACTTTTATTTTTTCTCCTGCTCGTTTAAAAATTTCTGTTCTCACTTTTTTTTTATGAATAAAGTGCACTAGCTTCGTTTCTTTGTATGATATTTGCTCTGATCTTGTGTCTAGTATGTCAGTTTATTATATGAAAGAGTAATATATTCAACTTCGCTATGAGAACAGTTTTTATGCACAAAAAAATGCTCGCATTGAAGAAAATGACTATTTTAATGTATACTTATAAAAAATTTGAGAGAAATGGTTTTTGTAACATTATAATTTCTCACTGTTCATGATACAGTGAACTTGTGGCTAACAAAATTTACCCATTTTTTATTGTCGTTATTACTACTCATTGCAGCATAAACTTAACATGTACTAAGAATCATAACACAGTTGTTTCCTCCCATTTAAAACATAAATTTTTTAAGAATATTATTTTTTTGTGGTTTTGAAAGAATACTATGTTTCTTTTCGTAACTTACATAAGGATAAATTTACAGTATTATACGATTGGTTTTACGTCGTGCAAACGTAAATATTGCTGTACGATACTGCAAATCTATATTTGACCAGGCATCAATTGAATGATTGTCTTGTTTGTTATGTATCTGATACATATTGCACTTTTTATTGTCAAGTTTGAAGCTCAGAACGTTTGTGAAAGTTACACGGTAGTGCTATTTTTCATCCTTCGCATGAGCTTTATTACATCATTAATTTGTGTAGATGCGAATTATCAATTTGGCATGTCACCCACTTGCTTTACTATTATACAATGACTTCGGCAAAGCATGATTCGAACATTTTTTTTTATTTCAGAATGTAAGAAACAAAACGAGAAAGCATAAAGAAAAATTCAAATCAATCTATTTTAAATCAAGATATTTTACAGTTACATGATTTGCCGTTGATCCAAAAAGATTCACGATTAGTATTTAGAATTAACATGAAAGCTAGAACAGTATCGATACTTGTATCTTTCGGAAAATGCATCAGAGATTTTTTTATTCATAGCTCCTCCAGGTATGAATCCCATGAATCCAAGGATGAATCCTCCACGAGGACCGGGAATGGGTCCAATGGGACCCGGAAGTTACGGACCAGGAATGAGAGGACCACCTCCTAACAGTAGTTTAGGGCCAGGAGGTCCTGGGGGTCCTGGTATGCCACCAATGAGTATGGCTGGCCCAAGCGGTAGACAACAGTGGCAGCCAAACACATCAACGGTATAATTACAATTTATTAATATTTATGTAACTGTGATTTCATAGTGAAACTATTTTATTTCCATAATTACGTAGCTTCAAAGATGAAGCCACAACGAAACTGTCGTTCAATAATTGCATATAATACAAATAATTTACTTCAGCAGATACATAGATATAATCTTTCAGAAGATTAAATAAATGGATTTATTCAATGAACTAGGATACTGTTGTCTAGAATTCTAGACATATGATAAGAATATTTGATTACAATCCCTTGGGGAAATTGTATAGTATATTCTAACAGATTGATCAAGATACTCATATGTAGATTGTAATATTATACCCATGCGGTAAAATTTTTATATAATTTTCTATTTTTTTCATTTCGTAAATGATACTATTCGTTAAAACTTAAAATTATAATTCAGAAATCAATTGTTATTTTAGCCAATGAATTATTCATCGTCATCGCCTGGTAATTACGGAGGACCACCTGGTTCAACGGGTCCTCCAGGCCCAGGTACACCGATTATGCCTAGTCCACAAGATAGTAGTAATAGCGGCGGCGAAAATATGTATACCATGATGAAACCTGTACCTGGAGGAAATATGCCTGGTGTAAGTAATTATTTAATTATTATTTTTTCATGTATAAAATTGAAAATATTTAAAAGCATTTATAATTACATCATGCAGCAAATAGGATTTATTATAAAATAAATTGTAGGCATTTGGGGTCTGGTTTATGGCACTGCCTGCTCGTCTTGAGCGAGTGACATAGGCCAGACCCAAGTGCGCGTGGGAAACAGCCCATACGCAAGCGGGGGAAACTTCCCCAAGAGGACACATTCGCTCTTAACCGTGTTCTCTTGGACAGTATACAGAAGGCATTGGAAGAGATAACATTGGCAAGACTAAGAGTAATAGACTTAGAGACTGAACGTATTCTTGAATCACCTCCTACAAAATGTCCCTTTAATATTGTTTTTTATTTAACTTATATCTGCTATTAAAACATACATAAACGTAAATAGTAATAATTCGTTCGAATTTTTTAGGATTTTCCAATGAGTGGTGGACCAGAAGGTGGTCCAATGGGTCCCATGGGACCAAACACAATGGGTCCTGTTTTGAATGGTGACGGCCTTGATGGAATGAAAAATAGTCCGGCTAATGGCGGTCCTGGAACACCACGGGAAGACAGTGGAAGTGGAATGGGTGATTATAATCTGGGTGGTTTTGGAGGTCCTGGAGAAAATGTAAGTATTAGTAAGTTTTTTCTAACGACTCGTTATGACAGTCACTCGACGTGTTAATATGGACTTGTATATAATAATTTTTCGAAATCATTTCATTTCTTGAGTGGTACAAATTCATAACAATATATTGTTATTGAGAAGCAATACAAAAAATAATATAAGTCCATATTATAACTGATATCTCTTCTAATTATTCAGCAATTAACAGATATAGGTGCTTTCATCAATGCGTCAATTAGTTAATTGTTTCATTACAAAATAATTTGGGTTTTATATTATATCTAGAGGCCTTATCCTCAAGCTTACTCCAACCATCTGGTTAATGCTTAATCTAAAAAGTATCAACATTTGACTTTGAAAATTCAAAACGTCCTATTTAATCGTATAGGCTTCTTGGGAAATTTAATTTAGAGTACCCATTTGCATCTAATGTCGTTGTAACTGTTTGGCTCAGATTGTGTCTAACTATTATCATACTAACAGTATGACTAATAATAGAAATATAAAGTGGGTTTAAAAATCGCGAAACATTTCAAATAAATTTTTTTTTTCTTTAAATAATAAAAATTAAAATATTGAGAATGATAAGATGATTTTTATAATTAATAGTCTGCTTATATAAAAATTTATATTAAATTAACAGCAAAATTGCAATCAAAGGTTGTGTTTTAATATCTGTCTGAATAAAATGTTTCGAACTTTTTTACCTACTTTGTATCAACAGAATAGTATGAGCAATTTGCATACAATAATATACAAGATATTCCGTAAGGTGCATCGTATATGATAACATGGAGATTCTTATGTTAAGGTGACGTTTGATAATATTCATTTATTAGATGTATTATTATTTTTATAGTATATTATTTGTTTAAATACATTTTTAAAATTTAGACATGATATACTTATAAAAGGAGAATTCGAGTTAAAGCAGTAATGAAAGCAATTGAGTTAAGGATACAGTATAATGAGCATTTCAAGCTATGATACAGATCATTAAATTATTACGACTATTTCGAAGAAAATATCATTTCGTTTACAACTAAAGAGTCTCCAGCTTTCTTTTTTCAAGTACGATACGCTTTACGGGAAATTCTTTATAATATAGCATAATATACATATAATCGATCTCTTTAACGAGCGCGCACATACGTATTCCTTTTTATATAATCTTACGTTATTATAATCGGATTATGTGAGTACGATTCTCAATCAGAAGAGTAATATTAGTAATCTCGCACGTGCAACTTCTGTATTCCCGACAGTTTTTTTAAAAAGTCAAGTCATCTTGGATCCAGCCCCGAGTACGTAGATGCTGTAGATTTCCCGGTTAATCACGCAATGTGGAAAAGGATCATACACAAACCCTGAGTTTTATGTGCATGTGCGATCGTCACTTGGTACGCGGTTCATAACGGTTTCGTCAATGGCTCAAGCACTATTGTTCGCTCGGCAAGATAGAGAACGAAAAGAGAGAGAAAAAAACACACGTACACATACATTCGCGTCGACGCATACCGACGTGCGTCTGTTAATTAATCGCTCCTAATCAGTTAGGTTAGCATTTAAGTGCTCATTACGCTACTATTACGAAACTATGATACTTGAATCATCATTTATTACAAGCGGGCGCGCAAAGTATATAAATATTTTAAAGTATATATATATATACATACGTATATTGTGTATATATATATGCTTTGCTAAATACTCACAAGGTTGCAGATAGGATTTCATTACTCTTTTTCCTTTACTTTTATTTTTTTTTATTTTTTTTTATCTTATTTTATTTTATTTTTTTTTAATACGATTATTTTTCTATACATTTTATTAACGACAATACGATGTCTTTTTTTATCGACTCGTATTAACGCCAACGTCTATTTATATTTATTTGAACATTAGCTTGTAAGCAAAGGTGCCTGAAAAACACGAACTACTGTGATTATCAATCGCATAATTGTTAATCGATTTTTAATTCTCTTTTCTATTCTGTCTTGTTTTCTATTTTACTTTTATTTTGACTATTCGATGATTTTTTTCCTTCTCTTAATCGCACCGCTAGCTCGCCGCTAGCCAATTGGCTAATTTTTCATCCCATTATAGAGTTAGGATTCTAAACAGCATTAAATTAGAGAACAATGTATGTTACGGTATGCTCACGGCAGGTAAGACGTTGATAGTCGTTTAAAATGAACTTCGTTTCAACCTCGCGACGGAACTTCTGCGGAATGCTCGATGGACTGTCCGATTAATCATTTCGTATCGTACAAAAGCTGGACGCGCTTGCAGATACTTTCCTAATCGTTCGTGATAAATTAACGAAACTCTGTAATGAGGTGATTAAATCAGCCGAACTCAGACCGAGTCCCTCCACTATTTGCTCATAATTCACTTTATTCATATAAAAACAAGTTTTGCGCATCATCTATTCGCAGCCATTGAAATCGCAATACTTCGCGCACACTAATTATAATTAACGGCGACTAATTAGAATTAACAGATAAGACAGCTTCTTAACTAGTGCCTTTATTTCTTTTTCAATGAAAAAAAAAAAAAAAATAAGTACCATCGTTTATCCTAATGTAAAAACTCGAATATCATGGTGAACCGGAAGCTGATAGCGCGTATAAATCTAGTCATGCGATTGCACGATCAAATACTTAAAAAAAAGAGAGAAAAAAACGGCGGTTTTTAATTAAATCGATTTCATCGACGTATGCGGGTTCGAGCATGATCTTATTTTATTATACATGTTGCATTTTGAACCTTCGTCATGCCGTTCCAGCAATAATATTTCTCAAACATTACATACTTTTTAATTATTCAGGTTACTTATTTTGCGAAAAAGTTCCTATTAAATGTTAATTTAAACGAAATCGCATCGGAAAACATTGCGCAAGTTCCTCGATAATCCCTTCTAACGGAAACTTGCGTCGAACTTTCTGTTAAAAACGGCGTTTACCCCGGCGAGTATTGCGAGGCGAATGGTGTTGCGATTAACTTAATAAAAAGTACTTGGGGATAAAGGAAGATGTTATATATATAACGTACGCATGGCAATAAACGGTATATATATAACGTAATTATTTTTGTACGGAATAAGAGTCATAGGCGGTGTAAGTACTGAACCTACATGAATGAGTGTGACAAAGATAGAAAGAAAGAGGGAAAAAAAAGAAAAACAAAGAGGAGATATACGGGCCTGATAATACAGAAATATATCGTGCGAACCTCCCGGAATCCATCCGTCCGTAATGGTTATAGGTCAGTACCGGACTATGCTGTGCTGCTGTTAGTTCTGTGTTTTAATTAACTTAAAATATTCAGGAAATGGTATTGATATTGAATTATGTAAAACGATATAAGAGAGAGAAGAGAGAAAGAGAGAGAGCGAGAGAGAGGGAGAGAGAGGGAGGGAGAGAGAGCGCCAATTGCGAGTGCATGCTCTAGGAGCACCGGCAAGATTGATTATGGTCTCAAGATTTTTTTGTACAATCGTTGGAACCTCCCGAGAAAGGTTCGCCTTTTAGTGCTACGTGCCACGTCTAATTGCCACACTCTTATCTTATTTTTAGTTTTACTGATACACACGCGCGCGCGCATATACATACAATACACAAGCATACAATGTTTTTTCTTTTAAAAATACACATCATTAATATTTATGACGTTACTATTTAATAACATCCTTTTTTTTATTTGTTAAAGATGACGATCATTAGAAACGAAAAATTTCGCTATATCGAACGTAACTATAATTATATAGCTACTGGGTGACGATGATCGGAAACAGTCGGTAGACGTTAGTCGGCGATACATATTGTGTTCTGTAACTTCTTTTTTGCTGTATTGAACGTGCAAAGTATCGAGAAACAATGATTTTTTGCCGTGAAAGAAGACTGTTCTGTTACTTTTATCTCTTAATATTTTGTAAAAATGACATCTTAAAAATGTGAATGTTGCTTGCCGTTGTTCCGGAGTATTCACCGTGTTTATTAAGTGCGTACTTTTAATTGGGGAAAAGCAAGCACACAACACACACGATACAAAAACACACACACACACACACATACACAGAGAGAGATAACAAGATATCCACTTGTACCAACTTTAAATAACGTTTAATCGGTGCGAGATGTCGACGGATGTCGTTTTCAAGTAAAAAAAAAAGTAATAAGCTCTATATAATGGGATTGTGTGTATAAAATTCAAAGGAGAAAAAGTTCAAGATGGGAAAGTTCGTAATAAATACGCGGTTCGGGTTCAAAATTGATTACGAAAAGATAAGCTAAAACATGGGAGTCAAACCTAAAAGATTGTTAACGATGATAAGAGCAGTAGTAATTTTTTTCATTGCTTGTAACACGACTCGTCGTCGTGCGCTGTTGTTAGAGAAAGTAATTTCGAGATATCCGGACGGAGTGTGCTTCGATCAAATATATATATATATATATATATATGTATACATATATATACATATATATGGCATGAAGCGCACCATGATGGTACTTTAAAACAAAATCGTCGATTTACTTTTAACACAGCCTCACGTTGTAAGCCACACAAGTGAATGGCGATCAACATTACATTTATTAATATATGCCTAAGCCAGGGGAGATCGAGACAATAAATGTAAAACTGTTACACTGAGAATACTGCGTTTTTCTTTTTTATTTGCGTTCAAATCCGCAGGGTGCTGGCTATTAGAACATTTATATATAACTATCTGTTTCTGTATGCATTTTGTTACTTCTCTTTTTTTTTTCTTTTTTGTTTGTTTTACGCGGTCTGCCGATTTAAATCTCCTCCTTACATATATATATATGTATCCGAAACTCTGGTAATCACATGTAACTTGTGTTTCACATTGCGTTAGGCCCAGATACTGATGCTGTGATCGAACGAAACAAATGTCTTTCGCTTGATCGCTTTCCATCCTGATGTTTTTACGTTGGTTGAACTCATCGGCTTGAATTAAATGATTCGACTCTAAGATTGTTTCAGTTAATATTTTGATCAGAAAGTCTGGTTTCGTCCAATGATGGTTTCGTTGAAAACCGGTACAGTTATTATACGTCTTTTGTCCTTTTTTTTTCTTGGCCTGTGCGACACCTGTTCTAACAAACACGAATGAAAAACTGTTAACATTCGTTGCTTCTACAGCAAATATATGTATGTGTAATTGAGATATCTGTTTTAACGTCGCTTCACCATGGTCCGCGTCACATAAGTTGCCACTAATATTAACATTGACAGTTGCTTACATAATTAGAAACAACAAACTCAAGGACTAACAAAAAGCACGTACATAAGCTGCATAAGTATGTTGTAAATTAGGATCTCTTTCTAATCGAGATTTCAATCAACTCGTCCGGTATCTCATACAAGTTAAAATATGATACGAGAATGCTCTGATACATACTGTGGAACACAATGTTTGTGATATACTTGACGATTATAATGCGAACAGTCAATTTAGAAAATTTTCGAACTCGTTCCGGTGTCTTTTCATATGAATAAAAATCATAAAGACACCAAAGAAAATAGTGAAATTTGATAGCTGTATATAGTACTAGCCTGTACTGACCTGTAGCACATGGATGCGTGAGCGCAAAGCGATTGGTGGATTGCGAGATCGTATCGAGACACGATTCAAACGAAAAAAAAGTATAATTCAATTGATCAGCAAAGAGTGAAACAAAAATTATTTCAAGAACCCGTGAGGGATGATGACACGTCGAGTTTCTCTGTTACAATTTTTTCTTAATCTCGAAATAAGAATTTTTCATTGTTGGTTCACTCGGTGAGGTGTGCGTGAGTGGGGGGGGGGGGGGGGGGGGGGGGCAAACAGCGCGCACGAAATTGTGCAAGAAAATTTTTACGACCGTTTTTTTCTTTTTTCATTTATTTATTTATTTTTTTGCTCGATACGGGCTTCTTTTTTATGTAACGTCCATGTGTTGTGGGTCAGAGCGCCCTGGGAGATGTGGAGCCACACTTCTCTCTTCTTCATTCGCGGTTCCCAAAATCAAAACCAAGTTTCTTCCTAATTCTGTCATATGTATCCCCTCTTTAAGTTTTACGTGTCACGAGCCCAGCCCCTTCACGACGCACCGTCACCGCGCTGCGCAATTATTTTACGCAGCATGTCAGCGTTTTCTTTATCCTGAGATAGTTCATTTGGGATCAACGAACTGCGATGTGTTTCCCGTCGCAGCATCAATTCCTTTCTAACATATTTACCGCCACTGGGTTCGATCAGTTTTCTTAAATAGGCTCTCAATACCAATTTCACACGCATACAAATCGAATACTTATCATATGAAAAGGAAACCGTCTCAGCTCGCTGATGAAACGCTGCAAACAGTTCAAAAATAAGATAGGCAAGGTATCGCCTAATGGTGGACTTGCCTGATCTCTTACGTGTAACCGGCCTGGTGTTGGTTGATTCACAGGATCAAACTGAGTCAGCGGCCATACTCAAGATCAAGGAGAGCATGCAGGAAGAGGCGAAGAGGTTTGAAAAGGACTCAGATCACCCCGATTATTACATACAATAACTCTTCACGAGTCGTTGGGCTCCGAGACCAAACTAACGTTTTAAGAAAAGCAAATCAATTCTCCTTTATCTTTTTTTCTATCTTCTTCTTCTTTCTTTCTCTCCCCCCCCCCCCCTCTCTCTCTCTCTTTTTGAATCCGAAACTCTCCTTACTGCACTTATACTCCACACTAATTTTCCATCTTTCAGCAAATCTCCTTCTCCTTCATCTTTGAGTAAAAGCATTGAATAAAATGTGCAGAGAGATATGGGAAACATTTTTTTGTTGTTTTTAACTAAAAAATTAGAGTTGAACTTCGTGAGAAAAGTGCACAAATGTTATTTCATGCAGAGGTCGGAGAAGAGTCTTTTCTACCTCCGCGAAATGAGGGGGCCTCGTCCATAATTATTTCATCCTCTCCGAATCACAGGAAGGATAGAAACCATTTAAAGTAGGCGTTATGGAACTTTCCGAGAGAGCACGGTCTCATGTAAAATCTTTCGTAATTTCGCGTTGACGTACATTCTTAGAAATGATTCTGTACATACACACGATCATCTCGAATCATTGTCGATTGATGCCATTCGTTTCTGCAAGTGGGCCACGGGTTTGTGACACTTCGAACGATCACGAACATAACTCAAAACGAATTCGGAAGTCTTGAAACATGAAAAGTTACTAACGAGCTATATAAAAATGAAAAGAATTTCTGTAGATTTGGTATTACACGATTGTATCGAAAACGTTTAAAAGATTGATTTTTATCTTGTATCGAAAGAAATTCAAGTACCCGTTGCCATTTGCAGGTCATGCAATTGAATCCGCTTTGACGTCGTTTTTTTACTATCGGGCAGTAATTACCCTATAATCGCCTATAGATCGTCTTCTACTCTGTTAGGGATCTCGGTTTCATTTCCTAAAAAAAAAAGCAAGAAGAATAAGTGCTTCCTCGTTCCAAGTTAAAAAAAACGCTATATTTTTTGTACAGTTCGAGAAACGTTTGAGCAGGATGTGTGACGTTTTTATGTACGAGAGTAGCAGTCGCTTCCTTTTTCCACTAGTTCCTTCTTTGTTTCGATTCAGATGTTCTCATATTATCATAGTGTATACTCTTAAGCTATTATTTGCGATGTTTCATCGGTTTCCTCGGCCGTCGGTGTGAATAGTTTCAGCGTGTAAAAATACCAAAAACAAAAACGTAACTGTGATAAGAAAAATCTAAACAAAGAAACCAATGAAAATTACGTAGTATACTTTTGGTACCGTGAGTTGATTACGTTTTGAGCAGTACAATCACCTTTAGTACACGTATCGAGTGTACGCTCGGGAAGGTGCCCCTTTAATACATCCATATTTATATATACGTACATGTACGTATGGATTTTCTGTAAAAACAAATTTGTTGAGCAAGACACGTGTAATTAGAAATAGCTTCAAATGTCGATTATATGAGATTTTCGATGTTTCCAAGTAAAACGATTGAAACTTTTTGCGGAATACTCGAAGCGGAATCGATCGATACAGATACCCAGGACACAACGAGTTTCTAGATTCTCATAAAGGAAACTTGTCGTGACTGTAACACCACATACCGCTTTTAAACATTGTAGGTGATTCATGGAATTTTAGACAATTGAAAAACATTTCACAAACCTTCTGTTCAAGATACAATAATTTCGTCACGTTGTATATTTCATTGTACGAATCATTTAAGAGTTTATTATTTGGAATTGTTAAGAAGCATGCATGGCAAGGTGTAAACTCGTATCTGGTGTTCATCTGAAAATGTGAAATTACTTGATAAGTGAACTAGACGGTTCGGTTTCGATCGATCACGCGCAAGATTGTACGTCAGCGCAATAATTCGCGAGCATCTATAGAATAATAATACCTGTACTCGTCCTTATGGCATCACTCTACAGTCAATCTGTCGGTTATTCCTTCCGAGAGAAGAAGCGTCGATATCTTCCACGAAGTTACATGTAACCAAACGAATCCACGAGAATGGATTCGTGCTCTTTTTTCCTATCACTACGAAGAATGTGATTTTCAAAGGGTCCCGATAGATGCTAGTGTTAGAGTGACCAACGATATCGGTATTATCACGTACGAGAGGCAAACAGAAATACGCTCTTAATTTATTTATAGGAGAGAATAAGGAACATGGTGTATATTACGTGCATCGATCATTCAACGTGTTCTGTATACTCCGCGTTGATAGTCGAACGAGAAACACACGAAGCGATCTAAAGCAATCGATATGAGATCGATAAAGAAAGTAAATTGATGTAACGTCGTGTGGTTTGTCGATAGCGTTGTTCATATCGATACATTTGCGTTTTGGGAGGACTTCACGGGCATTGTTAACGTTCGAGACGTTGCAATTTCGATCGTTATTGCGCAGAGTGAATCGGCTTTTATTTAACCCGGGAAACGCACAGTATTTAAAGGTGTTGCAATAACGTTATTTCGAGGGGAAGTATCGAAAACGCAAACATTTGGTTATTAGCGGGTATTCACTTTAAATTATCTGTCCGAACGAGGGGAACTCGATGAAAACGTTCTCGGGAGTACAATTATTATATCCCTTTTCTAGGATTTAATCCGCTCTAGCGGAAACCCGGCCAGTGTGCGTCGATAGTACACGTTAGACGAATTTTCATTCGAGACGATCGTCGTTTGTCAATTACGGATAAAGACGAATATATATGTATGCGTAACTGCCAGTGTTTGAGGAATTTTATTCTTTCCCCTTATACGGTATCGTTTCTTTCCTTTTTTTTAAATTTTTGTTAATCGTTCACGATATCGACATTACGTTTCCGTTCAATCGATATTTGAATACAATCGATATAGGAGCAACAAGTCTATTTCTACGATTGGTTAGGTGACATGCGAATACGAATCCATGGGAAGTTGACCAATCACGTAACGAATAAACATGAACGTAGCGAAACACGAATAACGAAACTGGAATTGAGTTTATCTGTCATTTCAAATCCGATCCTCGTTCGACGTAAGATACATATATAATAATCATGGTTAATCGTGCCACGTTCAAACGGTGAAGAAAATTTGTGGTAACCCGTAGAAGTTTTACGTTCACCTGTTTACTTCCTCATTGGTGTCTCGGATCCGGGAGTGGCGGCGTGTACACGCGTACACACATGTATACTATTTCGGCATCATTAAACGTAAATGTGTAAGTTGTACAAATTGTCGAGTGCAATTCGGATTAAAATAACCTGTATGATGGAATACAGTATTCCTGCTAATTAAGCGAAACGTCGATGAAGTATCGATGTCCGTTCATTATAGTTGGAGATGTTTTTGAATTCGGGTAAATCTTTTTTCTTATTATTATTATATCGGCGAAGGAACTGAAGAATTGATAATTGTATATGGTGATATTTTTATAAAATTCTTCATTTTTTGTTATGTATAAATATATATATACTGTTTTCTTTTTATCCGAATTGAAAAATATGTCGCGTTCGGATCTCGATATCTTTTAAAACGTGCTGCGTTATACTTTAATGTATATTTAATTTCTTCTAAGGATCAGGTGTGCGCGAAAAATTCACACGTTCTTTGTTATCTTCTATCCACACTTCGAAGCGAGTTGTTCGAACGAATTAGCAATATTTTTTTATGAAATTGACTAGTATTTCGATGAAATTTCAAACCTAAAGAAAATTTAGAAGGAACGTTGCGTTTAAGGATAAATCAAAAACTTTCGGATGAAAGCAGTGCATAGTTTGTATTCAATCGTTTCCTTTTTTTATTTTTTTTTTTTTAACGCAGAATCGATTTTAATACAAGTTCAATTGATATAGCGAAAATAAGAAAGGATATTAGTATATTGTTTAATGCGAGAGAGTTGAACTCGTCGTGATTAGAGAACATAGTAGGAAAAAGAAATTGAAACGGTATTCTGCGTACCGATATCGTGCGTTGCAATCCTAAGGTAATTAGGAATTTATATAAGGGTGTTAGGTTGGCAGCGAAACGTGGAAAAAAAAAGAAAAAGAAACTCAACTGTGTGTAAATTAAAACGTCGATCGATCGATCGATAGGGAAGAATCGGGAGTGAACGGAAATTGATGAGCCGCCATCGCCCCCTCCCCGAATGTTTTTATTGAAAACTAAAAGCGTACATTTCGTTCTGTAATTATTTACTTGTACGATGATTGTAACACTGACATGGGCTGTACATCTTGCGGCTGACCTCACGTATTCTTTAAATTCACGCATAATTATCGACATAATTATAGATACCTATTACGAATATAGCATTCAAGTAGCAAGTAATAACGATAAAATAATGGAATAAATGTCATCTATCCTACTAAGTGTCGAAACCATTTTCTCTGTCACAACCTTCCGTTCGTACCGAGATATCTATCATTCATCCTGAAGAAAACGTCATCGGTTACAGTTGAAGACTCCAAACTGTTCTTTTATTTCACTTATGGGTAAGTTACATATACATTCATTATGTTTTTATTTAAATTATGAAATGAGGGTACGATTTTTATTTACTGTATAAGAATAACGAAAGTAGCATATAATTTTAAATGGTTATTTAAAGGTTGGATGAATGCAGATTTTTTTAATTTGTTGCATAACGTAATGTGGACTACGTATATAAACTGAGAGAAGATGTAATGGACGTACATGCTTAACATTTTGTTATGGTAAAAAGTTTATTCGATTCATTCGTACTATGAAGGTTAAGTATGTGAGATCATCATGATGCGGAGTACGAGTTTTCTAGAATGCTATGTGGTTAAACTTTCTAGATCTCGTATAGTATTAGGTCATTGTTGGTGGTTTTTCAAATAACGTCAAGAGCTATCACTTCTTTTCACAAGATGACTACTTCAGGAATCAATGACCTACAGCGCTCCAAGCGGCAAACTTGATGGAACATTCGCCAATGTCGTAAACGTGAGAGTTCAACAAAATTGAATATCTTTTTTTCTTACAATTTTTTGCATTTGAAACATAACAAAGTACAAATTAACTGGTTAAACCATCAAGAAATTGTTTGTCGAATTCTTTATTTTGATCGGTATACGTTAGCAATTTTTTATCCAAGACAGAGATCATAAATTACAAATTTTTATTTCAGCATTTCCTTAAAATTTATCACTGTAACTGTAGCATATTTGTAACGTATTAATATTTAAAGAAAAAATACGATTTGTACGTCAATGCACAGACCGACAGGTTGCTGTTCCACATTCTTCTTTGCGCTAAAGTGGAAGGATGTTCAATGAGTTGATGGCCTTGACCAACTACTATATTGACGTACATTTGCGGAAATGCCCTGGTCTCGCCTTGTGAGATGTTTCTTCGTCGTAGCAGGTCATCCAACAGCTGTAAAAGATATTCGTTCAATAGAAAATTGGGTAATGATATTCGAAAACAGAGAAAAGGAAACGCTCGACAAAATTGGAACATATGAAGTAGTTTAATCCACTTATTTATTTGATTAGAATATCAATAACCGTGCGTAGTGCCTTTCATCCATGTCATCAGAGAAAATCCAATCAAAGATTATGTTGTATCTGGAAAGTGATGATTATATTGGAATGTCGCGACAGTTACAAACGGTAATCACCGGCAGCCCGTTCGAAAAGGACACAAGGTGCTTGTATCTTCGTCTCATACGATTGCTTTCCGCTATCTTCACTTCTATCTTGAACGCAACACGTGTACGCATGCGCCACAGATCAGAACGCGCCACAATATTGAAATGTTACCAGTCTTTTTCAAATTGTCGGAATCTGATCTTTATTTTGTTCCGCTTTCAAATCCAGCTTAAAACTTATAGCTAAAATACTAACGGTAAGGCATATATGTCTACTGTTAAATTTAAACATTTGTCATTTAAACACATTAAACTTGATGATTGTTAAGATTTTCTAATTTTTCATATTTGAATTTAATGAATGTTAATATTTATAGGCTCTTAGTGTATATAAAAAATGCTCGATAAAATAGAGAGATTCCGTAGTATGTGTTGAGACAGGATTTGACGGGGGACGATTCCTACATGCCTTCGGTGTGATGAGTACGGGATCGAAGGCAGGTGGCTCTTTATACCATAGCGCGAGTTCAATGTGTTCAGTTTTGCTATGACTGTCGACTGGTTACGAGACAACTCTGAGGCAGAACTCCTGTTTTGAGTCCTATTCGTTGCGTTTCTGTGTCAAAGAAGAAAAAAGGGATATCACAATGGAATTCCGAACGTTTTTTGTAAGTGGACGAAGTGGTCTTTTTTTTTCTTTATTTCACTTTGAATATATTTTATAAATTTTAATATACAATTGAATGTTAACTATTTTTTGTATTGTTAACTATCAACAATTATTACTGCACCTTTAATTACTAAGCCTAATAATAATTAATTATAAGCCTAACACTTTTTGTAGTTATAATTAGAGGAGTAATCATTTTTATATTATTTGTCATCGAAATTTATCATACGTACATGTATATGACCAAATACAATTCTTATAGAATCAAATGTTAGATATACATACTCGTTTAGCGCAAATCGTAAATCAAAATTAATTAAATTGTTTACAATAAGGCTATTAGGTACTTATTATAGAAATATCTTGTATTCAGTAATCACAGGGAACCGGTATAAAGTAATCCCGTTACGCAAATGCGTAATAAACGTTGCGAGGGGAAAAGTAGACTTTTTTATCATTTTGTACACTGTTTTATGTCGATAGGATTTGAAAAATTAATTGAACTCGATTGAAATGATGGTTAGCAAAGCCAGCACCTATATATATTTGAAATCGGTTCTAGCTCTACTTTACATTAGACAGTAATTTTCCTAATAATCAAACAGAAATCATAACACTATTGTATGATTATGTCTACTATATTTTATATAATCTCACAAGAAATAATTTCGTGAGTGGCTGTATTAGTTAAAAAACGTAAAATTACAGAAAAAACGAACAATCACTTGAAATTTCTGCAGTAAGATGTCTCTAGAATCACACAACCCTTGTTGAAAATATTTCCTCTTAATTCTCAAAATGGAGGGGACACTTGCGTTGACAGCTACATGAACCACCGATCTAGAATTCGTCTTGAATGTATTAACACTTTTGCAAATCGTAACTAATAACTACCTTCTTGGTCGCAAGGAACAAACTAGAACAACTACATAGTAAAAGAATAGAAAATCCATGCATGTATAAAAGTCTTAGCCTGGTAACAATCGAATATCATTTTCCTCGGATACTATATGACACAGTACAATCATTATACACTTCTTCATTTACAGAGGATGTCCATTTTTTAATCTTACAATCCTTACTGCAAAACCCTAATTCTGTAGCTTCAATTACCACTTCAAACGAAACGAATAACCACCTTGTCGACGTTTATGACTACTTCAATCGACTGGAATCAAAATAAAGTGGCTGAAACAGTATTTCATACACCGTGAACTTGAAAATTCACCTGACAATACCATTTCCTATGCAATTCCGAAATGTAACGGCTGGCGGACGTGCACGTTTAGTGGGGCAGTCAACATGCAAGACTATACTGCCGGGTATTAATAGTCCGTAGAGCGTGGACCGAGTACCGTTAAGGCCGAATACGATACACCTCGGTATCTTACTTAACGGGGTATGCCTTGTAAGAGCGAAAAATATATATATACATACATTCGAAGAATCATTGACGGACGAGACAGATTAAACAACATGTTGTTTACAACTACTACTTCTCAGTTATACCAAACATTTGAGGATTGTTTGCTCGCATTAGAGTAAGATTTACATTTTATGAATGAGTTAATTGATGAATAGTACCTGTGTGGTTGCAGTCACATCATACAGACTAAGCAATTAGATTGTTCGCGTTGACTAAACTACAATGATAAGTTAATGAGGCTGAATGTCTGGAGATAGTGGTAAATATAAAATCGGGAAAAAATAAATAAAGTAGTAGAAAATAGTATATGGAGAGATTTCATTTTATGAACGATAGAAAGGGAGAATTGCTGCAGCTGGAAAATGTATTCCACGCGAAGTATTTTATGTAAAATTATATTTTTAGGCGATACTTTTGTGCATTTCGTGTTACGCTAATGAACACATCGAAACAAGACAATCAGAATCAAACGACATTGATTCGACGACAGAATTGAACGAGTCCCCAGAAGGATACTACGCCTTCATAAAATCGCCGAACGCAGAACCTCCCAAAGTGAGACCGCCACCATATATAGACAGCGATAAAGAGTGCTATGGTACGTATTTCAAAGTTATGTCACTTTCAATGCTATGCGTCATCGAGGGCAAATTACAATTCTCCCCTAATCAACTACAATGAATACGAATAAATTTCAGACACCGGAAAACAAGGCAAAGGTTTCGTTTCCATACATAATATTTGTGGTGATCTTAATAAGGGTTACATCCCTCGGAACCCAATGAATCAATATTTCAATGGCTCATCGTATCCTTTGTAAGTACAGAAAAAATTAATTCATTCATTGACTTTCTTCAATTGCTTAATACGTTTATATTCATTCTTTTTATACGTTGTAGCGCCTTGTTGAAGAATCACACGTTGAAATTTTTGAGCAAGGCGTTGCCTATACTCAAGGCCGACGATTCTTTGCCAAAAGTCGCCACAGTTCAATCTTACTCTCAGAATTCGTAAGTAAACAAGCAAAAATCCAACCGCATCGTTAGATCGATCATATGTTACAAAATATCTTCATATTAATTTCTTCTAATATTAGTGTCGACACTGACGAGAAACGAAGTAGAAGTAAACGGTCATCTGATTCAGAAAGTGTATTGGATACTATCAGGAATGGTCGCAAATTCTGCGAGAACGGTGGAGGAGTGTAAGTTACGAACGATAATAATGATATTAAAACATATCTAAACTGTATTATTAGACCGATCGTTTCATTCCATATTTATCAAAGAAGAAAATTCTCGTATTACTTATAGGGATTGTAATTTTTATGTATGACTATAATTTTCTCTTATTCCAAAGAATTTGCATGTTGTACAAGGCTATACAAGGCGAACCATTAGCTACCTCAGCAGCTGAACGCCGTGACGAACCCTCTACACCTGAATACCGTCAACGAACACCACCACAGGAGAAACCAGAGTACACCGGCCCACCCACTCCTTGTCCAGCTAAAGTGGAATATGCGACACCAGTGTTCGCTAAGAATTATCAAGGGGTTTGGCGCTATGTGGTCCAGATTCCTTACGAGGGATATTTCACGCAAACTATTGAAGTTACCAGATGCATGTAATATGCACAGAATACTTGATTATTGTACTCATTATTATTAATATTATTAATTGAGTGATACTGATAAATTTTTCATAGGCAATCAAGGTGTCACTACCTAGATGGTGGTTGTCTATCATCACCAAGATGGACTAGTTTACTGGTAGCAGAAATTTTCTATCCTGAAACAGTCTTAGAAGAGAATCAGAATTCCAGGATCAATGGCTTAAGAGATCCAGCTGGTTCACCACCACCTGTTCACGATTTTCAGAAATACCAACAATATTTGCAAAAATTGGCCGGAGAGAATGAGGCGCGCAACAGTGGCTCGCAGCATCATTGCGACGGTTCTGACGAAATGGGCTGCTTCCAGGTAATCAAAGATACTTTGAAATATAATAGGAATACGAAATAAGGATTGAGTGATATTGAAAGAAAGAAATAGAAGTTACATTGGGCGTTGTGAAGAAAGAATGGAAAATGGATCTGTGTGATGTGAAAATATCAAAGAATGAAAGAAGGTATGGTTGCGGTTTCGTAAATCAGGATTAACTGAAGAGGATGAGATTAATGAACGGCTCTAACTAATTCAAGTTGATGAATTATTAAGAATAATTTGTAGGCTACGTATATATGTTTCTACTACAGGTGAGATTATATTATGACTGGTTCCTGGTGCCAGGGAGCTGCAAGTGTTGGCGCCCCGATTACTTCAACCGTTACATCCGTCGAAGTGGGACTAACGTTGAATTATAATCGATGTATCGCGTGTCAAACTACACAGACGAATCGGGAGACGTATTCGTGATACGTTCAAGGCGATAAGCCTGTCAGATTTCATGAAATAGTCTTGGTATTTTGATTAACTGTTGATCAAACTGTTATTTGTTTCATGACTAAATACGAACACTCCTTTTACTGGGTAAAACATTACAATGAGATATTATATATTATCATAACACTTTGAAGATTATTTTTCCGCTATGGTTGTAAATAATCTTCGAATAGTTGTTATGTATAAGCGAAATGGGATAGAAAATAATAGAAAAATTCTGGCCGCGATCGATATACAGCTTTAATATGTATAACTATAATTATTATATAATACTTTACTACGCAGCACTAAGCACCTTAAGACTGAAGAGTAAAACGCACGCTGGTAGAAATGTTTGCTTCAGCGTGGGTTATTACGAACTATTTTTGTTGTTTTAAATAGTTCGACGTTTCACAAGATACGAAACTATGTTGTATATTTTTTCATCGATTGAAATATGCCGTTTAAATAATGCAATAGAATGTTAATAATGCTTTTTTTTATTTCAAATTTCTTTATTTCGTTTATATCGTTATTTTTTTCATGGAGTAAATTCAGGATATAATCTTGCAGTATTCTGATCGGATATTTGATTAGCTAAGGAGGTACTTTTGTATTTTCTTACCAATAATTTTCTACGCGCGCGAATACATTTCTAGGTCTTCGCACAAATTTTTTTTAGAGAATGTATCCATATAAAAGTTATATGTGCTCTAGCTTATTTCTCAGGGCAGACTGAATTTCGTAATAATGTTGTTACGTATTATCTCATACTGTACTATTTAAATATCGTTATGTTCGAGTCGCCGTGAAATCGTACTTTCTATTTTCTAACTGTTTATTATGTAATTTACACTATATATATCGTGTAATTATATTTTCAAAACGATCCACGTACGAATATTTAGATAACATAAATTAATAAATTACCGTGGCAACTCGTGGTCACTTTGAATTCCTTTGCTGTCAGAACAGGAACATAACTTTTACTCAAGCAGATTTTACCCTTCTAATTCCGCGTGTTAACAGAATTTCCACACGCTACTTTAGATTGTTGATAATCGAATTTGCGCGTGAACATTCTCTGTCGATTAAGTAACGCAAAATTCGAAAGTAGTCTATGAATACATAAAATACTGCGTTGCTCTGTAGATCGTAGCTTGCCTTTGCTATAAGCTTCTTTCTCTTTCTCTCTCACTCATTTTTTCCTTCTCTTATCTTACTCTATAAGTTTCATGCGAGAACATACACTAACTGCTCGCGTAATGCCTGCGCTGTGCATTTTAATTTCAACGAATGCACAAAACAGGCTACCAACCAGCAAGCGTGAACATTGTTTACAAACGGTTCCCAAAATTCGTAGGCAACCATTGCCGCTTACAATACTACACACACCGAATGTAGGCATTGCTCGGTTAGATCAATACTTCGGTCGCTGAAAGACGAGGCGAAAGGTAGTGGGAACGGTGACGGTCAAAGAGAGAGGGAAACCGCATGGTGTCTGCTGAGCACAGTTATCGAACGATTTCACTTGTATGGGGTATTCAAATTGAAAATTTGAGAGATAATTCATTCTGAATTTATTTTATCATTGAGCGTGAATAATGGTTAAAGAACAGTTCAAGATGACTGAAAAAAAACAACCTTGCTAACCGATTAATTGACCGGCCGGGTAGATTTATCCCCACCTCTGTTACTCCTCTTCTAGCCCACCAATCTTTATTGCTCCAGATTAATTAAGCTCGCTAAAAATAAAATTTGAAAGTTTAGGTTAACGTGTTATGAGAATAATTACATTCATTTTTGCTTACTCGAAACGCTGATTTCATTTTTATCCACTGATCGGTGTGAATACGGTAAGCCGGCCAAGTTTGCACGAATCACGTTGTCTCCATAATAAAGCATGTTACCCGTGTCTTCGTAATAGCTTTTAACATAATTTCACGTGTACATTTGACAACAATGATAGCGAACTTTTTCATATGACCAAGATAAATCATTTAATCTACTATATTCCTATCATAGTAGCTAATTCCCCATCATGGTAGCTGATAAAAATTCATAACCGACAAATCTTCAAGTACTATGATTAACAAACTTATTTGTTACTTACTTAGTGTGATTTTACGTTTAATACAACGCGTACATTTACCTTTCTGATTTATTATTTGTTACTTACAGATCTGTAAATATTATTACATCCATTTTTATGTTGAATCGATTCAATCATCCGATCGGATACTCGATAATATCGATTAGTCACGGTTATTCTATGCGCGTCGACATTCTAACACGATTCAAATTTGATATTTAAATTACAACTACGAGTAGTCGCTACTAAAATCCTGTACCGCTATTAAAAGTAAAAAATCTTGCAGGTTTAAGGTTTAACTAACCAAACCAGATCTTCCGTTTGAAGAGAAGCTACGGGGACACACGTCTGAGAGCGATACGGAAATTCAATTGACCGTCCCGATCGGTTGATCGGAAGCGGACGCCACGCGGCCCGTTTCGAAGATCGATAGAAACACCTACTCTGCGTCAAATACATTCTCCCACGTGATTCAGTGCAGCGCGCATATATATCGCGGAATACGTGCATAGACGCGTATACGAGGAACAGTGACGGCGTCGGCTGCTGCGCCAGCTGAAACGGAATGGTGGGGGCTATGCGAACGTAGACGGATCATACAACGGGGAATGTGACGAAGAAGCAGTTCAGTGTCAGTCGACGGTGGAAGCGTTGTTTCGTTGCCGTTCGCTGAATTCCCCGACGGACGGCGGGACTTTGCCGTTTTTCGCTGACACAACGAGAGTGAAACGTGCGACGAACGAGCGCACGATTAGGAGAACGATCGACTGGGGCTTGAGGTTGTTACGAACACCGCGGCTCGTTCTCAGACAGAGCAGCCCCGTTTCGCGCACGGCATGCAGCCGACGTTTCGAAGTAATACGAGATTCCTAACTAAAAATGTGTTCGCTAAACCATCAGGGCACTGCAAAATACGTATAATCAAAGATCAGTGATGTTTCAGTGCGGACCAGTCCTTATCCGGCCGATGCCAGTGACAGCGCGCTTATACTGCCCGGTATTTCGGACATGGTCATGATACTATGAAGCATCGTGACATCTGTATCCAGGCAATCTTACGGTTCTAATAATATTGCGAAATCCTCGTGAGATCATCTGTCAGTCAATGTGCATCGTATGAGGAGGCTAGTGCGACTCAGTGGAACACAGTTTGCGCGTTGTTGACGTTTGCCCACGATCGTTTACATGGATCTTCTCCTAACGATCGATTTGTTAAAGGGACAATGGTCGAGAAAGAAATTCAGCCGAGGGATTTGCGATTAGAAATCATGGAGAGACGTTTCTCGCGTCGTGCGCTTTATCGAACACGGTAAGTTTTGGTACCGCGAGTGAGACGGGTGGCGCGGGATAGCCACCGACCGAGAAAGAAAAATCATTAGTGTCAAATTTCAATCAGGATCCATCCGTGTACCATTGCGATGTCACGAATCTCCATCGATGCGTTGTTCGCCGTGGAACTGCGTGTAAACGTGTAAAAGACGCGCCGAATGATTTACACTTGCAGCAAGGTTTTGTTTCATGCGAGAGGCATAAACGACGTACAAGAACAATCATAGCTCGTGAACGGAGTATGAACATCGTTTATCAGGTAGGTTTTAATTGTTTGGGATGAATGGCGGGAGAGGTATGGGAGAGGAGGAGCATTTACGATTCGTTAAATCGATAGCAACGTCGAAAGTGAATTAATCGATTGTAAAAACCTGTGAAAATCGAATGGGTAACGAACTTGCATCGTTACAATTTGATTTGCGCGTGTGGAAAATGATACAGGTGATATATATACGTATGTTCGCGTTGATTAATCAGCCGGAAAGATTATGAGATCGTGGAGCTAGTTCGAGCGTGGGTGTTAGTAATATTTTTCGTCTAACCGATTAAAAAATAAAAGACACGACATGCGTTAGAAACAATCGAGACGACCTCTAAAACTGAACAATGCCTTCTGGTAATAAAAGGAACGTGATTTCATCGGAAAGTACACGGATATTCGCCGGTGTCGAGTGGCGCCACTAAATTGAAAGGGTTAACAAAGGGTCGGCGAATTGCTTACTGCTTTCCGTGACCTACATATACACTGCCAAAGTTGATGCCGCCGCAAGTGATGTATGCCTGTCATGACGCTGAATCAAGTTTAATCAATCCTTTGCTAGACTATTTGCAATCCCTTGATTCGATTATATAATATCGTGCATGCTAAAACTCCGCTTTATCCTTGCGTGCTTCGATACGCGGCTGATTTTCACGTTTGTTCTTTTTGCTGTTACCAGTCTCTTTCGGATATTTTTTTACACAGATTTCAGCCAACTGGTTGTAAATGTGCTTAGCGATGCTGTCCTTACGTGACTCTTGTGCAAACAGTCTGATTGTAATACTAATTATACGCAAAACTTAACTTCATAAACGAGACGCCCAGGTAGTTAGAAGAGTAGCCGTACCGAATATATAAAACTCATGTTCGTTATGGATCGTGCTAGTAGGAGTTGATATTTGTACGGGGAAATCTTATCTCGCAGTTGATAAAGGTAACATATTTCGGTAATTATTTGGAAAGTGTACGTGTCATCGATTTTCATAAGTTATGAATACGTCGTGGAAATCGATGATACATCGGACAACTTTTTCCTGTATTTCTAATTGCCGCACTCTCGTTGCTTTCGTAACATATGCGTCGGTGTTATCCGAGACTTGATTGAAAGTATACAAAATATGTTTGCAATGCTGCGTGTTATATTACTGTCTCGGTTTCATTTGTGTAAGGTGTACATGTACACAAATGGGCGATAATCGAATTCAAAAAAGAGAAACATTCAACATGCCGTTGATCCAATTCTTGAATAATTTAACAGTCGATCTTCGTATACGGCACGTACTGTTAACAAAAAATACTTGACGGAATTTCTGTTCGCGCAGAATTCGCGTCTACATTTTTGTCGCAAACATTTGTTCAGATGTTTCTAATTAAATCCCTATTTTCTTCTATACAAGTCATACGAAAATATTTAACGGGCCGTTGTTTATCTTGCTCGTCGCGAACTTGCGGTTTCCAATGACAAAATAAACGTCTGCTTTCCTCAAATTCGTCTTTTACGTTACATCGATAAATAATAACGGCAGCCTTACATGCGTGTTTAATTAACATTACTTTATTTTCTACTTTTATTATTATTACTCGTCATATTAAGAACGTACATTGCTATTCACATAGATCCGTTATTATCGCACCTATTTATTCGAGCGGAGATCTTTTAATAGTATAAAAGACACGTATTACCGATCTGTTATTTTCTGCTTTCAACTGTTTCTATTCTGATCGAAAGCAACGAAATTCTATTTTAGAAATTCAATGAAAGTTGCACGAAGCTCAGGATGGATCCCAGTTTAAAATGGACTGAAAACCCTAATACCCAGATCTAGATACGAAATATGTACGGCAAATAGAAATGTAATACATGCAAC
This sequence comes from Xylocopa sonorina, assembly GCF_050948175.1. Lineage (NCBI taxonomy): Eukaryota > Metazoa > Arthropoda > Insecta > Hymenoptera > Apidae > Xylocopa > Xylocopa sonorina. The sequence goes on from NC_135193.1 coordinate 10,034,794, forward strand.
ACGCTTCTCTTAGTCCAAGGTAAAATATCAATAGAAAAATTTACTATACATAGTACACTGCCTTTTTATAACAACATAGTTCTGATTATACGTGATTTCATTGTTTTCTCTTGGAAAGTTTCAGCGCTCGTTTCGAATCAATTTAATCAACATGTTTCCTTTATTTTTTTTACCATGGGAACAACAAAGTCGAGGAGTAGCGGGTAGAAATTCATTTACGTGAACAAGTAATGAACATGGAATAAACTTATACTTCACATAAAGAAGTATACTTGCAGATAAATACGCACTTTAACGCACGCATTTAATGATAGAAAGATAGTAACTAGCCGTTAGGTGACATTCACTTAAACTCAATCAATTTGTACCTTTATCTCAATTGACTCAATTTGTCTTCTTCGTCATAAGCTGCTGCAAAAATATTATCTTTTTATCAACGTCCTTCCTCTTATCTAAAAATTTCATCCTTACACCTGTCTTATCATATTTCAAAAATTAATGCAATCAGGTGAAGCTAATAGTGATATGCGACACCTAAGTATCAAATAAGTATCGTCAGAAACGCGCTGTTCTCAGAAGAACGTTTGTTTGATTTTTTTCGCGTCGTCGGTAATAAATTAACTCTGCGTCAAGTTCAGTATCTGATTAGACTAGGATGTGATGTGTAAGTAGGAGAGAGATGTTTCGCTAGATTTCTGAAAAAAAATCGAGGCAGTAAAAAGAGTGAGAACATCTTGTAATAAGTAATATTACACAAAAAAATATTAAATGTAAATATTACACAAGAACATTTTATAATATGAAAGATCAACTTTAAGATATTACAAACCAATTAATTACTAATAAAATGTAATGTAAAATATTCTTGTTACCTGTCGATGATTGTGGTTGTAATATATTTATAGTAAATTAGTGCATGTATCAATTATTTTCTGTTTTTATGGATATTCACGACGTTCCCGAGGAAGAGCGAAAAATATTATTCTGCTATGAACAATTTTAATTAGACACCGTAGTGTTGCTCGTTATCCGCGTGAAAGTATAATAGTGGACTGGCATAAAAGGTTTTAGTCATTTCGTTACGTGGAACTGTAAGTTAGATAAAAATATTGAAGGGGTGTCGCCATGATAATAAAACCGCAGGTAATCCAATGCAATTCCGTAGAAATTTGATAAAGTGCTGTTATTCAGATATCAACATATATCTAGTGCTATACAAGTGTTGCAGACATATGAACGTATTCTCTTTCGGCAAGTATACAGAAAACGATTAAGCTAACAGTCGTCATTAATTATCAGATTCATCGTTAAACGCATTTGTATTTAATTAGGAGACCGGGAATTCGAATAGATTAATAGATTGAGCGAAAATTCACACCACGACAAATTAATAATCGAATTCTCCATTTATTTGGTAAAATTTCAGCCACTACTGATTACTTGATGTAAAAATTTAATTTTCTTTAAACAAAGATATCCATCTGAGACGTAATTACGATGCATGCATCGAACGATCGTCGAAGATCACGCGTCGTGTCATATACGTCCCGCGATGAAATTAATAACGCAACAATTTTTTTACCCCGTATCACCGGATGCACATATCTTCTATCGTTTCCTCTTTAGAATGGCATTGGTACACGAGAACATGAACTTCCCAATTTTGTAAGCTCGTTCACTTGGAAAGTATCTTGACTAACGAGTAAAACCAGTAGAGAAGTACCTGCAATTCTATTTGTCAGCTAATTTTGCATAATCACTGGTCCACCTTTATTTTTATTTATTTCACAGACGACTATAAATCGTATTTTCTATTTCAGGTCCTAGTATAATGAAGCCATCCATGAAAATGGGGGCGATAGCCTTGATAGGTTTGTTCTTGGTGTTCTACCAGTATCATTTGTCCACCGGGGTACGTTTCGATCAGATGACCGACTTCAATACGGGTGGCTCAGCGGAAGACAGTCCTGTTCTATCTCAGGAGGACGTAGAACGTTACGTGAGGACCTCGAAATTCACTGAGGAAACGGTACACCTACGTGCATCAAAGTTTTCTTCTTCGTACTCGGTTGTCGGTTGCTCCTTTAAACCGTTCGCCCTTCTATTTGTAGATCAAAAGTGCCGTGCGTAGGGTTCAAGAAACGAATGGACTTAGTCCAGACATGGCGTCGACGCTGGTGCAAGAACTGGTGAATCATTTGCACAAGAATATCTTCGGGCCGACGGACAATTCGAAGATATCGCGTGCTACGTTCTTGCACGGAGAATCCGGTCGGAATAAAACGTCCAACTGGCAGCAATCGTCCGACGAGGCTCTGGAACCGTTGTACATAGTTACGCCGACGTATCGCCGGCCGGAACAGATTCCAGAACTCACCAGGATGTCGCACACTTTGATGCTGGTAAAGAACGTTCACTGGCTTGTTATCGAGGACGCGACCGTTGCCACCAAACAAGTCACGAGGTTGCTGGAACGAACGGGATTGAAGTTCGAACATCTGACTGGTAAATCTACTGTATTAGAAACTAGAGCGGAATTAATGTGGTTACAAGTATAGTCCCAACGAAATCAGTTAACCGTTAAAGGACAAGTTTCTCGCGCTTTCGTATCTTATACCTTAAAAACATTCACTTTTGCAGAAAATCTTCTCGAACCCTCTTTATTCCGAGATATAATTTCTTTCGAAGCTTTCGATGCGTTTAGTTTCTGCCTCCGGCAGAAAAGTGACATACAATCCTGTATTATCCAGAATATTATCCAGAATAAATTCACGCATAAATTCGAACAATACTATTCTAGAAATATCGCGTCGTGAAATAAAGATTGAAGAATGATTGAATGCCATCATCGAAAGCCGGCTGTAAATAAATTCCTGTTTAAAATTAATTTGTTTAATCGACTCGATGCCTTGTTGGCGAATTAATTGGGACGGTCGCAAAGGTCTCAATGAAAAAACGTTCTATTGATTTTGTTGGCTAAGCCAGTCCGCGTTTAACGCGTTTAAACATGTAGTCGTATATGTGTCCGGCTCTTCCAAATAAGGAATCGTCTCTACCTTTGTGCGAGCTTATTTATATTGGACGGTGACACCGATGTACATGCATTTCCCTATTTTCCACCTCAGCCCCGATGCCCGAGAAGTACAAGCAGAAAAAGGGTGCCAAACCACGTGGCGTGTCTAATCGGAACCGTGGCTTACAATGGATCAGGGCGAACGCTACGAATGGCGTCTTTTATTTCGCTGACGACGACAATACGTACGACATAGCGCTTTTCGACGAGGTCAGTTGGTTTTACGAACGTGAAAATCAAATTTTTTAATTGTAATTAATTCAAGATGATCAAGCTAGTTGAAGATTACTGAGAAATTATTATAGAAATGTAATCTGTGGAATTACAGTTACGTAAAACGAAACGGGTTTCAATGTTCCCCGTGGGCTTGTGCACCAAATTCGGCTTAAGTTCGCCTATCATCAAAAACGGGAGATTTGTTGGATTCTACGACGGCTGGATCGCCGGGCGAAAGTTCCCGGTCGATATGGCGGGGTTCGCTGTGAATGTGAAATTTCTGCACGAAAGGCCAAACGCTACGATGCCGTTCAAAGCTGGCTACGAAGAGGACGGTTTCCTGAAGAGTCTCGCGCCTTTAGAACCGAAGGACATCGAGTTCCTCGCTGATAATTGCACCAGGGTGCTAGCGTGGCACACGCAAACCAAAAAAAATGAACCGAGTGCACCTTTAGACATGAAACTGTACGGTGAAACGAACTTGGTCAAATTAAAACTGCAAATAGTATGATGTTAAAAGTCGACTACAACTGCGATTGGATTTGGAGTTCGATCTGATTTTAATCATTCATACGTACGACAAACAAAAGTGATTCAGTGCCTGAAGTATCGTAAAGTACGGTCGGCGATAGCAATTCTTTCCTTTCTACCCTTTTTTATTCTCCACCTTCGACAGAGCTCAGAGAAAGACTATGGTTTATTCCAAATCAATTAGGTGTTAAATTGTGAGAAACATTATTGCAGGTAATCTTTGTAATGTTGCTACGCTCGGGGTCGTTTTGTAAATTTGGTATAGACTATAGTTTTCTCTGTAGCTGAGGGTTCTAATCAGAGAAAATTAATACATGATAAAGATGAGGATCAATCTAATATTGTTATGACAGTATGGCTCTGTACCTATATTTTGCATCATTATTTTATTATATTAACGTTTAAGTTTTAGTTGTTACGATGATTAATACGTAACTCTGTAGGCCAATGACCAATTAACGCCGGAGAAATGATTCGATTACAAGTTCGTTGACGCAACGATAATTACGATAAAGTAGCAGTGGGACGTAATATCTTTACTGTTAAGTGCAATGTATTTCATTATCTTCGGTTACGCGTTGCAAGTTGTTTATTTTTAGTGTGTCCTAAGTCTGATACGCAACCAATGAATCTACATTATTTCTCTCTTTTATTTTTAGATAAGAGCCATATACAGCAAGAAGGGTTTATTTCAATCTCTGACAGAATACCATCGTTGAAAGTTACCTTTTGTACTTATTATTCTACAAATATTTCTTCAGAGTATAACTCTGTTACAGTGCAATACACGTATTTCTGTCATCTATCAGACAACGAATGTGCATGAACCATTTCGTAAAATAGCATTTATTTAAGTATGAAAAGAACCTTGAAGGTATTTCAATGGTTATATTTTTAAATAATCTACTGTTGCAGTTAGGATTCTATCATTTGTCATTCTTTTAATATTATCAGTTTAAGTTACTCCCATGCTTGTTTTAAGAACATCGCCTACGTGTATATATTATATGATGTTTCCTAATAAGATAGCCAGCCTTTAAAGGCATAAAGAAACAGTGAACATCGGTGAAGGTAGATATTATGCGCACCGACTTTTAACGAACTCTGAAATTACGTAGAAACTGATGACACAATTGTTAAGTAGTTCATGGCAGGAAAAATTTCGGTCGTCGAACGTGAATTCATATCGAATGCATGCATAGGTAGGAGAAAAAAAAGCTAAAATGTAACGAAGCATTTCAAAAGATCTATAAACAAAATAGTACAAAGGAATGTCTGTTCATTCAATTTCAAACTTATCAATGAGAATCATTGACTGATCAATGATAAAAGTCAAAGGCAAATATTAAAATGTCCTTTTGAAACCGTAATAGACCTTTTGAAACTGCATCTTAATAAACAGCATTGTTTACCAAAGTAATGCAAGTGATATAGGAAAAAAAGTCTCCAAGTCGAATGGAGAGTTTTCTGTTTTTAATCGTTGGAAGACGTTTAATCTTTCCGCCCTTGTCGCACGAGAAAAATAACTCTGGATGCTGTATGCATCCGGTATATCATCTAGTCTAGTAACATTAAAATAAACATTACAATATCAAAAATGTATTGTACAGCGGTGTCGAGCGGATACAATTGTACGGCATATCATATGACATACATAGTTTCGTGATAACGTTTACGGGCACAATGTGTAAATTGTTAAGACATATCGAGTTTGCTGTTTCCAGCAATCTGCCCAAACTGTAATTAAGCGGAGATATATCATGAAAGCAATAAACTCATTGTTAAATAATAGTGATCTCGTGCGAACCCCAATGATTTTAATAATCGTACAAAAATTAGACTATACATTTAATCTTTGGCGAAATAACAGAATAACGAAAATAGCTTTTAATAGCTGGTTCTATTTTAGTGTTCTAAATTTCATTCATATTTACCGCGCTTGGTATTGATCAGGCCCAGTGCGAACGTGTTGATTTCGTTCGATTTCATTGTTCATTTCTCTTATTCATATTTATAACATTTATTTTTAATTTACGAAGCTGCTTGTTATTGTGAATTAAAGAAAAATTGGTTGTTTTAACCTTCTTGGTATTTGTAAGCGTCGTATACAGTCAACAACGAGCGAATACATTTTTACAGTCAAGCGTTATGCGTGTATTTACCCATAACCTATTTAGTGTCGCCTTTTGTCGAATGTTCGTGTTAAGCAAAATAAGTAAAAACTTGGGTAAGTTTTAAAACGTTTTATCATGGGATTCTAGCACCATTGATATAAAGCTTGAACTAATATGATCTATTTATCATCGTCGTAACGAAGGAGGTAAGTTGTTTTTATGTTTGTCGAAGTTACAACGATCCTTGTGATTTGCACGTTTGTACTTAATTATTAATTTTTGTTTAATTGATTCATTGTTTTAGGAAGATGAACCCATAGCGAAACAAAAGGTTGGTGGATTAAAAAGATAACGTACATTAAATCATGTAATTATCATTTCATATTTTTATTTTATAAAAGATATTTACAAATATATATATATTGATACAGTATGTTTAGTCACATATACATATCGCAAAAAGGCTACCTTAAAAACAATTATTATACAGAAATAAATACAGGTTTTACAATATTCACAGTTTATTAAGCAATATTTATAACTCTAAAATTTTATCATTCTTTAATTCACCAAGAAATCCTTTGAGGATGAGGTTGATCATTCCAGTAAAAAGTTTTATTGACAAAAATATAAAATTGCAAAAAGTTTACTATTAGCGTAGTCATTGATTCTGCAATAATCTGCCACTTTGTTGGTTTTTTAATGAAGAAACGGTAAAGTACATACGGAATGATAAAATAACGTGGTTCTATTAGTAGTTGAGGAATGAGTACTAGGCAAACCATAGAAATATAATTAATTTGTGTTGTAAACCTTAAATGCTCAATTCCGCGAAATTGTGTGTACAAAGTGAACGAGTATACTGGTGCTAATAAATATTTAAACAGTCTATACTTTCCCATAAACCTGTTCCAAATATAAAATATGTAATGCCTATTGTCAGCCAGCATATAAGGATGGACTTGTGTATTAAAATGAATAATTATAGTTATGAGTAACAAGCTACAGCTTGCAAGCATCCGATGTTTACTAACAAATTTGAAATAATCTTTCCAATAAACAATCATATATGGCCAAGAAAAGCAAAATAGAAATATAGAGAAGTAAAACAGTTGTGGAACATGAATAGTGGGAATGTGAGCTGTTTTGTCTCCAACTACGATTCCTTTGTTCCAAATAACAAAGATAACAAACAGTATGCATACTGTAACATATGGGATCAACCTTATACATAACTGAATAATGAATATTGCAAATGATTTCCATCCATGATAAGTTTCTTCTACTATTTTTTTCCATATCAACTAAAAAGAGTCAAACAATAGCCTTATAAATGTTAAATAAATTGAAAGATAATAACAACAGTAGTTTACTCACTTTTAAATAAGCTACTGAACAATACTCTTTATTTGAAATTGATTTACTCATTTTCTGCTCTAGCAAATCGAATGTATATTCCACAAAAATAAATGCAACCCAAATAATATTTGTCTGGCGAATTAACACTGACAAAAGACCTGTACAATATCAAATCATAGCATTATTATTTTTAAAGCTCAATCTAGTATAAATTCCAATTCATCGATTCTTATACGTACCTATAAAAGATGCAAGTTCCCATTTTCTATGTGAGTGTAATAATAACATTAACAATACTGCATTGATTGACGCAACATCTGTGTAATATAAAAAATGCCAGAAAAATAATGGTGGAAACAATGTAATATTACAACTGACAATAAGCTTTATCCAACTGCTCCATCTTTGTTTCCAATAAGATATTGAAATTTGTTTAAGAATATTATGCGCAAGATAGAGATTTAGAAATGTTCCAAGCAAATTTATACATCTCATATAAAAGATATTACAGAGGTTTAAAGGTGACAATATTAAGGTTGCAATTATGTATAATCCAGGTAAAGTAGTAATTTTGGGATCCCACTGAAAATAATATATCCCACAAATGTAATTCGTTAAAATACGTTACAGTACACTTTAATACTCATCTAGGGTGAAAATCATTTTATTCGTTGAATAATTGGTTGTAACAGTACACGTTAAAATGTTATATTACGGAAGGAAGAAATTAATTTTTAAAAATATTGAAACATACCTGTGAAAAATTTCCAGCACAATACTGCAGTGTCTGAGATATATGAAAAACCTCGTCAATGAAATAATAAGGTTGCACATAATTCAGATAACTGAATAATGTTAAGATGCTCAAACAAATGAATGATATCGAGATCTTTTGCGTATACTCAATCACTTTAGTCGAGGACAGTTTCATCGTTTCGTTAGCGATATAAAAAAAGGTAATTGAAATTTACTTTTATAAGTGATAGAAAGAAAAAAGTTTACGGCAATGGACGCTAATAACTTCTACAAACTAATTCACTCTTAATCAAAAATATTCATTTATTACAATAATTATTTTATTTCTACAAGTATCAACGTATCCAAAGTCATTCTGTTAAGCTTTTTAGTAATTACACTTTACCGATCAATTAGATTTCGATCGCTCGCACGATTGAAAAACATGTGGTACAATAATTCAGAATACTTCGCAATTGACATAGACATGTGGCTACTAGGTTGTTTTTGCTCTGAAGTAAACGCCGAGTCGATTATTTCAAATTAGCGACCTAACGTATCGATTCACGTTAAGATACGAGAGTACGACAAAAAAAAATATGGGATAACGAAACGGTTAAAGTGGCATTTTATTTAACTATAAATGTTAAAAGCCTCAAAAATAACTTTGATATCACGTAAGTTGTTAAGAAAATGAAGTTCACGATAATGTTGAAGTAAATTAGTTTATTTTTATTTATTCTCAGATTTTAGGTGAAATAATCTGAGTAATACTGTTTTCCATTTGTCTGTAGAAACGTTGTCGGAATACAAATGTCAATACTTTATAAATAAATAGATTTCAAATAGCAGGTAAATTTGCTCTAAAACGTTACACTTCTTACTTAAATATCGTGCTTATAGTTTCTACCTTTACCAACAAAAATATCAAAAAAGACGAGTATGTATATATCGTGTGTAGGCAAGAACAGTTAATGCTTTCCTCGTTTCCTATATAATTTTCTTTAGGGATATATCGTACAGGAATTAAAAAACAACATATTCATATATTAATCCTTACAAATACTTATAATTCAATCATAAAACTTTAAATTAAGAATATATATATATATATATATATATATATATATATATATATATATATATATATATATATATATATATATATATATATATATATATATATATATATATGTATAATGACAATACACAAAATTTTAGGCAATTGTACAAAAATGTCCAAAATCATAAAATTAATAATTCAAATAAAAGTAAAACCGAATACGATTCACTTTAATATCGAATGTTTCTATTAATTGGATCGGTATACAGTCTCTATTCTTTTTATAATTTTTTTTTTCAAACGTGTTTAGTATACGCTCTTCAGCTATATATTTTGTGTACAATTCCTTCTCGATGTATCATTAGATGGAGCTTATAAATGCTATGATGTATCGGTATAACACATATCAATGATCAATTTGATTCTACTCTATTCGACGATTTCCCGACCGTTCAGGGAAATCAATCCACACCGTACATATCGAACTTTATGGCATTTTTTCACCTGAGAATAATTGCAGGATAAATTGTCAATGCACTAAATTGTAAAATAATCGAAGTCCCGTTAAAGTACAATGCACGAGTGTATGTATGTACGTGTATATGTAAGCAACAACTTTCACGACTGTTGTAAATGTAAAAAAACATGACCCTTTTATACATATAGACATTGTACATAAAAAAGACATGTAGGCAAATTGTATATATCACGATGTGTGTATGCATACAAGAATTCGTATATTTACGTATGCACTGTACAAAGCTGAGCATCTCCTTTTGATGGGTTTCTAGTGTTGTCTAATTCCTTAATTAAAGGATATACTTAGTAATCTCTTTTTACTTCTTTTCTCATTTCCTTAATCAGTCTAAAGCAAACGAAGCGTAATACAGATCATACGTAATTCTAAAGACACAATTTCTTGAGGAAAAGAGAAATTTCACTTTTGAGCTTCTATACAAGTACTTATTCTTAACAAAGTACAAAAATATCCTAAACAGAGCTATAGAATTATTATTTTAACTCATTCTCCTCGTAACGAATTGGAAAGATTTGACGAACTTTAATCGAGAACAAAGTAACGTTGTTTTTTTTCTACACTCATAAATTAAAGCTATAATTAAAGAGAAACGAAATTTCTGGTATCCGAACGAAAACGGTATTTTTTAAAGGTGTGAAACTGCGATCAAAGAATTTTAAGTACAAAGTTTTTATATCTGGAATGATTAAACAAATTTTTAAATAAATTATGATAAAGTATATAGTCTTTCTTTGCGACGATATTGAAATCAGGATGTCTCGATGATTTTTATAAAATTTTAATGTATAAAAAGGAAACGGAACTGAGTTACAGAATATTTACGATTAAAAAAAGGAAAATCACTTTTTGATGTGGCCGTAACAAAAAGGTGGATAATTTTTTAATTCATTGGCGTCAGGAAGTGTTAAAGAACGTACGAAATTATAAAATATCGAAGGTATACTATGGAATTTAATATCTTATAAATTAACATATTCGAAGAAACGCCCCGAGTTGTTACACAAATTTTACAACCATACTTCCTGCTGCAAATGGATTAATACTTAATATTCTCTACACCTCCTAATAACCCTTCATATATCACACATTACAAGAGAATTTTTATGAATTGCAGAGAAACAAAAAGAAAAAAAGAAAGAAAAAGAAAATAATATCAGAAATGACATTATCGAGTAACAATAATTTTCGTTTAGCACGCAAACATTTTCTCATTATTATTTAAACTAATATGTATACATACTTTTTTACTTGCAAACTTGTATTTTCATCTCGATAAAAGCAAATTTGTCAAGCTCGATACTATATGAACAATATGCATGTTAAAAGAGAGGATTTATGATTTTTCCTTCTTCTTTACACGTAATGATAAGTTTTCTTCGCGACACCCGATTGTATGACTGACAAATGGCGAGAAATGTATAAAACAGTATCTTTAAACTCACTTGGCTACCTGAGATATTTTGTATCTTTCAGTCGTTAAAAATTTTCTAACGCGAGACAATAAGGAAAAGAAAAGGGGGACATACACTCGAAAGTACACACGCTGAACACTTAAAGCAATATCTAGAAAAATATCAAAAGGGTATATGCTTATAGTTTTACTCAATCTTTTGTCTCTCCTATTGAAACTTAAAACACAAGGTAACTAATACTTTTGTACGCGTTCGATTCTAAATATTGCTTTTAATGTTTTCAATTTCTCATGCGAGAGACGGAGAAATAGTGAGAGTTTGAGAAATAGAGAGAAAAGAGAAAGAGAGAGAACGAGATTGGAAGAGGCATGTTCTTGTTTTATATCGAGTAACAAATTGTATAATATCATCAGCACTTGTGGAATGCCTGCAGTCAATATGATTTCGAATACTAAATACGTACGCTAGAAAAAAGTTATATGCTTCATTTTGTAGAGTTACACAACCATTTCTTAAAAGAAATATCAAAGAATACTAGTAAATTATTTACACGTTTCGCATTACTCCGTCGATAGAGGAAAATCTTTGCAATATTAATAATAGATCAATGTGTGTGAAACAAACGTACAAGTAAAAAATATGTTTACACTATACACTGAGTCCAAACGCGTTTCAATTTCAATATTACCAGCTAGTTAGAAATGAAACGATTCCCTTTCCTGTGAGAAATATTGTATGTATAATCGCCTTGAACTTGAAAGTAGCTTTCAAAGTACACAAAACCGGATATCAAAACGAATATCTTAAACTGAAATACAAGTTTGTGCAGATAACTAATAAAGAGCACTCCTTAGGAACTAATTGAGACTTAAGCGTTATTACCGAGATCTGAACGTACAATCAACTTGTAAAAATTAAGATTATATGTACAATTATTTTAAGAACAGGTAATCCTCGAATAATGGACAGAGTTAAAAGTAATCAAAATATTGCTCAGAACAATGTTCCGTCCCAAAACGAATCCCATAAGGAAAAAAAAACGGAATTCTATTTTTATGTATAAAAAAATGTGTGAAATAAAATTATTCTTTGCTAAGATTTTTGGAACCATAAAAATAAAGGCTTTTACGATTTCGCGTCTTTCTTTGTTGTAAAGACACGCACAAAAGACCATACATTTGTGCATGCGTCTACCAACGCAAGGATACCTTATTATCAGAAGATTACCTGTGAGGCTAATAGAAAATCTTTTCTTAATTCTTAATTCATTGCGTAACGAAATTCGTTATGATCAGAAAAGAAATAAATATACCTCGTTTAATTTATCTATTATATATAAAAGAAATATATTAATTATGTTAAAAATGAACTAGAAAAAATGCTTTTGTTTTCGTAAAATTTTTCGGTTTTTTTAATAGTCTTCGTATTTCATAAATTTGTAAATACTGGAGTATTTATACGTCATACTTTATATAAACAGCAAAAGACTTCACTTTTTCCCTTTTTGCACAAAAATTTGGTTACTCAATGAAATTAATAGTTACGAAACACATACATAGGCGATAGAATTATACTATAATAGAAATACATTAAAAGTATTGAATTAATCCTATTGACCAAAGGCCGATATGTAATACAAACGTCACAAATTTGAAATTGTGCCTGTACACGCTATTCTAGTGTCTGTACATTGCAATAATACAATACAGTAAATCAGCTCGATATGAATCGCAACATAATTTATTATAGTTTTATTGGAATATATTCTTTTTTCATTATTTTCAGCGTAAATTATATCGAATGGATCGAATCACGTAGATAATTATATACAATTTCTTTTTCTCTCTAAATCATAAATAGTTAACGGAAGTGTTACATGGTAAAAAATAAAAAGTAATAGCACAGAAGTTAAATGAAATTCAGATGGACCTAACTATATGGAATTTCTATAGAATTAATTTTTTTCCCTTTTTTTTCAGTTTCAAAAGGAGAAAAAAATATGTAGGAGGGATGCATTGAACACGCAACTACTTCGAAAAGAAAAGCAAGATAAATAACAGGCAATGCCACAGAGTGCTCTCCATATGGTATCCCTAATGAATTATTGCTCTTTGCATTTTTCGAAATACTCGGAATACATACATACACACGCGCGCGCGCGCTCGTGTGTGCATCTGTATACCTAAATGTTATGTAAAAATCGCTTAAGATCGAAAATCAATCAAACTTGTATACCGTTGCAGATTTTCAATCGTTGGATGCGCTATTGATGTGACACTGAAACCTTTGCGAAAAGTGTACGCCGAAGGAAAAGAAAGCGAAGAAATTGCAAATGTGATTACTTCTGGTCGATAAATTCGATTTTGATGTATAAACGATACCGTTATCAGGAGCCCCGTGAAATAGTTTGTCGCGTGTGAAACATTACGCATTAGTAAAACTGTATTGTCGTTAAAAAATATTATTTCCTCGGATATATTTGGCAAGCATGCACTTCTCCGTCTGGAAGATCAAATCTTCGTGGGGCCTCGATAAAATGAAGGCTGAATCGAAAAATTAATGACAACTACGAGAGGACGGTTCGTACTCTCCTCCAACACTGTGACTTATTTCTTCTAGCGCTCCATCCAAATCCAAACCCAGAACCAATGATAACTTTATTAAAGTAAGTGAAGTTATTGTTGTTGCTGTTGTTGTTTCCATTAACGTGGCCAATGTTTGTATTAAGATTGGCCAAGTTAACTGCGTTCAAAATACGAACAGCAGAGGAGAGTCGTAATTTGCTTGCCGGAGAACTGAACACCAACTTGCGGCTCTGCTTATTGTTGTTGCAGCTGTCCCCGCTACTACTAGCGCTATGACGGTCGCTTAATTGTTTTGCTGTATGGGAATATTCAGTACAAAAAGATTTCGCCATTGATCATTGCCGATACGCTTGAGACGATATGCCGTTACCAGGTGTCACGTAATCTCCGATCATCAAGCTGGGATTCACTGGATAATGTGAAGTATTGCCAAGGACCAGCGATTGCTGGAAAGTAACACCAAGCTGTAGCGCGAAAGACACGCAGGCAGGCGTACATTTTAGTATCCTTTTGTATTAAACTTGTTAATCAAATATTTAGCGAGCTATTGTTTACTGCAGATTGTTCACGCACATTGTACATGAGTAAGGGTGCATAATACGTATCTCTCGGTAGATATCTAGTACCGTACTTTAAGAGTAGCTCGCTCGAAAACTGATTAAGAAATTTGTACACTTACCGTAGCGGGAGATGTAAACATATTTGGAGTGATCCCACCACCTATTAATTGCGCTGCTTGTGTACTCGTCGCTGTACCTCCTACACGCCCCCGTCCTGTACTTGAGATTGAACCAGGATGTATGTTTGGCTGGCCTCCTACATTAGATACACGCAACCAACAAGTAGATACTTGATGATGTTCCTAAAACGAGGTCTTCTCAAAATGCCTTCTTACCTATCGCAAGTAAATTACTCGGATTGACTGCTGCGGTCGCATCCATCGAAACTTCACCCAAACCATTCACAGACATTCCATTAACCATATTCACTGCTTGTCTGGCACCTTGCGCATCTAACGTTGTCCAGTAGGACTCACTAGGCGAAGTGTTATTTAAACCGGGAGGAGGCTGCGCCGCTGCACCTGTATATCTGAAGTACGGATTCTTCAAATCCAAAGTATTACTACTGCTTTCCATGTTCGTGCCTTCCAACTTCAGTTCTATTGTCACGTCATACGATTGTCTAAAATATTGTTTCATGCCACGTTACATGTACATTCCATGTTAATGAACATTTTCAAACATTGAGACTCTTGATTATGATTAACTATATTGCTTCACCTTTTGTTCGCAACAAGAATGACTTTTCCAGATAACAACTGGCCACTTTTACAGAATAAAGGATTTTCCAAAAGGCAACGGACTTGGTACCAATGGGTAAGAGGTTCCGTAGGCGCTGTACTTAACCAAACCTGTTGCGTCGATCCGATAAATGCTACGTCAAACCAAAATGCGAGGCCGTGACAAGTACCACTTTCCAATATGTGAAAATCGACGTCGATTTCTAGGGAATACATAAAAATAAGTGTAACATACGTACATTAAGCGTGAGAACGTACGTAATACGCAAATTTTCACCTATTTTATGTAAATCAGTCTCATTAGCAGTTTGAAAGTCTACAATGTGTCTGATAGATTTAGCCATACAAATTCTTATATCAAATGTATCAACGATTGGTTGCCTAAAATACTCTTTGATCGCATTGTTTCGCATCGCCGAGAGATCTACACCGTGGAAGCATGTTTGGTACCAAAAGTTAGCTTTGTTAAATTGCTCCATGTAAAGATTCTCGTCAGAAAACGGGGCGATGTGAAGATCCCCTCGAGAAGGAAACATTCTACCACCTGTACAATACATCATTCGATCTACATTACAATAATCAGCGTAATAGAATTGAAATAAGAAGTGACTGAAGAATATTTACCCGGGGCTAACCACTTTTTCGCGTGAAGGTACGTTTCAAGCATTCTTTCATTGTACAACATATAGCCCATGGGTTCACTTACTATACAATCTACCTTTTCAAGCAAATCAATTTCCTCTATTTTACCAGCTATGACAATGATTTTATCCGATAAGTTATTTGCAGCAACTAATAACTCTGCATGATTTGCCATATTACTGGCTTCTACTGCGTATACTTTCTTGGCACCGGCTTGGACTGCGAAGAATGATAATATTCCAGAACCTGCACCTACATCAAGCACAACTTTATCTTTAAAATCGGATAGATTCCCTAGAATTGCTCGCTGGTATGTACTAGTTCTAATATAGTCTTGCATCATGTTCTGTTGCTGAGAGAGATAGCCATAAAACTGAAAATATTGCATAGCCGAAGATTCTTCAGTCCTTTCATTAAATGCAGATACACCTTTCCCATTCTTCAGTTTTAATATTTGTGAATGAAAATTTCGAAAATCTGAAAAGATTAAATCACCAAGAATACAATAAACTGCATCAGATGGTATGGCTTAAATAATACGGACGTGTCTCATGACTCACCTGTTTCATTGGCAAATGTTATAAGTAAACTATCCATATCCAATGTAAATACGTAACTTCTGGATGAAACTCTGGAACACTCGGTAGTATAAGTTATGGGGAATTCCAATAATGTAGTTTTATCTCTGCCAATCGAGTCTCCTATTGTTAAATAAGAAAATAACAAAAGAAATATGGTTCAATAAATTGGAGTAGAATATTTTTAATATATTAATAGACATTTTCTTTTCTAAAGTTTATATACAATTTTTTTAGGGCCAAATGAAATTAGTAATTGGTAAAAAAAAAAGTAAGGAAAATATTTAAAACCAGCAGATACATATAATAATCATAAAGTACGTAATTTTCTTCTCCGAAAATAATGAACGCGTAATACATCGAATATGCGTAATCTTAAACGCAAAACTGTCAAAATGTGTATTCGCTAACTGGACCATACAATCGAACATACACAGCAGCACAATTGTACCGTGAATAAATGTGGATTATCACATAACGTCGAAGGTGAGATAAATACATGGCTTTTTTCGAAATCATTCGCGTAAAAAATTTGAAACACTTACGTACGATTTTAATCGGCAAGGGCATTCAGAAGAACTGTCTTTAAATTTAAAAAAAAAATGATTACGAAAAAAGTGTTCATGCCAGTATGGTTATGTTGTCTATTCGTTAATGACGGCTGATATAATTGGTAATTGATGATTTAGCGATAAATCGGTACCTGCGAGAAATTCAACGCTGAGACCCTGCGGATCATAATTGATATTGAGCGTGACCGGCTTGTTAAATTTCGCTGTTGACTGTCCATTGTTTGACAAAGTCGATACTGTCACCGCGCGAAACACCTTCGCCATTTTTAGACACCGCGTGCGTATTGTACGCTGCAGTTCTGCAATCGGTCCTCTCGCACTTGCCACTTGTTCTAACGTCGTTTCCCGAAGTGTTGCAAGTGAAAAGAAAAAAATACGCGGTATCACCCCTCCTAATGCAAATCGCACGAACAATAGACGGATCTTGCTTGAAATTGCAATTTTTCGCGTTCGTACACCGAACCATCGACTAACCACCCCCGGCGCGTATTACACACGCGCAGTAGGGTTACTACTACACTGAATATATAGTTAATTGAACTCTCTAGGCTCACAATGGCCATAGAAGATTGCTTCTCGGAGGCTGCCGAAATGCGACTGTTGCGCCGACACAAAATTCAGATCTAATTGTAAATTTCCCGACTTTTTCATTTATTTCTTACCCCGCTTAGAACGTGACAGGGTTAAACGCAAATTCATTACTACAATTTGCTGATACTTTTTTTATCATTTGCATTGTTCGCGTATTTATCCAAGTTTCCGTAAAAATAAACTATTGTATTACCATTTTCCACGTAAAGAGATTGTAGAAAATTTAGTTAGTCTATTACCAACTTAAAATTGTACCGGTATGCGATTATTGCATGTTAAAATATTGGGAATGTGTAACATTTAAGTGAGTTTTAAATGTTTCGCGTGTGTATTAATAATGACATGCTGTTATGTTTTTATGGCATATTAAATTAACAATTAGATAGTAGAACTGTCAACAAAATGGTCGCCAGCCAATCGAATGTAGGTTTTGAACGTCAAGTAAGATCTGAGATTTGATTGGTCGCGGAGCCGCACACTCGGAAATGTTCTATGTGAATCACGCGCGCACGATTAGTGGTGTACGATACTCTAATCGATAAATACGAGTCGGACAATAACTCGAAACTCGAAGGCTGGCGGCGTGGCTGATTGCTCTGTCCCATTTTTGACAGTGCATCTGAAATATTACACTTCCTTACAAAAATGACCGCTCACGACCAAATGCGAGCTATGCTTGACCAGTTGATGGGAACCGGACGGAATGGTACGTATCATCTTTTCCTGGAACAAATCTGAATATTCTTCGTAGCGTTACTATTTACAACATACCTGAAATCTTGCACAAAAATACAAGATGGTGGCTCGCATCTTTACCATTACATATGTACCGACTATGAGAGATATCATTACTGACGGATGTACTATGAATTTTAGGTGAAAATAACAAATTTCAAGTGAAGTACTCGGATCCAAAAGTCTGCAAGAGTTTTTTGCTGGCATGCTGCCCACACGAGATTCTATCGTCAACAGTGAGTTTATTTCATTTAACACATATTGAATATCGATGACATACCATTGGCACATTTGCGCTATAGTAGAGCATTCTTGTATTTCCATTCTGATTATTCGCCACGTTAATCCAAATATAATCAGACGTCGGTACATATCTATGTTACGTTTAGTCATTTGTTATTATTTTTGTGTTTCTTTTATTTTATTCTGGTTACACGATTCACTGGCTTTCATTTTGTTGGTAAATTTGGTTCCTTTCCTTTCGAGCTTTTCTCTTTTATATATCATACAACAATAAATTGTATCAACACATTTTTAACTTGTTAGAAACAAACTTGTATTGTTTGTATAAATACTCTAACAGTGTGCTGGTATTCTATATTTGCAATATGTTAAAAGCATTTTAACATAGATGCAAATAATATACATATATATATATATATATATACATATTCATGCGGTGAAAGTAAGGAGAAATACATTTGTCACATCTATGTCATATTGTTTACATGCACATGGCTTGCAACAGTTGTAGGTACATGTTTTATCATCAGATTTAATCAGCTTGTCAGGTTTATATAAATATATATAGCTATAAGCTACAAGTTATTTTATTTCTTTTTTCAAAATTAATGCTATAGCTAATTTAAATGAAAGATAAGTGATAGTATTAGAGAAAAATTAGGAACATTTTAGATCAGTGTAAATCAGTAAATATTCAATTTTTGTAGATAGCAGTATGCATATGTACACGATCAAAGTTTAACACAATATTTTATACACATTGTTATTTATAAACAACTACAATAAAATGTTTGAAATTTATTTATGATATCGGGCATTCTAAGCGCAATGAAATGAAACTGATATGTATACATATTTTACTCTATACATATACATGATAAATGTTCAGTACAATAATCCATAATATTATTATACAAGGAGCCGTTGATATCTTATCAATCGTTATTTAAATCATTCTAAAATCATTAATCTTTTTATGCACATCATCTTCAGTTCAACTTATTATATATTCTTGCTAGATATAAATTAATTTCCAAAAATAAAAGAAATTGTTACTGACACACATATTGATATAAACTTTATATAATTAAATTATTCCATTGTTTCAACATGGTTTATCACCTAGTTTGCTAAAATAAAATGTAGTATTAAAATTTATACATAGCATTAATTTGTTCTGTTTTAAGTTGTGTAACCATAATAAATACTCCTTTATAATTATATGAAATAGAATACTTACCAAATTGTTCTATAACAGAAGTCTGATTATTTAATATTTTGTAATATTAGATAATTCACCAT
Source organism: Xylocopa sonorina (assembly GCF_050948175.1). NCBI lineage: Eukaryota > Metazoa > Arthropoda > Insecta > Hymenoptera > Apidae > Xylocopa > Xylocopa sonorina. The sequence continues at coordinate 10,054,383 of NC_135193.1, forward strand.
TTTTTTATTTCAATGTGATAAAGTAGGTGCTAGTTTTATATTATACATACGTATGTACACTAACAAACTTCATTTTAAGCATTTGTATATTAGTTTTCCTATGATTTTATGCATTATGAAAGAATGGTATAAACTACACTGTGCGTATAGTGCTTTTTCTCACTGGTGCCAATCGGTCTGATCGATTTTATATAATATGCCAAACAGTTAAACAGTATAAATTAATTTTTGCTTTGTACAAATAATAGGACGATACTTGTGAGGAATTGATTCTGATCAATTCACACTAGATAGGCGTTGAAGTGCAACACGGGGCAGCAAATTGTGATACATAAGGAGTTATCACTTAGATTCTTGAAAAAGAAAGAAGTGTGATATCTGATTTTTTATTTCCACCTGGGAATATTGTTCGTGTCATAGATTTTCTTAGGAAATTTAACGCACAAAAAGGAATGAAAATGGTCATGATTCAATACATTATTCTATGCGTTAAATATGAATTTTTTTAAATAAAACAGCATGTGGGTACTAGATCAATAGGGGTAAAATTTTAAATACATGGCCAAAATAAAATTAAAATCTTTTTATAATAAATGTAACAAACATCTTGACGGTTTTTATGTTAATCTCACTTCTTTCTTTTATTGCACTTGAAAATGTTTTAAAAGTAAAGCTACGCTTATATATACGTTACAATGACCCCATACAATTACGAAATACAAGTACGCGTAGGTATAATCGCGACCGACACAACCGTAAGGTTTAACGTACAAGTAAGTGTTCTACCATTGCAGTGAGAACATAACTTTCCGTACGATCATAATACCGATCATATTATTACTGCTTCGCGCATTTCTTTGTCATCTCGTGCGAATTGGTCCAAAGGGTGTTTGTTAAAAAGAAAAAGGAATAAAAATTTTTCTTCGATTTTCTAACCGGCCAACTACTTGCAGTAAGGCGACATTACAAATCTTTTTTTCATATACTTAAACATTCCGCGGATTGCCATGAAAGATGCAGTTACACGAATACTGTGTTTTCAGCTCGAACGAATTGCACTATCCTTCGAGCGATATTTAAAAATGTTCTTGACATACAGCTGGCATACATTTACTACGGCTAAAGTGTATATGTCTGAACAAGGATCAGAGATGTTTTAGCTATTCGATTTTACGGTTTCTAAAAAGGCAATAAATATAAATAGCGTACATTTTTAGGTGAAAATTTGCTACTAAAATATTTTGTTACTATAAATGGATAAAGTACGCGTCGTATAAAATGCACATATCAAGATTATTTATTGCTTCGCGTGGTAGGAAATCAGCTGAAGTTCTTTAATAATTCCTGTTTGTCATTATTGTTCAATTGGATCGTTTCATGAAATAACATTTATCTTTTTATCTTTAAATAATGGTAGAGCATGCGAAAGTACTAGAATATGTTCACAGGGACGTTAAAAGGAGACTTGCAACCTAGCATTCGGTGCATAAGGGGGCATCTCTTGTCGCAGTTAGCAAGCACCCTTCTATATATCTTATGTACTCAGAATTTACCGCGGGAAAATTGAGAACCAACCATTTATTTGATACTAGAAAAGAAATAAAACGAAGTATTTAAAGATTAATTTGAGAACAGACAAACAAAATTTGTTAAGAAAACAACGAATATACTTCTGGCAAATACTCGCGAGAATTACGAATATACCAGTTCACTAATACCAACGTACCTACAGTTCTATTTCCAGAGTCTCTGGAAAAAGCAATTCCAATCAGATCCATTGTACAATATTGTTGCGAGTATTGTCCGCTCATATGTCGTGTTGTACTTGTCGCTCTCACATGCGCGTTACTGTAAGTACTGAAAAGCGAAGAGGACGTACGTATTACAATTCTACAATTTGATTATCTCTTAACATAATTCAAGTACTAGGTATATTAATTTGATTAATAATATATATATAAAGGCGGGCGATTACCTCAGCCCCTCTACCGAACCGACGGTGGCGAGGCTGAGTGTCGAATATTAATTCCGAGACCCTGAAAGGCCTGTATAATGTTGGTGAGTAGCGCCATGCTGATTCTCATGAGACGTCTTATTGTCGCTTCTTACTAATAATGCCGTTTACGGCAGGTAGAAATGAAGTTTACTTTGAAAGTATGTGTGAAAATCGTATTCATCCTCGGAGATATAATGGGTACAGGAAATGAAGCAGTGATCTGTAAGTAAAAAAGAAAAAAGAAAAAAAAAGAATGCGAATTGCCAAGAAAACTAAGTTTATAACGAGTTCGAGTCTCTGAATTATAAATGTTTTCTCGATAATCTTAAACTCGTTCTTCCATGAATTAACATGCAGTGAAACTTCGATCAGTTACTTCGTGAAAATTTATCGTAAGGCGTGCGTTGTTGCATCGAACATATTATGTGATGCTGTTATTCTTTTACATAAGTTTGATTGTTTAAAGAAATGTTCCATCGAGCTTTCGCTATATGTTAGTCTTGCGGTGTTCGAGACCAGACCAGTTAATATACTCCAGTTCTTCTTTCCGTTCTTTCATTTCGAGCGTGCCGATAATCGTGTGATTCTACATGTTCCTCCGCAACGGAGGGCGGATATGTACTGTCGTAACGCGCACTAGCTGCCCTTTTAGTCGATGGAGTTTCCGGTATATCGTTAAACAAGCAAACAATTAACTTTAAATCTCCGTTTTATTTGACAATTAAAAATAAGAAGAAATATTATAAGACCAAAGGGGGAACCGTACGTCAACAATTAAGCATTTATTTTGGCAATTTGCAAAACGACAAAGATGTCCATGGAAAAAAGGAAGTGAGAAGTGGCATGAAGCAGTGAGCGAGAGAGAGAGAAAGAGAGAGAGAGAGAGAGAGAGAAAGTGAGAAAGCGAGAGGATATTTATTTAGGGGAACTGTACAGCGTGCCAGTTCTATTAGAAAAATTTCCTTCAGCACTGGATGTACGTATTGAACTCGTTTTCTAAAATCGTTTAGAATTGTTCCACCTATGGCAAGTTTCGTGCCGTACCGTAAATAGTATAATAAATCAATTAGGTTATAAGTTGTTTCATAGACCATTGAACATATGAACTTAAGGTGTGTGCTGATTGTAGCTTCATTGCCATCGCATTGTCGTGTCAGGCGGAGAGGTGTTGCCACTCTGTAAGTGAACATAACAAAATATTTATCTGTAAATTGAATTGCATTTTTTCTTTGTCCGTGAACCAGAGAAAAAAAAGAGAAAAAAAGATAACAATAATTTCTGTCGAGTGTATGCGTATGTACGTGCATATAAGAATGCATACGGATAAATGAGCATGTATAATAATGGTTTTATTTATTCGGAGGCTATATTATATGTACACGTACGTATAACCACTTTGTAATGTTGCAAGCGCGTATATACATACATATATATATATATAGATCGCAAGTGTAATCGTTTGAAAGTCGTGTCTTAAAGAAAATGATAAAAGAAGAATCGTAAGATTCGTACCTTTCCGGACAATTAGGGTTTTAATTAACTTCTATCGTTGTTGCCTTCGCTAGTTTGAAATTATTTACTTGATTATCGATTTTAACCAATTTAGATTCCAGAATGCCCAATCGATATACCTTGCTCTTATTATATAAATGATTCGTAGAACAAGTCGGGAGGGTTTATATATATATAAATATTAAATAAAACGAATGAGGCTTCTTAGGATTGAATAGAATAATTAGCTAATATCGGATGATTTGTAAATCGCAGCGCATGGACCTGGGAGAATGCCCCCAGATTCACGACTTGGCCCTACGGGCTGACTATGAGGCTGCGCAAAAGAAGAAGGACCACTTTTATGACATTGATGTGAGTATCGTTTTTTGCGACGACAGATGGGATAAACGTGTCGATGTTGGCGACTATAACCGTGCTTATAATTTAAATTTTCCTACCTTCTTTCGCGTTTCAAGGCAATGGAACATTTACAAAATTTCATCGCCGACTGCGATCGCCGTACGGAACAAGCAAAGCAACGACTCGCGGAAACGCAGGAAGAGCTCAGCGCTGAGGTGGCAGCGAAAGCGAATAACGTTCACGTGCTCGCGGAAGAGATCGGGAAAAAATTGGCAAAAGCCGAACAACTCGGCGAGGAGGGGTTCGTTGAGGAATCGATGAAGCTGATGGGCGAGATTGACGAGCTGCGAAAGAAGAAGAACGAGGCCGAGCAAGAATATCGAAACAGTATGCCGGCGTCCAGCTATCAACAGCAAAAATTGAGAGTCTGCGAGGTCTGCAGCGCGTATCTCGGTATTCACGATAACGATCGGCGGCTGGCCGATCATTTCGGTGGTAAATTACATCTGGGTTTCATCAAAATCCGCGAGAAGTTGGCAGAGCTTCAGAAAACAGTGGAGGAGAGACGTAAAGAGAAACGTGAATCGTTGCTCGACAGGCGCAGAGATAGAGATAGAGACGATCGCGATAGAGATCGCGATGGAAGACGTAGCGGTGGATTGGGTTACAGGGACAAAGATCGCGAACGTGATCGAGACCGTGACCGTGACCGTGACCGCGACCGCGACCGCGACCGCGACCGTGATCGCGACCGTGACCGTGACCGTGACCGCGATCGTGATCGCGATCGCGATCGCGATCGCGACCGTGATCGTGATCGTGAGAGGGACCGAGATCGTGAACGCAGAGACAGAGACAGGAGAAAGTCGCGTTCTCGAAGTCGCAGCCGTGGAAAAAGGTTGGCTTCCTAATTGTTCGTTTCACGCCATGTCGATCGTTTTCATATTCGATGTCTGAAATTTTGTTGACGCCTGCACATTATCCGCTATTTTGTCAACATTGATCATTGTCAAGATCAATGGGAATCGTGTGCTACTGTTTATGATATTTATTTATTTTCGCATAGAACAAAATCGTGGTTCTTGAATAGTAAAAGCGATCGACTTGGAATTTCTAATGTAAATTGATCTAAGTGTTGTAGGTATTTAGTTATTCAATTAGAATGCTTCGTGTGTTCTAATAATGTTGAAGATAATTGTTTTATTTGTTTTAGATCAAAACGTTCACGAAGTAGTAGCCGTAGCCGTCGATCCCGTTCTCGTCGTAGCGGGTCCAATGATCGAAAGAGATAAAATCTGTTCTTATTTCTAATTGTGCTCAATCATTATTTTCTTCATATGAATTCTCACGTGCTTATTCGTGCACATTTATGTGTAAAGAAAAGAAAAAACGAAAAAAAACAACCAAACTTCGCGCCAGCTAAACGTCATTATTTCCAATAGAGATCTTTCTTCAAGAATTTACAAACTAAGATTTATACATTTAGCCGTCACACCTTATTGGAAACACCAATATTTCGGAACATATTTGTGTAAAACTAGGCGTATTCTCCTGTCATATGTAAGTACAGGATTAAATTTATTAGATATACTAATATACTTATTCTATTTGAACTTGATATACCGATTATACTTTTTAAATCTAGTTACTATTTCGTGTATATAAGAATAGTTCAAATGTAACTCCATAATATTTGGAGATGTTACATATTTATAACATGATTACATGATCTTATGTGATTATTATGTAAGTATAAAAAGAAAAAATGAAGGTATGTTCAGAAATATATACGTTTAAATAATTATTGTTTTAGACACTGCAATCATGCATTTTCTTACAACCTTACTTTCCACAAGGTAAAAAGATCGAGTCATAAAAAGAATAAGTTTTGTTCTATACAACGATAGATAAAAAAATGAAAGCATGGCATAAAAAAATAGTTTTTATAAGAGAACAGTTTTACATTAAGATGTTTAACCGTATATAATAAATGTATGTAAATAATACTGTTTTAAGAAGGGATATTTATTTCATCAATGTTTATTTCATGTACATAATAATTATTGCAGAGCTATTTGTACATACAAAAGTTTTGCTTAAATTTATATTCAAGGGAAGAAAAGAGAACTTTGCTTATATATTCGTATTAAGATTATTTACATTTTATTAATTTTAATAGTCCTTGCATTTTATAAGAAGTTAATGATTTCTACACATACTCACGGCCTTATAATAAACGAATCTCAATCTACATTATCTTGAAAAATTAGTTTTACGTATCCTGGTGTTCCTTCGAGGGGGACTGCGCAAAACGGACAAATTGCAATATAACCATTTGTACCATGCGGAATTGCAACTTTCTCCCAGTATCTGTAAGAAAAAAAGAAGTACAACATGCATAAATATCTTACTGTATCTGGATAAAATTGTACAAGTATTACAAAATGTACAATAACTAACTTGACAGTTTTTTCTGTAGCCATATGCCCACAAGGCCTAAATGCATAAGTAGGTGGACCACAGTCGACATAAAATGCAGGTTCTATTCCCATTGAAAGTTTAACTACCGAACCAGCTACTAAACACATTGGACACCTTCTTGTGGCTTTGTCTTTTTCTTGACCCCAATCATGATGGCCTTGTACGTGGCCACATTTCAAGTAAACATATGGTTGCTGTTGTGTGGAGTCCGCGGCTGCTTTACGTGGTATAACTAATGTATTTAAACCGACTGGGCACTGTGGTCTCCCGGCGTTTATAGCATCAACCAGTTCCTCCAAATCGTGTTTCGTCTATACAGAACATGTGTACAACTTTCAAATTCTAGTACGCAGAAGAACATGAAGATTATAGACTATTCGTTCAGCGTACCGGTGATTTCGCTAAACCCTCGGCAGATCTCCAAAGTAACGTAGCACCACAAAGATCGATCAGTGTTCCGTCTTGCAAAATATTGTTCTCGTCCTCTACAATGTTTCCTTTTTGTTGTGCACTGCGACTTTCCCTTAGTGAGAAAACTCCACCGCCTACGCTGACTTCTCTCCAGAAGCCACACTGTGCCTCGCCGCCACAAAACTGACCCCGTGGATGCATTATTAAAACTCCGTTTGTCGTGAGCCCATCGATCTCACGGCTTTCCTGCCACTTCGTTGCTTTCTCCTATATCGATCAATTTATACAAACATAAGATTGCAGTAGAAGTATTGTCTTGTCGTACATTCAGCGATGGCAACGATTGAGGTTTATCACTCTTAACAAGGATAAATTCCTTAATTTTCTCCCATGTATTTCAAGCGAACAGATAACACCTTTGCACCACCAAATATAGCTCCTTCGATATCATATGAATCGTTCGCTCAAAAAATCTTAACACGTTCGTTGTCGATCTTTGTGTATAATTTAAAATAAATGATAACTAGGCACTTTACAATTTCTGGTCGACACCAAACGTGTTAAGGAGATATTATAGAAACAATAATTAGTGGTGTACTGTATAAAGAATCCTACCCCTAAGAAGATATTCCTTGAACTGTCGAAGCCTGCAGCATATATTCTAGCGATTCTAGGATCTGATCGATCGGCTAGAATCCGACAGGCAAACCTGCTAATTGTACTTTGTGCAACGCGTCCTTCGTTAGAGCCATCGCTACCGCCTGCACACGTGTCCATGACGACAAAATCAATTGGAGACTCGGAAGACCGGCCAACCTGTATTGCGTACACATATAATACATTAATACATGTAATGGGACGAGCAAACGGGAGAGCTAAAGAAAGAAAGTGTAGAACAAAGTAATTAATGTTAAACTTACCTGAAACATGTCAGTCCCATCATCTTCGGTATACTCGACGATAACGGCTTGAGTTCGATTAAGGGTGTAAGAAATTGAATGTTGTTTCGTGTTAAGGATAGCCTGAGAACTGTGAGGCGTTTTTACGATGTAATGTTTACTGCGCTTCACACCATTCGGTACAGGCCTCTTAAACAAAACGAACTTACTTCTTCTTCTTCCTCTATCCCCTGGTGGGAGGAATCCATTGTATCTAGAAGAATTATTTAATCCATATAACTATTCATAACTTAATACACATTGTTGTAATACAATAGAAAGAAATTAATCTCTTTTACCCTAGAATAACTAGCTCTCCATATTTTACTAGCTGTTTTGATTTTTCGTGACGGTAACTATGGGACCTATGAGGATTAGCATGTGAATGACTGTGATTGTGTTTACTGCGTGGACTATGTGGAGCGCCAACTGTCTCTCCTTCTTCCACAAGTAATGGACTTTCACTGCTACCACCGTCAGATCTGGGAAAACATAATTTAATAATTAGAAACAGAGTTAGACATTGTCTTCATCATGTATTGCCCTTTTCTTTCTGAACAAGTTGCATGCATGAGTTATAATACCTATATTTCTTATCAATCATTGTTTATCTCTCTAATCATTGTTTATATTTTTAAGCATGAGTATTCTATACTTAAGAATGATAACACTCTGAACGGTGGAAATATACCAAATTAAGAAACACATAGTCATTGTACATAATGATAGGAAACTAAGTAAATCTCTCTCTCACTCTCACTCTCTCTCTCTCTCTCTCTCTCTCTCTCTCTCTCTCTCTCTCTCTCTATATATATATATATATATATATATATATATATATATATATATATATTCATATATATACATATTATAGCTTAAAGGTGGTTTATAGCTTAAAGGTGGATGTCAGTAACATAATCATTGTAATTCAAAATATAGGCTTGTTATTTTTAAAATGATAAAAAAATAACAATATATCTCTAAATTTTGTTTATAAATTACAAATGTGTAGTATGTATATACATATATATCTCATTATTATTCCAAAATTAATCTTAAGAAGAAATTTTTTCAAGAAATATTACATAATTTAAGTCGCATTGAGAAAGGTTTAGAAATGAAGTTGAAAACAGAATTTATTAAGTCACCTATATTTGTGAATCTGTTTATTTCTTTTTTTTCTTTTCGATGTCCTAGATTATGTAATACGTAAACCACTTACTTACCGCGAAGGGCATGGAATACGTTTAGTTACTGGCATCCTCCTTTGAGTAAAATTTACACAGATTACTATTTCCACTGTACTTCAAAAGATACTCATAAGGATAGACAGTCTTAAGTATCTTTGCGAAGTTGAGCAAACATGAGCAATTGTAACATGGGATGCTTGTGAATTGGTAATTATAATCTGCAATAAGAAATATTCAGTGTAATAATATTGCTACACTTTGTCATATATTTTAACATCTCTCTAGATTTACTAACAGAACTTTTAACCGAATTTACACTTTTCATTTACGAGGAGAATAAATGATCTGGTACTTATGGATAACTAAGACAAGGCTTGTTAAGTTAAAGTAAATTTATTATTTTTTTTTTTTAATTACACACATTTAGTTGTAACATTGTGTATTGAGATTAATTTGTAAAAGATATTGTCTGTTCCTATAAATAATATAGTTGTGGAATAGATAATGACCAAAGTAGATTTTTTTATAGAAAAAAGGTATGTTCAAAAAAAATAAAATTTATTTATCATCAATGTTTATTTAAATTACAGCAGCAGATATTACAAGCAAAAAATAAAGGACAGCAGAGATATATATGTATAAAATGTTTTCTGAGGAGACCAATGTGAGACTATTTTACTGTCGACTAGTTTTTTATTTAATCTCGTTGCATTGGTCAAACAATTAATTTTTATCTTATCTAGGTATTCAGTTTTTTATCAAAATACTGTACGCATTGATTATATCAGTATGTACAAAGTATAGATTACATTCAAGATTGTTATAACTTAAAGCTGATGCATGCATAATTGTTCGAATACTTATTTAAATGATACGTGCTTCTCATTTAAATAATCCGACCTTCAAAATTTGTTTCTTTTTCCCTTTCCAAATGAATATTTTAATCGCATTGCCTCTATGTCACTAAAAAAAACTTAAATCTAATTAGTTCTAATTTACTTTACCATCCTAGATTCCATAAATATATGTAAGCGTTTAACACCGATACAGTTTTAAACGTTTAAAATTGTGTTAAGCATTATTCTGCTCAACTTTTCTATTAAAAATTAATACAAGTTACAAACGTAACATTACAATAATTATGTAAACGTTAGAATACCCTTAATTATGTATATATTTGCTGCCATACATACACACCTGTTCTTTTTTTTTTCTATTTTTTTTTCGTTCAACAACAAGAACGTTTTTCATGAAACAAAAGTATTGCATTAAATTCACAACGTTCTCGTTAAACGGAAGCTACACGGTTTATCATCTTACTGATTCTCTTTTTTTCTGTAATATATAGATGCTTCGTACAGGCCATAACGAATACAGAAATCGACGCTAAACAACAAATTCAAATGGTAACCTGCGAGAAATCATCAACGATGCGTATCAACCGACGGAATGCTTTTCAATCGACGTTCTGTACGTTAAGAAAAAAAAAAGGAAAAAAAAAGATAGAGATAACATGTAAATATTTGTTTCACCGAACGGAATACGAAAAGAGGAACAATTTAGAAAGGCGGACAAGAGAAAAGGAGGAAGAAAAAAAAGGGAAGAAAATAGAACGGTGATCCGAGCACGATCGAAACGCAAGGAAATTACAAAGTACGAACAACGTTAATTAACCTAGGCATCCAGAAACGATGGACTATTTACCGTATCACCATGCTGAGCCCTGTGTTCAAAACGGTTTCGCTGCACGTACGAGGCACAGCAACAGTCAGCCGATCGTTTGCACAAAAACTGGCGAGGTATCGAAATTCATTTGTCCCACTGTTATGTCTTAATTTAATTTTCCATTTCTTGAATTACACTGCGTTACTATGTTCATGATATTCCAATAGTTTCGCGTTGATGATCCTTGTTACTCATGATTACGGGCATAGACGGGCGAACGGTAACAGGAATCGAGGATCGCACTTGCCGGAGTAGAATTGTATCGATAGAACTGCACGATAAACGAGATACCGATACTTTTTGCCGAACGATAATCGTTGGACGCACCGATTATTTGTGTGTATCTTCGTATAAACTATACGCATCAGGGCAATCACGGACCACCGCCGAAGAGTACACGATGAGTCGCAACCGTGATGACCGGCAATGTAGAATAAAAAAGAAACAAATTCCCTTCTTTCTCAGCGCGATCTTACGTCCATTTGTTACGACCGACGGGGCGCCAATTTCAAATCAAATTCGAATTCAATACGGAATCGTATCTTTGCCGATCTCGCGGATATACATGTATAAAAGACACGTCGCATACATTGATTAAACTATGTCTCAGCTGAGTTACTATTGATCGAGCATCAGCTTTTAATTCATCAAATACCTGCATGTGGGCATAAGCTACATAAAAAATTGAATAATTCCTATCTCAAGTATAATTTGAATATAATGAGGAGTTTGCGTTAGTTACTTTTACTGTTGTCTTTGGCATCCCTGTGTGGTGGGGATCAGAATACACCCACAGTATCCTCTGCTTGTCGTAAGAGACGACTAATAGGGTAGAAAGAGTAACGAATTTTAGTTAAGAAGAAGAACTGCAAATATCGTTCTAACCCTTTCTGAAATCAAAGCATAAAAGGAACTGTGTAGCATCTGTTGGTTAGTACTATTTTATATTTTCTATTCTGTTCTTAATTTTAGAACATTATAGCTTTGTATTCTAACTTTGTTTTCATAACTTTGTGTTATAATATATATATATAATACACAGAAATAAAGTTGCTGTGCTATGTATCTCCTGGTGAACGTAGGCAGAAGCAGCAAAACACCTGCATACACAATTTAACAAGTTAGTAACCAATTATTATATGTAAAGTTAAAATTCAGTTTGATACAAAATTCAATAGAAACAGTTAAAGTTATCGATAAGTGTCATAAAAGTTGTAAAATTAATTAATACGAAGGTTCAGGGTGATTCACTACTCGTATAATAAATGGTTAGTGTACTGCCGATTAAATAAAGAAATTACTTAATTTTCAATGAATAGGAAAAGTAAGATAAATTATATCTCCCGCTTTAAAGGTAAGAGAGAGAAAAATATATAAGAAAGCTATAGGAAAGAGTGAGATAGATGATGGAGACCTTATTGTGGAACCCCTGGCGCCATCTCTGTGAAAAGTGCTCAAACTGGTCGCACGGCGTTATCGACAGCGAAGTAAACTACTGAAGAACTACTGGCGCCATCTCTGTGGAAAGTACTGAAACTAATGGCTGACTAGTTTCAGCGCTTCCCCAAGAGACGGCGCTAGTAGTTTTAAGTAGTTTACTTCGCTGTCGATAATGCTGTGCGACCAGTTTGAGCACTTTCCACAGAGATGGCGCCAGGGGTTCCACAATAAGGTCTCCATCATCTATCTCACTCTTTCCTATAGCTTCCTTATACATCTTTCTCTCTCTTACCTTTAAAGCGGATGATTTAATTTTTCTGACTCTTTCTATTCAATGAAAATTAAAGAATTTTTTTATTTAATCAGCAGTGCTCCAAAATTCTGTAATTATGACGAGAAAGAGAGAGAGAGAGCAGCAGAGAGAAGGAAAGAGAAGCGGTAACGATGTTAGGGAGACAATAGATGTGTAATATACAGGATGATTCACTACTCGTGTGGAGTAATAATAGTTTAAACTTATCTCAGGAGACAAAATTTGTAGATTACGAAAACTTTGATCTCCTATTTAGGTAATTATTTTTAGACGTGGAGGGTAGCAAATTTGAAAAAAAACTTGCTTGTTCACCAAGCTTTCTGATGATATAATCAGTTTTTCGATTAAGTTTCTCAAAGTACTCAACGGGAATTTCAAGTTTCGTCGATTCTTTAAGTACGAGTTACTCGAAGAAGTTTGGTTTGGCATCTTTTCCGGTGATATTCTCAGAGACTGATAGAAACAGAAATTTCTCAGAGCCGATCCGAAAGGTATCCGTAGACGGGATAGCTGGTTCTCCTATAAGGAATCATTCTGCCACGGTGGGACTATTATCTAACGTCAGTGGAGAGTGATGGCTTCCGTTATTCAGCATGTTTGCACGCAAAATAAACGCGGTATCGACTCTCGATAAGCCCACGAGACGCACCTTATGCTAATTCCCCGTGGATACGTCAAAAACCATTTCGACGTATACGGTAGAGACAGTTCGATCTTCTCTCGAGGCGTGGTCGATGTAGATCGTATCTTCGCAGTTTATACGATTTTGCTCGTCGAATGAGAGATTCGAAGCTAAGGGTCCCGGCGTATACTGCTTGAGATACGCCGAGTCCCACACTCGGTTAGGCATGATTCGTTGCGCAATCTAGAAGACTCCGGATAGTTGTAGTTCTCGTTGGCTCGCAGGTGTCTTTATCCGCTTGGTAAGAAATGCTTCTCGTACAATTAAAGCCTGGTTCGGAGCAGGTTTCATTGTGGCGAACAAAAGGAACACGTAGCCGGTAAGGCTAAGAAAGTTATTTATTTGGTAGAGCGCGGCACCTTTCCAATTTCATTTTCGTAGATATTCCACACCAGATCCGTGGCAGAACCGTATAAACGGTCGAAGCACGTGGGAACACAATGGACGTGGGGGGGAACAGCAATGAAAACTTGCCGTTTCGAAAGGTTTAAGCTACGTATAAAAGCTGTACTCCTGTTTCGCTCTAACGTCTGCTTCGTTCTCAGTCTGAAATGGATGGAGAATTTCCTCTAATCGGCACGATCTCGATCGGGAACGAATGGCACGCCGCGATTGCACGCGAACCGAGGGAATTAACACGGGTACACCTCGATCTTCTTTAAGCTCGCGATTTATCGATAATTCACAAATCAATGCTAATCGATACGGTAGAAGGGAGATATCGGATACCAGGTACAATGGCAGCGTATATAGGTACCTCCGGCGTCAACCTGCCATGCCGTGACCCGGAAACGAATCGCGTCGAACAAGCTTAGCGTCCACGTATATAGAGAACGAACACACACGTATATATCGACGGAGACATACCGGAGCGGCCGGCATGGATCGCCGTGGATAGACGGGAGGGAATGATCTACATCGATCACGATCACGGCACCCTCAACCCGGTCCACAAACGGACACGACGCGGTTACAACGGTACCTCTTCGTTCTCCATTATCGACGAAATCGCCGTCATCTTTCTTTCCGATAATTTTATCAGTCTGAATCGGCTTTTGTTAGTTCGCGGTACGATCTGATCAAGGCGAAGGGGAGGAGGGAGGATTATTATTGATCACGGTGCCTGGCCGTGAAAAATGCCCGTTGCGCCGGGAATTACTCGAATCGGGCTCAGAGGCTCTCCTTCCTTCTCCCGTCCCCTCGGTTTCTCGACCCACGCTACCCGGGAACGGAATAATGGCCGGTAACGGGGCATTTGTATGATCAATTTCGCGACAGGATTGCGTAATGGTTTTGATAAACTGGCCTCACGTGGAAGTGTAACGCACGGCGGACGCAGAAATGTGTGTCGCGCAAGTTGTAAAACGAGCGCGTGGCATCGGCGTACCCGCGGGATTGTCCCGCCACGGTGGCGCCACGCTTCGCTTCGCGAGGCGACACGATGCAACCTACGCGAGAATTCACCGCTATAATGTCCCTCATAGAGAGCTGTTAGGGTTCCTCCCGTGGTAACGCCGAGTGGAGAAAACCGTGGGGGCGGCGCGTCACCTCGCTGCTCGCGAACGGGTGGATTGCGAAACGAGAACACGCCGGAGCACCCACGCGAATCGCGAAAAAGTCCCCCCGGATACAAATTTCCCCGGATGCGCGTACTTTTCACCCCGCAACGCGTTCCTCCGCGCGCGAATAGCTCGCGTCCGTCAACCTGCGCTAAGAGCGCAACGCGTCGTATATTATCGTGAATCTACCTGCGTCTTTTCTCTTTCCCACCCACGCCTCCCATTTCAATACGTATACAGACATAAACTGTAACGATTGTCCTCCCTTCTGGCTGGATAAAACGCTCGGTTATCGGTAGACAATGCTTTCTATATCCTTGGAACAACAATCGTAAGTGCGCGCGTTACTGCCTGTTAAATAACCGGCATAAATCCCGATTTTTCCGATCGAACAATCCGTTCAATGGACACCACGGTCCTTTGCATTTCTATCGGCGTTTTAGTCGAAAATCATTGAAATAGTTGGAGGTTAAGGCGTATATCTCATAACCAACCACCGCAACTGCGCGATCGATACGTAAAGTACGTCTAAATATCTCGAGGTATCTTTTCTCGCCTAATCTTTTTTTACTTTTTACTTCCTCTACTACTACATACTGCTTCATCACGGTTCGGAATGTTCAACTTGTAGCGCGTACCATCGTGTAATAGATCGAGCACGTTAATTGAGGAATCGAGACGTTATCTATCGACATTTATAATCGACGGGATTAGAATCCGATCATTTCCATTGGTTTCGACGAGCGTTCGCGTTGGATGGAAACTGGCCGGCGGCGGTAAAGAAATTCCATCACACGCTAGCCTCTCGTTAGTGGCGGTGGACTAATCGCTTAATTAATACCTGATAAATGTTTGTAATTCCGTCGCTGAGTCCTGGAGCCCTTTATACGCACACGTACTCGCGTCCGTGTTACCGTGGCCAATTAATTACCTATGGGAAACGATCGACTGGAAACCTGCACCCATATGCTAGCGACAAAAAAGGTAGTCATCTTCCGCATCGGATTTTCTTCACGATCTCGACGAACGATTTATCCTCGTGCACCGCCGAGGTCACGGGGTTACGGTTCCTGATGTCGCGTGCGTGAACAGAGAGGAAGAAGAAGAAAAAAAAAGAAAAAAAGAAAAACGCCCGCGAACCTTAAAACATCGCATGGGGGCTGGCGAAGTAAGTTTAAGGTTTCCTGCGTGTTCGCGAGGGATCCTTAAATTCACAAGAGCCCAGCAGCTTTCGAAAGAGCCGTACGACTTGACTCGAAATAACTCTCCGAGTGCAACGGGGCATAAAGCACACTTCCATTGAAATGAAAATATCAGTAAAATATCGGTAGATCGTACGCGATGTTTATACGCGAGGCAAACAGATCGCAGATCGGAATTTCCAAAGGCCAAGAAAGGCTGCTCTGATGCAAGAACGATGAAGAGTTGCTCGACGCGTTGATCGGGAAATCGGGAAAAACAAGAGTCGTCTAGAGATACTCGCTGAATCGAAATTCCTTTCTAACGTTGGACTACACTTGCAGCTGAGAACGATTTTGCATTGTAAGCAGCCATAAACACACGTTACGCTGTGATGATAATCGGCATAACCTGTATTTAGCAGGAGAACGACGAAGCCGCGAACGTTGAAATCTCCGGTAATTCGCGACGCTGGGGGTTGCGCGCGTGGTCGTGAAATAGAAACGCGAGCGTTAATCATTTTCGTATGACAAATCTATATCGGAAGTCGGATAGGGGCCGAGATGTCACGAATCGCACAATGACAGACTCTCTGGCTGCTCGTTATATTCAGACTCGAGCGTCGCTGGATCGTAAATGGGAGTCGGTAATTGAAATATTAATGAGATACCAGACAAGACGGCAGCCACGGGTACACGCGTATAGGTGTCCACGCCTCTGTATGGGTGGTGGCAACGATAGAAGGCTTGGTCACATTAATATCGGCTCGAATGACAATGTGAATGGCTGCGTGTAACACGAGGATTCTAACGAATTATTATCACTTGTCTGGCCGATTATGGCGGAACGATAAATCAACGGGTTTGTCACGTCATCCATCTTAAAAGTGTCTTAATCTCCCGGTGGACACGGCTACCACATTAGCCACGGGCCCTAAATTCTTCTTTTGCAATTCGAAACTCGTGGCTCGGAGATCGTCCGTGGCATCGTTTCGCCGGCTGGTCGCCCCGGACAAGCGAATTGCTCTTCTAACTGTTCGTACCCGGAGAAATAAATCGGCGGACAGATACGAAGCGTTTTGACGAATGCTGACCGTCGCGGTGCGTCTCTTTCTAAGATAGACGCGCGAGCCAGAGGTGAAGCGGCAATAGCGGAGGTTTTTGCCAACGTCAACGACAACTTGTCCCGCGGTGTTCACGATTCGACCTGGGCTACGACCTCGGAGTCGTAAATTTCGCGTCATAGCGGTTGTCACCGGCTCACCTTTTTACGAGCGTACCACGACTCGTATTCACCGTCCGCGCTCGAGACACATATCCACCGTACCCGAGCCCTTGGTTCGGGCAGCGAGGTTGTTAAGAGGATCCGTCGGTTGGTAATCTCTGGCAACAACTCCGGTGTCCCTTTCAGGATGCTTCTCTTCTTACGTTTTCAACTGTACGACCGCGTCATGAATCAAATACCAAAAGGATAGGCATTCTTTAAACGACCGGCTATTAGTTAGCGATTGAATTCTCTTTTGGCTGAAAATCTTTTGTAAAACATAGTACATAGTTGCCAGGACGATAGTTGCCCCCTAAGGGTGACCGTTTTAGACGGTTGTTTTATTACGCCCATTCCTGGACGCCCACTAGAAGCAATGCGTCAAGACATTGTCCCGTTCGATTTCTTTACGGCCATCTTTACGCGTGCCTAACGTAGTACGCGTACCCGCGCGATCCAGCCCCGTATCGACCTCGCGTGTGTCGAGTTTATGCATCTCGTTCCTGACGGCGCGCCGTGATTTATAGTGTAAACAAATTATTCTAATCATCGTCGGGACAAGCGGGCCTTCCGCGCGAGAGAAAATAATCGCGAAGCGGAACTGCTGGATGTCGTGAAGCCCCCCTGCAGTCGGCAGCTAACTGTAACGCAACGCGGACGCAGTTGCATTACGCCAGGCGCTACGCCGGCCGCGCTCGTATCGAAATCATTAGGGAACCCGTTTAAGACGCTTATGGTTTTTAAATTGAAACTAAATGGAGATGAATTGGACGTTTATCATCCGATAAGCACGTAACCTTTCCGTATATTATCTGCGATTTGTTAGATGTCGTACGGTTCACCTGAACGCAATCAGGTGCGCATGGTTCTCCAATGCGCGCTCGCACGCATATACAAACGAACCGTAATCACGAACACCGGTATTGCATGTCAGGAATAGGAATCGTGCAGGTGCGGTCTGACTCGCGAACTCGCGTACGAGAATTCGCGTCCCCCCTCTCTCTTTCTCTCTCTCTCTTCCTCTCTCACCACCTTTCTCTCTTTGTACTACCACCGCGAACCGCGGAACGCGAGGAACCGATTCGCACACTTCTCGCGTTTCCATAAAGAGACGAAGAAAGTGCCCGTGCATTCTTGGTCCGGTGGTGGTCTACTACGCGGGAGAGCAAAAGAGCGTTCGATCGAGGTGGCGAACAACTGACCCTCTGGTAAAAGAAACGGAACGACACACCTGCGCGCTCGTCCTGTCGGCGAGTGGGTGTCCCGCGATAGAAAATGTCATCGAGCTGTATCCTTCGATTATCATACTCTTCTCGCCTTTTGATTCACGCGTCCGATGGTGTAACGTGTCAACCACGCGGCCCGTTTCTCTCGCAATTATCGTGGGAGACATTTTTCCGTGCCGCGATCCAGGTCGGCTAGGTTATTTTTATTCGAATTGTTCTGTCCGCTCGAGTACCGCGTCAACAATTTATCCTCGCTCGGATAGTCGTTTGTCGTATCGGATCACGGGGTTAAGAGTCGAAAAATCGGTGGCCCAGCGGGTTGTCCGCGGCGGTGCGCGCCGCATTCCGGCTCGAGGCAGATTGGCTCGACATCGAGAACGATCCTGGCCGAAAACTGCCCCACGGATCCCTACATCAAGTGCCCCGGTTATCGGGTCAGATCGAAAGAACAAGGACAGCCACGGCCATAATCGTGGATCAACTTCTGGCTACGGACCTGTCCTGTACAGGTACCGAACACTCGAGCAACACCGGCTCCACCTATTTATCCTCCATTCTATCGCACATTCTTATACCGTCGTATCGTTCTTCCTCTAGTTATACGATATATACGCTCTTCGATAAGCGGTTCTTCAACGGACGAAGAAAGAAAAAAAATGGGAAATTACGATACTCGAGGAAGGTTTAGCCTTCTCGAGAAGAAGCTAGTCTCCCAAGGGAACTGGTTCAGCGAGAGTTGCCAGCTAAGACGAAGCTCGCAGACGCAAGTTTCTTAATTGCAGTTTCACTCGTGGCAATTATCTTTCTTCTTGTCAAAACTATGGCGTAGGCAAACTGAATCGTGAAATGACACCGCGATCGTGCGTACGTGTCAAGGATACGGCTGGTTTTATAGCGTGTTAAAGCATAGCGCGCTAAAGACCGAATTATATTACAACGTTATTTAGTATACGAGTGTCGGCCATAATTAGACAGAATGATGTTCCAGCCGGGTATCTTAAGTATCTCTCACCGTGGATAAGTGTACATTTGATGTTGCCTCTAATGGCCATCAGAATGTGGGGATTGTATCGCTTAATTAGCCCTGCCCTCCGCCGCTATCTCATTTATGAAATCGTTAAGCGTCCTGCGCGTGTGCTTCTTATCGGATGTTTTGAGCCACCGCGTTTCCGTCACTGGTTATCTTATGTCGACTCTTGGTTAGTCAACCACTTTTACTCGTTCCTACCGACACGATCGTATCTACGATCAGAGTCGATCGTTAAGGGTCTGCTTGAAAAGTAATAGCGATTATTTTCCGACGACTGGAAAACTCTACGGTATCTTCCGTGAGAAACGTTATTTCACGTCGCATTTAAGTTCGTGTAATCGCAGCAAGAGATGGACGCGAATGAAACATTGTCATCAGGGGCTGTGGTTAACTTCGTTGCGCGTACTCTCGCATCCTTGATATTTGTCGATGCTAGTCGATGCTAGTCGATGCTCTAGGATGACCAAGCCGATTTTCGCGGCACTTAGTGCGAGTCCGCGTTCCAGTATGTCCCTCCACGAGTTGGGAGCGCCGTGACGAATTTCGAACGTGCGAATTCTCTCCTGTCGCCAAGCGATTGCAACCAACCAATAGCGTATATAATACCAATTAATTCCGAATAGCGAAAGTTTCTATCGTCGACCGCGCGCACCCAATCGCTCGTCAATAAACGCCATCCTTGCCGCACAATCATCGCCCTTTTCGGAGTAACGATCTCATCGGTGGAACGCGTCGTCACGAAGCACAGCCCATCGGAACGACTATTAACGTATCGCTCGAGGGCGGAAAGATCCGTGAATACGAACAGAACCGCGGTGATCGATAGCCCGGTAACGACGAGTAACGAATAAACGTTTCGTAGCTCGCGATATTTTTTCGTCGAACGGCAGCCTCAGCGTGATCCAAGAGGAACAGGTAGATCTCGTTGCCACGGTACAGAACCGAGCTGAATCTACACCCGCGTGTAGATCCTTCCTGGCGAGTCTATGAATCACATAAGAGCGAGCAAGGGAGAGGCAGAGCACAAAGGGGATAAAGCAGGAAACGCGTGCGAGAGGAACGGAGACGAGGAGACAGACGGAGGTCGGTGCACCGTGGACGAAAGCAAAGGAAAGAGCAGCACGGGGCAACCCGAGCAAACCGGGGTGGTCTCAGCTTCACCGTTGACTAACTGCGACACGACAACCTGCCATACCCGGTTAAACTCTCCCGCGGCTCGATTGCATTCGACGGGGAACAAATTAATGTTTCCTCGCCGCATCTGGGTCGTCCGGAGTTTCTGGATACCCCGCGCGTATGCTCGCGCGCTTCGAAATAATCGAGCCTCGCCCGCGCTCGCCTGTGTACATCGGCGCCGAACTTATCGATGACAAGGCGACGAAACGTATCGGGATACGTCGCGCGAGGACGCGCTCGATGGACACTCGGATACGCGAGACCCGATCGGTGGATGCTGGCTGGCATTCAGGTGACGGCAGGTGAAGTCGACACCTCCGAGCGTCGCATGACTCCGCACGCGTTCTCCACGGTTTATTAACCTCGCCGGGGGAATCCAAGGTGCCTCGAGACGGCGAGAAATTAAATTTGTACTCGAGCGTCAAGTTCGGTGGAACGCCTGACGCGACCAGCGGTCGTCAGCGCCGCCGGTGAAAGTAGCACGGATCTTCATTAACGATCGATCATCGAAAGATCGTCAAGGGTGGCTCGCAGCCGTTGAAAGTTCAAACTCGTTTCGTCCGTCTGACTCGCGATCGCATAGGCAGAAAATTGCGCAACTCCGCGTACCATAGAAGCGAGCCAACACGATTAATCGTCGCGTTTCGTTTCGTCTATTTTAACGTATGTACGCGTAATCTCTGCCATTTGTTCCTTTCTCCAGCGGGACAGCCGCGCCCGAATTCGTCGTCCTCCCTGCCGCGCGTCGAGCTGAGAGCCCGGCTACAGGTATTCGTTAAACCGTCGGTCGCCGCAGTAATTACGATCCGACGCGATACTTTTCCACGATGCCTCGATAAGATCCGGCGCAGAGGTCGCGCGGAGACACAATCTATAATTACATCGGTGCGCGCGTATATACACCGTGCACGGAATAGGATCGAGCGGATCGCAGGTTCGATGCACGCATTTGCACTTATCCGCGAAGCCAGTCGGACGTGATTTCCCCGAATACTGCGCGGTGCAACGACCCGAACGGGCAAAACGAGACGGTAGCGCGATCACGGCTGGCTAAAGCCTCGAATTATTACCGGCGTTATTTTCTAGTGGGTCGAGAGCACCGGTAGCGCACGATTGTCTTACCTCGAATAGCTGGCCGAGTTAGGTACGTATACGCGTTTCATTTACGGGGCTGTCCGAAGGGTTCTCCGGGCTAATCAAGTTGATCCGACGAATGGCAGCGGGTCGGATAAGCACGCGGGACACGATGAACATTCGCAGGCGGCTTCTCCAAAGAGAAGCGCCCGTACTTACGTCGTTTAGATAAGAGGCACGATGGCCGATATGCATAATATGTTGGCCCATATTGGGACAACCAAGCACCGCAGGTTCGGAGCGGCGCGAGACGTCCGAGAGCAAGAGGAATGGAGGAAGAGAAAGGGCGCCGACAACGCGTGGAACATCGCGCCAGGGATCGGGCTGTTATTTGGCTGTCAGTAATTCAGTAGCCTCCTCTCGGGACCTCTGAAGATCCACCGATGCCGCCCCTGAGGAACCGGTAACCTGTCTACCGAATCGATCAACCTGTATCTCGTTCACTTACCCTCACCTTTACGCCTTGTCTCCCTTTCGCGATCGCGTCCGTAACCACCTCCCCGATCTACCTGCGCCGCGCCCCACCGACGACCACGACGACGACGACCCTATATTAATCATCGTTCGGCCATGTTCCTTTCTTTTCCCCTCGTCTTACAATCAATTTTACGTCCAATTATGATTGGGGAATTTATTAAAGAACGATCGGAAATTATCGTAGTAGCCGGGCGACGATAATTTATGCTATATACCAGCCGAGCAACGTGTCCGTTCGCTCGCATGCTGCACGCATATCAGATGCGCGCATTCGCCTTCCATGTTCTTATCTCGGTGGTAGCGAACGATACCGTGTGCCAGCAACCGTAAACCAACCACGATAATTATTCGTATTCGCCTGGTGTACCCGCGTACGTAGTAAGATGTAACCGTATGTACGCGAGGACTTTCCATCGTTCGCAGGATTTTCCCATCCAACGAACAACCACCGCAGGGATCCGGTGGTGGTTTCTGCCGCGTATACGTGCTTTCCAACGACACCAGGAATTCACCTCTCGGGCGCAAATCGCCTCGACGCAGAATCGTCGCCGCGTACACGCGCGTACCACCAGGTGCAAATTCTTCTGACATCATCGTCGTCGATGTACGCGATGCACGCGTTGCACTTGCATTGGTCGGCCATCAAGCGCTGCCGTTGAGCGCGCTGCACCGCTGTGTACGAGCCGTGTACGTGTGTACCCGCAACCTCTTTTAAGCCGCGGACTCGAGCGTGCACACCCGCGCACGCCACACGTACGCGGGTGCGGGTGGGAGTGCGTGGCGCCACTGTGGCGGCGTCCAGCGGAGTTCTACCGGGAAAGATCGTGTAAGAGAGAAGGTGGAACTGGAAGAAAGGCGGAGGTAACGCTTGAAAAGGACGCTGGACAGAGAGCGCCGATATCGGAGACATTCTCCTCGCTCCGTGCACCAGCCGTCTACTTATTAAATCACTGTTAAATCGTATTACGGCTCTTCCGCCAGCGAGACACGTCGCCGTAATTTCTAACCACCGCCGTGCACGACCTTCCCCGATCCTTCGCCTTCTGTCTCTCGCGGATCGCGAAATTCTTGCGATAGCTCTTCTACTCGCATCCGAGATCGTATTAGCTGGACCGAGTCGCGGTATTTCACTTGAATATAAATTACCGCCGAACGTGGAACTCTCCGCCGTTACGAGACAGTAATTACCGCGATGCTAGGTACCAGCGATTGTTACCGCCTGTACTCGTCCAAGGGCTTCGAGGAGCTGAGAAGGGCTCGCGTGTAATTCATCCGTGTAATTGTTGCTGGTCTTGTTAGGGTTTGCCGTCATTTCCTCTGGGAAATATTGCATTTCGTAATAATAGACTCGTAGATATTACAGGGCGATAAAACTGTTCGGGGTCCGGGTTGGATCAGAATCGTAAGCTCGCCAATTCCCTTCCAGCACGCGAACCTGCAGCGTCTCCGAGACGACATTTTTCTTCGCCATTCTTCGGGCGATCTGTAACGTATAACAGTCGTACATTTTTCTGCGCCGCCCCGTCCGTCGCTCGCCGGCTATAATTCAAGGTATCGATTCGGCCGGTTGTAACTTATTCCTTTTCTTTTTCTTTTTTTTCCTTTCTTCTGGATGCAGGCAATCGAGCAAAGCGAGGATAAGAGTTATGTCGACAGCTCGTCGACGTTCGCCTTCCTTCCATCGCGATATAACCGGGCGTAAGAAAGAAGCGCGAAGATCGACTTAGCGAGGATCGATTTTATGGTACGCGCTCTAAACCCGCGATCCACTGGCCAGGCGTCCCCAGGCGTCCCCACGCGTCGGTGGCGATTTCAGGTTGGTCCGGTATCGATGTGATTGCGAGGTCGTTTCGAATCGGTGAGACGTTCGCATCTGTCGTTGTACCGGTTCCTGTCGGATTACTCAATTCTTTATGCAATCGCTCGTCAACGGTCCGCGACAGCCAGGTCGCGCTGTTCTCGATTAAGTTTGATCGAAGACCCTCGTGAACACCGTTACACTCGATTGCCTCGTTACAGGGGTTACGCGAGAGAGGCGCAGCTTCCCGAAAGATCGTTTTAAATTCATCCACTCGGATTATAACAGAACTCTCCGCCATGTTCGACCGTGGCTTCTTCTCAGCTGGTAATAACGGATGGCGTAATGTTCCCGGACAGACTCGCGATTCGCAAGGGAATTCACGTCGAGAGGTGTCTAACACGCGCGTGTATCCATGTTCGTTTCGCAACCAGATCCAGATTAATCCTGATTAACGTTCGAAGTGATTTTTCCCCGGATCGATGGAGAAACGAACGGTGCTCTTTCTCTCTCTCTAGTTTTACGAGGATCTCTTCCTGCATCGCGAGATCCGAGCGGCCGTGAACGAGCCTGCCAATGAGCCGAGCCACACCCGCTGATTTTATTGACGTACGAGCGGGCATGGCGCGTGCTCCGCATCCTGGCTGAACGAACTGAAATCGTTTTACCTTGCCCAGGCCGCGAAAAGATTTCATCTCCGGTTTATCGTTATGCGCGTACTTGTGCTCGCGGAGTACGAGCTCCCTCAGCCCACGTGCCACGTGCGGCTCAAGTTCAATCCGTGCGGCAGGCGTCCCGTGAATATAACGCTCCTCCAGCGTATCGCGTAGGTCTCTCTGTCTCGGCGATCGTTCGTTGCGCTTAATTTCCGAACCAGTACCGATCGTAATTTACCGTCGAACGATCTCGTTTCACTCCGCGGAACGATTAAGAAATGAACAGGTCCCTCGTGGTTCAGCAACAGAGACCGCGGGGGCTTCGACGATATTTATAAGACACCGAAAACCAGCGAAAGCCCCGGGAATATCTTTATAATTCGCCCGGATACGTGCTCAATAATCACCGGGGCCGCTATCTCGGCCACGCTCGAGATCGTTCAACGATCGTTGCACCGAGAACAAATATCGCGTCGGTGTATTAATAGTTGCGGTGATTACCATGCCATTACCGTACAACGTCATTATGCTGAACAGTACACGAAGGCAACATATTCACCGGGACGCGGCACTATATCAATCCGTGGTAATATCGCTCGTGCAGCAGGTTGAAGCAGATACACCTTATCGCTAATATCTCTCCGCGAGCGCCAGGCGTGCGCGCGCGCGAGAGAGCGAGCTAGCGAGTGAGCACAGATACGGTCGGTCCTCTCGGCGATCGGTAGGTTTTTCGAGCATCGCTAAATTACGTCGCGATTTTCTACGCGGCATGTGAATTTACATTTCTCATTCGAGCCCCCTCGATATCGACCGTTCCACGTTTTCCGAAGGAGAGAGCTGTACAACGTCCTCGCTTGCCGAAAATTTGACAAGACGCGACAATTTGACGCCGCGACAAGACGGAACGATCGTTTCCTCGGCGCCGTCTCGCGCTTTTTCGTAGGGTGGTGCGTCGATTCGAATTTAAATCATGTTACCAGTCGCCGCTCTACATCATTCCCTTTGTCCTGGTGAAATTGCGCGAGAGATTTAAGTATTCTTTATTCCTCCTACGTGCATTGTTTCGCGAATTCGCGACGATCACCCAGCACCTGCCGGAGATTTGTTTCCTATAAGCGGTAACAGCGGCACGTTCCCGGCAAAAAGTCCACGCAAAGAGCAAGTACCCCGGGTGAGGTTAAGCGTTACGAGTCAACCGCGACAGGGAGTGCTGATCGAGCGAGATCGGAAGGCGGTATCGTAAATCATGTAACCCAATTCAATAAAGCACCATGCCCTTTCCCTCTAACCGGTGCCAGCAGGTACAACCTGAAGAAATCCCGAATGTGTCCATAACTCAGCGGGTCTCTCCACCGGCCCTCTGGATCTACCTTCTCCTCGATCCTCTCGCGATCGTACCTATAAAACGTACGCGCCCACCCCCCTTTTTTTCAATTCGGTTCTCTCGCCTCTTCCTTTCGTCTTCCCTCTTTTCTAGTCTGCCGCGAACCGAGAAGCGTCCGCCACAGGCCGCACCCGAACAAGTTCCGCGCGTGCGAGCTGTCCGATTTGTAGAACAATATCATCGTCCACGAACGCGTCGAATCGCACGCGTGCCTCCGATATATAAATTCGAAGTCGGACTTATTCGTACGCTCGGAATAATAACGATATTTTAGCTGTTTGCGGAGGGTACCATTATGGTACGTTCGGGCTTGGATAAATAATATCGCATCGTGGGATACGCGCGCGAGCGCGCGCGTATGTATGTACGCGAGCACGTGACTCACGTGTCAGTGGGGGATGTTTCGAAACAATCGTAATTCATGAAAATAAATAAGGATGAGAAAAATGCGAGTCGACGTGAAGGAGGGGGTGGAGGGAAGAAGGAACAGGGTGCAGTACGCGTGGAAGTGGGGGAACGGCGTTGTGTTGCGGCTGACAGCAGGAGTCTCGGGTTAGGAACTTAAATCATCGGATAACAACGACGGTATCGACGACGGTGACGATCGACGAGACCATAGCCACGGATCTCCGCATCGATCACTCGTGAGAAGAGATCGCGATACACGTACGACACGGGGATGTAGGAGAGTCGAGGTTCGTTGTCGGAAAATATATGGCCACGTGGGTTAGGTGACACGAGAGGAACACGAGAGACGTGTCCGCGTCTCGATTTTTCACCGACGCCACACGATGAAACGCGCCGATCAGCGGATACGCGTCTTCTTCCCTCCGCGGAATTTCTCACGAGTTTACCGCGCCCTTAGAGTAGCGGAAGAAAACGACTGGCGAAGAGTAGGTCGAAGGTAAGGTAAAATTGGTGGAGGAAGCGGCGCGAACGGTACGGCGAGTCATGGGCGATCACGATCGACGTCGATAAATACGCGGAGGGGTGGAAGGCGGGCAATTAAGAGAGACATCAGGGCGACTAATGAGGTTACGCCGCGGCTAGCACTCCTCCTCGGGAACAGCGTCGGCGTGGAGCGGCGTGGCATAGAACGGCGGAGGACACGGTGTCTCGGTGGAGGAAGAGGAAAAGAGCAGAAGGAGTTGGTCACGCGTAGAGCGAGCTCGCCGGTTCGAGGCATCGGAACAACGATACCGAATCACGATATCGGTGAGCGAGTGATTCGAGCAGAGGTGGAGGGAACGACGATGGAAGAAGAGGAAGAAGGGATATATAAACGACGGATGGATTTGAACGGTCGAAGCTATACGACCGCTGCTGTGGGGCAGAAGACAATGCCGCATAAATCACGAACGGCAGCAGGACGCCAGCCGCCGTGCCGATCGGTCGATACACTCCGATACACGCTCGACGAACTAATTGCCCGTTGTGTCTATGGGAGGGTAGAAATCGCGGTCTGATTGCCACGAGAATTGAGGAAGGAAGTCGTGTGCCTCTCTAGCCTGACGATCCTCCGGGAACGGATAATCATCTGGCACGGAGGTGCGGCTACCCGCTCGTACAAGGTTCATCTTCGTAACAACCTCGAGTAGGAAGCCGAGTACGTGGCCGATCGATCGAGGGATATTGCTTAATTCGATTCGTTGCCTATTGTGTTACATTTCTGATCGAGACCCGACTCGGTTCTTCGCTGTTCCACGGACATCCTTCCACAGTAATCGCGCGTGTCGATTCGATGGACATTTCGAAACACGTTCCCTGATCGTCGTTCTTCGTCGTTACTTTAAATGGTCGCAGAATTTTACGATACCAATCGTTCTACCGGAGTACAGAAATGAAAATCCAAAATTCACTAGCCTTTTTCAGACACGCTTTTCTCATAACCAACTCGATGATACGGGGAGAGTGTGCGCGCATTCCGCCTTGGAGCAAAGAAACCATAAAACCCCCTATGAGCGATCGTAACCGGAAAACGTAGAGGAGACCCGAGGAGGCAGCAGCGGCTTACCCTAGGATCGAGCGCGGGAGAGCCCGATAGAAACCCGTTTCCGGGTAGAAGGATCCACCGGTGCGGTTAGCACGATGCCCCAAAGCGGGTTGACCTCGAGAGACCGTAGAGTCCGTAGGTCCAGGACGGTCGGAGCCAAGACCATCGTCCCTCTAATCTTGCCAGTCCCTCTCTCTCTCTCTCTGTATGGTATTACACGGACTCTCGGTGCTACGAAGAAGAGCGTCCCGGCTTGGTTGTACGAACTTCGACTGCCACGGCTTCGAT
This sequence comes from Xylocopa sonorina, assembly GCF_050948175.1. Taxonomy (NCBI): domain Eukaryota; kingdom Metazoa; phylum Arthropoda; class Insecta; order Hymenoptera; family Apidae; genus Xylocopa; species Xylocopa sonorina. Next base: position 10,082,576 of record NC_135193.1, read on the forward strand.
GGAGGGGCAGAGGCGAAAGAAAGAGAAAGAGACAAAGGAAGGGGAGGAGGAGAACAGGACGAAAAGGATTGGAGCATCTAGATCGCGCGGCGGTACGTCGCGTCCGCTTCTCTTGGACGAGGACTCGAAAAATGGCCTCGGGTCGGTTTCCGGGTCACGCGTTCGTCGAGACGGTCGAGTATCAGGTGTCATTACCATTGCCTCGACTGGTTGCTCCGGGTCCGCTCGATATACCACGGGGATGTCTCTCTGCTCGAAGCGGGATCCGCCGCTGAGAAAACGACGAGTACCGTACGTTTCGCCGCGGCCACTAGGGCACCAAGCGAATCCTAGATGTGGAACGTCCAAGTGTTCCCAGTCACGCCCTCGCACGATTTTGCGTCTCTGCCAGCCAGCCAACCAGTCAGCCTGCTCTCTTCATCCGAACTCGACTGGCCTCTCGTCGCGCCTCTGCGAAGTCAGAGTTCCGCTGCGTCCGTTGGCGAGCAGAACTGGCGTCGTTGCGCGAACCTGAACAGCGCTTTTGCGTCTAGTAGCGGAAATCGCGAAGCGTTACGAGGTTCTACGTCTGCGCGAACGAGACGGACTCGATTTCTCGATGTTCCAAGTGTCACGGACACGAGATGGAACAATGGCCAATGGATCGAAGTATCCTCGAGGTTAAGTCCGATCGCTCGATGACCGATCAAGGGTCACGTCATTCCGTGAAGATCGAAGAGATGTCATTCGCCGGACCGTTACTCTCGAATACTCCGGGAACTGTTCCTCACGATCGGCGGAACACCACCTGCGGAAAACGAGCATCTATCTCTCGCGATCTTCGCCACTTAACCTTTCGGTTTTTGCGCGGCTCGATCCTCCGATAGACCGAATGGCCCCTCTCGTTTCAATCTATATTTGTCCGGGGAAATTAAGGCAGGTTCGTTAGATAAGGTATCTCATAGGTAAGAATTTTATTTCTAATGGGCCGCGTACACGCATAAGCGGACGCGTTACAACCGGTTCGATCTCGGTCTCGCTGTCAGCTCTATTGACTGATCAACATCATTAAGCGGATTCCCGTCCCTCTGCGGGCAGCGCAGATCAATGGGATCCTGATCGAAGGTGGAATCTCGGTGGTCGTGGAGACACGGTGCTTTAAATGTTAATGGGGCCTGTCTAATGATATTCGGTAGCGCGAACGAGGCAAATAACTCGTTCCTCCGAGACCTGCACCGCGCGTCCCCTTCCCTTCCTCCTCCTCTTCTTCTTCTTTTTATTCCCTCCCTGTCTCGGCACTTAATGTTGTCCTCGTGCCTCCGATAAGAGGCCCGCGATCGTTGACAAGAGGTAAACTGATTTCGTGGAATAACACGGACGAAATGGAAACGACGAAACGCGACTTTCACTTCTGACATCAGAGCCACGGACGCGAGAGAGTCCATTACCGCCTGGTCGTGTTCACATCACTCAAAACCCGGGCGGTGGCTCTCCGCGTTCTCTGCGACTCGGTGAAAATTGTTCTCGTTTCGGGCCCGTTCGCCGTCGGTTCACACGACGTCCCTCCTCGTGGTCTCTCTCACGGCAAAATTGGAAAATCCCGACGACGCATTGTAGCGGTGGTTCACGTGACGCTCATTCATTGAGATCATAAAAGGTCACTTTACAAGTTCCACCCACTTTATGAAATCCTTTGTGGCCCGAAGAGATTTAGCCGGCACGCTCGAGTGCTCGAGCACGAAAACAGGGCCGGGGATCCAAGATTTATAGGGAGGAATCCTGGGACACGGTCTCTCGCGCGTATAATAAAATCTACGCGCGTGATCTTTTTCCCTGATTCACCTTATTTAACCTCCGGCCGTCCCCTTTAGTTTCTCCACCCGAGAAGTAGCCCCGATATATATTTAACTTTTTAACGATTCGACGAACCAACGGTTCATACATTTTAAAAACACAGCCCCGCCGCTCTCTGTCGCTTATGGCTGTCCCCATTCAATACTCGAAAATGTACCATTAAAAATTAATGGGTTCTCGAAGGTATAGCGCATCCTTGCACGGTTTATTACGTGCCCGAGCGGAGAAAGAATGCGAGGAAGAAGGAGTCGTGGTCCCGCGGAGCAAAGTGGGCGGAGAGGGAGGCGTCCAGGTAACACGGGTTAGGTCCGAGGTACTCCAGAAACTCAATAATGTAATCGGACTTTGTCCGAGGGACGCATACACGCCGCGTTCGCAACCTGCCGACCTGTTACAATCGAATAATGGTCTCTCGTTCATCCGAGTAACGAAAACCTCTCGAAGGTTCCTCGTGAAAGCATCGTCGTATCGATCCGAATAACTTTTGTTAACGTTACGAATCTTCGAAACGAAGTAAATTCCTTCGTGTGGTAAAATATTCCGAGAAACAGACTCGGTTTGGTATGTCGCGTTACGTTCGCTGCGTCGTCCCCCCCGTAGTAGTTAGAAAACCGAGCGGACGATCGAATCGGCGACTGTTAGCACCGTGCGCGGCGCGCACTTGGTCCCGAGCCTCGTTTCTCGTTACGAGAACATAACTCACGAACAATGGCCACGCGAATCTCTCGAACCGAATGAATAGCATTTCGCCCGGGGGCTAGCTTGGACGTTCGTATTTCGAATCCCGCTAGCCGGGTGGACGCGCGGCTGGGCTCTTCGCGCCGCCGCTCACGAGCACCGCGAATTAACGAATTACGATTTATGAATGTTCACGGTATCGGTAATTGGCAGCGCGCGGGGTACCAAGAGGCTCCAGGCCGTGTGGGCGTCGACTTCGTCCACCGTGTTTCTCGTCGACTTTCGTCCTTCGGCTGTTGGCTCCGCGTAACCAACGTCGATGAGCTCCGAGAAGACTGACTCCATAAATCACTCTGGATTCCGTGCATTCCCGGCATTGTGGGTCGGTACACTTGTTCCAGCACTCCATTCTTTCGTCCATTCATGTCCGCGCGACAATACCCTTGCACCTTACGTTTCCATAGAGCCTGAGATGTACCCCATACATAGGTATACACAGGTCTGTACACACCGGTCGAACCTTCCATTCACCGTGAATGCGACGGTGAATAGAAAAGAATCCCTCGTGCTCCACGGTTCCCTCTCGATCGTCGTGTCGTCACGGTATCGAGAATTATCTGGCTCTCTTTGCGCCTCTGTTCCGCGGTCTCCACGTTCCTTGTTGATTTTATCGTGTTTACATTTCAGGGAACGTCTTTTTTCCTTCATGGTAGACCTGTCGTCCATTCCCTCTTCCTTTCCCTCCGTCCTACGGATTTACTTCTTACTCCTATTCTTACGAAAGAACGCCCCCACACTGTGCTTCCTCCCCTCCGCGTTCCACCCCTGTTTTGTCCAGAGAATCGAATAATGGACCGCGACGATCTTTTTTGTCCTCGATGAACTTGCGCGCACAATTCTATCGAGCGGGGGAAAAAAGTCTTGCGAGGAAACCTGGCTTATCGCGACGCTGCACCTGATACGATCTGCCTTTATTTCTCAACCCCGATTTTCCAAGCTGCTCGACGAATTCAACGAAAATATCCGCGGACCGTACCGAGGTAATCCCATGGATGTTTCACATAGCACACGTCGCCTTCGGATTCTTTATCCCGTCGCCGGTTAAATTTGTGAAGTAAATACTCGCGGCGTGTCCGCGTTTTTATCGTATTAGAGCAAATTTGTACGAGGCTCCGGGGCGGAGACTGCCGTTTCGGCCCCGAAACGTCTCGCATTCCTGGCTACGAGTTCTCCGGGAACCAGGCATTATTCAGTCCGTGGACTAGCCCTTTTTGCGAGCCGAGCATCGCTGCTAATCTCTCGTCTCCAACGTCCAGAAGCATCGCTGCCGCCGGTTCTTCCCTGCGCAACGCACTTTTTCCCTCCGCGTCTCGTTGTTGACAAGTTTTTTTCACGACCGCGTCGCGCCGTGTGCATCGCGAAATGCGCGCCGCGAGCGACGAAGGTTTCACCTTCTCATCCCCGGTTCGCTCTTCCTTCCTCTACCGGGAGGCCCGCACCTTCCTCTCGAGCGGGCCCCGTTTCGGAGCCCGTCCTCGGCCTCGCCTCTGAAGTTTCGCCGCCGCGTTGTCTATCCGACGGAGCAGCTCGCTTTTACGCGGATTCGGGTCCTTTGTCGCCGTCGCCTGTCGCGACGACACCTATGCAGAAAACGCAAAGGGACCGACCACACCTGATTCCACCTTAAGCCGCGAGGAATTCGAAATTGCGCGCCAGTTGCCTTCGTCCACCGGTTCTCCATTATTCATTAGTGAATAATTCGCTAATAGAGCCGGAAGGTATTCCTTTCACCGGTCTTTTATTTATTTAGAATTCTAATTTTCTGAAAATCCTGGATGGTAGATGTAAAGGTGTAAGGGGAGCAATTTTTTTTTTTAATTTGTCCCTCCGTTTCGGAGCAGCCTGCCCTTGAGACTCCATTGTACTGGTGAATAATACTAGAGCACCGCAGGACACCGGTACGACGTTCATTCATTCCTTTCCCACAGAGTTGCCCGAATCCTGGAAACCGTCCTCTATTCTCCGCGTTTTTTCCGCCTCTTCCCCTTCCTGTAAAGGGCAGAACTCTCCGCATGGGAAAGGAGCGCGAACCGGGTAGAAAGACGGTTTTCCCCGTGGCCTCGTCGCGCTCGTACCTTCTTTATTCGTACAAACTCACGGAGATCATCTCCGATGGCAGGACGCTGTCAGCGGGCTTTCGCAATCCTTTCAGATTTCCACGTGAGATTCCACGCCTTTTCCTTTTCTTCGCACTCCAGCTCCTCCGTGCGACCGTCGAATCTTTTGGGGTAGATGAAACGAATCTCGATTTCTTCTTTCCTTAATCTCTCTTCTCGTACTTCGCTTCCGTCGAACGAGTTAGTAAACTTTTACGCGGGGCATTGAACCGGTTCGCGAAGATACGACGAGCAGTTTACTTGGTCGATTAATTCGACTAAGTTGTACTATCCACTGGAATCGCCACGAAGTTGTAGTTAACGGTAGGGAGATCTTCAATCGTTGGCACAGAAACGCAGAAATTATCCTAACCACCGTGCCCATCGGCAACGCGATCAGAGTTAACGGTCTTTACGCGTGAAAATGGTCGGAAGGATCTTCTTCCGTCGTGCCACCCCTCGTTCCCAGAAAGGTCAATCCTTTATTGCATGAACGGTATACCAGAATTACCGATCTGCCAGACAAACGGTACGCGGAACGGCTACAGAGACTTCCTTCATTCATGAAAGAAGATGTCCTCGAGGAGCAGACCCCTCCAGTCTACGTTCTTTGGACTCTCGGTTATCTAACACGACCCTCGAGAAGGGAAGAGGACCAAAGAGGGTGCCGAAGAGCCATATGGCACCTCCGGGACGCGTGGCACAAAGAGAGTCGGCGCCGTTTTTAATTGCGCCATGTGGCCATCCTAGGTAGCTCGGCGAACATGAAGCCTCGGGCTTCATTTGTAGCCGCAACTGTCAGGGGGTTCGTGCCCGACACCGTGTGTTCTCTATTTGATTTTCACCGACGACACGGTGATCGATATCCCAGGTAAATGTCAGCTGCTGTTGCTTCCACGTTACGACATCACCGTGATGTTGCGCGTTCATTGAGCGCAGGATCCTACAGGTCTTTACTCCCAAAGCTTCCACGTGCACCGCCGCCTCTGGTATCGACGGGTAGTAGTTACATTCTCGTATCGTTTCAAATCCCACGAAAATTAGTAGTAGAAACTCCGAAGGATACCAACAGCATCGTTCGCAGCAGGGATAATATTTCATCTATTTTTGTTTTTCCTAATTCTCCCGGTGACGCCCACGATGAATTGTGCACGATTCTTCGCATGAATTTTCGACGCACCCCCGCAATATATCATAGCAAGTTCAGCTTCCACATGGCGCGTGTCTGGTGCTATATATGGGCCCTCTAGGGACCATGAAACGAGCTATCCGCCACCTTGTCAATAATAAATCGATCCTCGTGTCGGGAAAACGGCCAAGCTTATCCACCCCCATGGGCTCGACCACCTTGCTCGTACGTGGCCCTCTCGATCAATGACGAAGGTCCTAGGGGCTGTCGGTATCCCTCTCTTGGTCATCGTGGCCCACCTGTTGCGAAGATCGGTCCAATGTTTTCGTAATGGCTCGAAAGCACTGGGTCCTTCTTAATAGACGTTTAACGTCAGGTTGGACACGCTTTGGAAAATGTCTTTGTTTTCCTTGATGTTTTCCAGACGATTTCTCTTGGTCTCCGTTCGTTGTCTTTCGAGAACGCTCGAGCGAGAGAATTCGAGTTCGATGTCTAGCAAGACGATGATCTTGATCCAGTTTCTCGCGTAACGGAAATCGCGACAACCTCGGCCACGCCTAACAGCCATCAGGTTCCGAATTCAGCGACGTCGCATTCCGTTGATTGCCGTGTCGCGGGCTGCGTTCTCGACGCGATGGCCTGCGTGGGATCGCGAATACGGATGAATTTCGTGGGGCAGCGGCGACACGTTCGCGCAGGCCACACACGTCGCGGTACAGGTTATCCTGACGAAGGATTTGCCATGAAACGAGCGAGATTGTAAGCACACGGCGCACAATGAAACGCGCATGAGAGAACTCGGGGATTTACAGCCTTTTCTTCGGGGTTCTCTATGCGTACCGTGGCCACGCACAATAGCACGTGTTGCGCGACCGCCAGCGCTTACCACTTGTTTCGCATTGTGGACGTGTACGGGGAGCCAATGTCTCAGCAGTTCGCCTTTGATTACGCGATATGAACCACCCGGACATTGTTGCATATATATCGTGCACAAGGTTCGCCGAGCATTGAGCTATTGAGGCACCAGCAGTTTCACACGAGTCTGTTTTGAATTTCATGCGGTGTGCACCAGGGCTGGAAGATAGGGGCTTCTGAACATTCTATGATCCATTGTGGCCCGGTAAGAAACATTCCTCGGTTCTCCGCTCGTTCCGATAGCCTCTTTCGTCCCGCGCGAGGCTAGCGGACTCTCGCGTTAATCAGCATCGGGCATTATTATCGCGATAGAAGCGAACCTAAGCAGATTAAACTCGCAGTGGTGCGTTCTTTTGCCGCGTCGTGTCCGATTCAGAATTATTCATCCGCGGGTCGGTGACCTTTCGTCCAGCTAGAGGAACGCGATTCCTTTAAACAGCTCCGTGGGTCCGTCGTCATTGTGCGATATAGTCGTTCCGTGACTGTCAGAAGCAAGGTTAAAGTCCCGGATAAAAGGTTCTCCGTGGCTAAGTGATCTCTCGCTGTACGTACCCGTGGACAGGAGACGAGAGAAAGGTACCCTTTAAAAATGATTCAAGGGGAGGACGCTCGTAAAGGAGGAGAGATAGACGTCGCCTCCGGTCCCCGGTGTCATGTCGAGGAGGTGTCCGACTTTTTTGTCAGATCATAGACTTTGCCCCCGTATAGTCTCGCTCTCCTCTCTTACAGAATGGCAGGTCCGCGATGCAGTCGGACGATGTTGAATGCGAATAAATGACCTCCATTCATGGTAGATCGCCCACCATTCCATTGAAGATACGACCCCGGCTGTGCCCACTCCGCGTTTGGACCCACTAAGCCGAGAGGTGTAGGTGCACGGACGGAGAAGTGACTTGTCGAGTAACGAGTGACTTCGGCCTTTATTATTATAATGCATCGAGAAAACGGTCCTTTGTTTCCCGTCTTCCGCTCGGCTCGGCTGACTTTCTACATTTCTCTATCCTCCTCCTCTAGCCTTTTGTGCTCCCCGCGTACACAGACGCGGCCGTTCGAACGTCGTCCGTTCCGACCAGCGTATTTTGATTCGTCGAACAATAGCACGAGCACCTCCGAGCGGCAAAGAAATCCTTGGAGCAACAACCAATGGTCGGCGGATAAATAATTTTCCCGTTTTAATGAACAAGTGCAACGGTCGGTTTTACCGCAAAGCTCTCAGCGGCCGGTGCGACGATGCAAAGCATCGGGAACGAAGGTTGGACGCTGTCCTCGTCTCCTGTCTTGTACCTGACGCGCGGGGACAGCTTGGAAACTGTTAAATAGCTCCACCGTGGATAATTCGTGCCGTAGAGACGAAAGGTGCCGCCGCCGCCGTCTCTTTGCGCTTCCAACAGTTGCTGCACCCCCGACTATCCGTCCGTGTTGCTGGCCGAAGTAAACGTTCGAAGCAGCGTTTCGTTTCGTCTCGTTTCGTTAATTAACGTTGAGCCGAGCCTCTCTCCGATCGGTTCTAATGTTAATTGCGGCAAGCGGTTGGCCAACCTGCGCCGCCTTGTCGGTAGGCGTGCCTCACCACGTGTCGTTAATGTCTCGTTCCCGTATATATTCGCCAGCGAGCTTTATTCTAGATCCCGGCGAGCCTTTTTGCCCCGCGCGCACCATATTTCCTGATTACTTGACGCGTTCCGTGTCCAATCAATTTCAGCCAACAATTTCCGAGCATTACGCGCGCCGATTTATGCTTCCTCCTGCGCGCCGCGGCAATAACGCAATTTCATACGTAAACCCGAACCGCGGGATGGTTCGTCCGTTCGGATCAACGACTCGGGATCTCTCCGATCCCCCGTAGGATTACGATCTCTCCTCGTGGTGTTCGATTTTCGCGTGGACAGTCGACCGGTAAAAGGTAATCCCAGGATAAAACCGTACGGTAAATAAAGCGGGCAGATAACGTTGCTCGAACACTAATTGGACCCGTTCGGTCCACTTGTGATACAAGAATTTGATGCGAAACGATTCCACGTGGAATAAGTCAAAGGATAAGGAAAGGAAACGCGAACCTGCCGTTGTTACCTACAAATAGAGAATACGGGTGGTCCTCAAACGGTCCCGTTATAATTGGTTACGGTTTATCCTGGAATCTTGTTAAACGAATCACTTTTTCTGACCCGGGTCCACGCGAGGCTCGATGAAAATCAAGGATCAGCCAGGTTTTTTCTCGCCAGCCGAAGCAGCCGGAACGTGTGGTGCGCGCTGGCTCGTTCCAGGACGAAGGGCATCGACGGGGTTGCCGTACCGTATGCCAACCACGGCCGATCGGCTATCTGCGACTAATTAACACGGCCCGTTAATGAAGCCCACGTATGAGCCGCGCACGTACCTAGTCCGTTCTCGCTCTGCCTCGCCTCTTCCGTCACCGTTTCTCCCCCTGTCCCTCTCGCTCTCGCGCCGACCGTACGAGACGTTCGCTTAGCCATAATCACGGCGCCCGATATATACCGACACGGTATTCGCGCGCGGCGCCTAATTAGCGGTTCTCGTCTCCCTCTCACCCCCTTACCTCCCCACTCCTCCGCTATTCCACCTTCAACCCTCCTTCTCTTTCTTTTCTACTCCTCCTCGCCTCCCTCTTTTGCCCCCCCCCCCCCCACCTTCGACATCCTCTTCCCTCCCGTGGGTTTATATGAAGTTAACCGGGCGTACGCCTCACTTGGCACCTCTCGAGACGGGACGGGCGCGGTTCCGCCCAAATTCAAACTAATTGCGCAATTAGCGGCTGCTCGGTAACTCGTTAGGGGCACCGGCGAGAGGAATACCCGATGAGATGGTTACTCTCCCGCGACGGAGAAATATGAAAGTGTTCCTCATCGTGAAGAGGCGTGCACGTATTACCCTTCATAAATTAGGAGTCGTTACGTTGTATCTCGCTTCATCATGAAATACTTAGGATCCCCGTGAAGCGGGGTCGGGGCTACCAGCGGCGGCCCACCGTAGTTGTTCGCGTGACCCATTTCGATCAGGCTGACGACGACGGATATTTCCTCCTTCGCGTGGCAATCAATTAGAAAATGGACGATGAAATAGACGAGCTCGTTCGTCGTTGTCGTAAATTATCGTATCAGCCGGAGTCGAGCTTCCTGGTCGAATAATTCTCCGGGAGCCGGACGACTTTCCAGGATGATCCTGCGTCCCGTAAAAATTCGCCGGATAATCCTCGATTTTTTAACGGCGAATCGGACAGCAACGACCAGGTAGAGGAGCCTGTTACCATACAGCGTCGTCCGCAGAATCGGCGAAACCATGACGAAACTACCGGGACCGCGACGCTTCTGGCCCCGGTCTAGAATGGTCTTAATCCAATTCCAGAAGTATTCAAACCGAGCCGTTTCCTGTCCATTCGCGTCCTACCGACAATATAGAAGGCGTACATTCATACGATTACGCACACGCATGCACGCGGACCCGTGTATCTATGCGGCAGACGTCTACACACGTACGTCCATTGCACGCCGCGTCCAGGGTTTCATAAACTGGATTACGCTTACGAAGCGTCCGCCCGAGACGAGAGAGCATCCGGCTCTCCGAAAGGAGACAGGGCATTCAAAACGACTCTCTTCGCCCTTTCCCGCCCTTCGTCGACGAGCCGTTCTATCCGCTTCCCTTCTTGTTTCTCTTCTCCACCTCTCTTGTCCACCTCCTCCGGCGTCCTCCTCACACGATCTTGTTTCTTTCGCGGAGACAGGATACGGAGACTGACGGACGGGAATCACGATCCCCTTTGTCCGTCCCGCGGGCTCCGACGCGGCCGATTTCCAACCCGGCATTCCTCTCACGTTCCGAACGTTCAGGTAAAACACCGCGTCCCTGCTGGATGACGCGGTTATCATCGGTGTATCGTTAGACCGCGTGTAATTTCGCTCCTCGAACCTATCCACTCGCGGGACTGGACGCCTTTCCCATTTTTCAGTTTTTCTTCTCCTTTTTACGAGTACGAACGTACACGGACCATGTTTCCACGCGATAGTGAAACGCGAGTCAAGCAGGCGGTTCGTGGAAACTCGAAATTGGGAAGTACCGGAAGGCAGAGGAAGTGGCGTAGGCACGGTGGATGCGTCAAGGCGACCGTCAAGGCTCGATCGCTTCGTTTTGTCTCGTTAGGATACACGATGGGGGGACACGCGTCGCGACCTGTTCTCGATCGATGCGGTTGACACCTCGAGGGTGTAGGTACGCGTACAAGGTGGACGGAGGGTAACGTGTTCGGTGACACTGCGCCTTAATAAATGCGATTGGTCCGCACGCGCGTACGACGTGTTCGATGGAGGGTTTCTCTTCGCCCGGTCGCGCGAGGGGGAGAAGAGAGAAAGAAAAAAACGAAGAAAACCCCTGAGGGGTGGAGGAGGAGGAGGAGGATTAAATAAAAGCAGATAGAAGAAAAAGAAACGCGGTTATGGGGATCGAGGAGAATTCTAGTCGGAGAGAGGAAGAGGGTATCGTTGTTTTGACACTTCATTGAGTGACGTTCACAAATGTCACGTGACAGTTTCACGTATCCCTCGGATCTCGTTCCTGACGTTCCACGGATCGTCCCTTCTCCGCGTCACTCTTCCTCTCGGTTTCCTCGTCGGAGGTGGACCGGGAAAAAGAGGACGACGGCGCGGAAGAACAAGACGAAGACGAAGAGGAAGGTGGATCCATCATTGATGGCACGTCGTACGGGCCATGGGTGGAATTTTAAGCAGGTACATGTTGTCGTGCTCGGGATATCGGCCCTTTTTTGCTCGATACGGCCCTAATTTCGCGCGTTGGGTGGCGTGTCGGCTTGTCAAAGAGTTTCCACGGTAGTAGAGAACGTTCGACGCACAGGTACCTCTCACAAAGAGATGACCGGATCCTCGTGCTCGCGATGCGGCAATTATGCTGGACCGCAGGTCGTATCCTTGAACCCTCGCCAATCGATCTCTACGCGACAGAATGAATTTACACGTAATTTCGTTATCCCGCTCCTTTTTGATTTCGGCATCATTGCCATCACGCTGGGGATGGTCTCTCGCGCACACGGCGGCGGAAATCCTCCGTTTGAAGCGCGTCGGAAGGGAGTCGTCCTCTTTGCTTGGCTGCTCCACTCCAGTCCTCGTCCTTCTACTCCTCCTCGTCTTCTTCTTCGTCTTCTTCTTCTTCTTCTTCTTCTTCTTTTCGGAGCGAGGAGCAAGGAGATTCGTGAAGATAGCTCGGCACGGTAGCTCGTCAGAGGGATGCGATGAACCTTCCGTGTGCCGTAGCACGTGCGTGTTTCAGCGATAGCATCGGTCGTAACTCGATATTGTTTTACTCAAACAAATTAGGGGAATCCTGGACCCGGGGTAGAGACCCGCGGCTTTCCAGGGTTCAAGTCCACTTGGCTTTCTTCTCGGAACGGATGGTAGCCACATTCTTGGGCCGGTTGGCTCGGTATAGAAAGAGTTACGTGGCAAGTTACAGGTACCGCGGACTCGTTTATCCTCCCTTTAAACTCTTCATCTCCCGGTCTTTCGCTTTCGGTGTTATTTCCCATCGCGTTCGCGCGATGTACAACCAGCCGCCGTAAGTGGAACGGAATCGCTACGATTCTATCCTGATTGCGAATTATTATCACCTGTCGCCGCTATCGTAACACGTTGTATCAACCGCGTCTCGCGTGTTTACGATAATGTTTCACGCGACAGTCAGCGGCTCGTTTCGAGTCGTTCCACCTTGTTTGCTCGCGGCCCGCGCGCCCTACCCTAAATTTCCTCCTCTTTTTGGCCCCCCGAAAAGTGCCCTTCCAGGAAGCGTTTCTGCGTTTCGAGAAGAGCGTCCTTACCTGGCCAGGCCGTGGCTGAAAGGACGCGGCGTACCGATGGCTGCGAAGTTTCACGAACTCCACCTGTAAATCACGCCTAGCCGGCGGCGGTATAATTGTCGGCGTTAATAAACCCGCGACGTCGACACGCTCTCGTGTTTATGCGCCTTCGCGAACAGGCCACCGGCCAGTACTAAGGGCGTTCTCGGTGGCGTGTTAACGCGAAACCGCGCGTTAACGCGCCGCCATCGTTGCTGCCAGTCGTTAAGTTAATTGATCCGTAAGCTGAGACGGATTTTCGACCTTACACTGTGTTGCATATTGGAGCAGGCCGTCGTGAGGTACGACGCGTCCGTAACCAAACAGGGAACGCTCGTGCTCTTTTGCGTTCACCGTGGTGTTCGTGAAAATGGCGCTCTTGATTGGACGCCTCCCTGAGCGGCGACTTCGTTAGCCGATCCTTTAAAAAGGTGCGCGCGGACAAGTGGAACGCGAGCGCACCCCGTTCACGGGATACCACGAAAGTCCGTCGCGATACACGCGTTTCGTTTTGTCAAACGCACTCGTAAAAGGCTCGGGCACTCGCGCAACGAGCCTGTCGGTTCATCTTTTCTGATCGGTTGAGCGAAACGGGTTCAACACCTAGCGTCGCTAGGGTGATGAGATTCGAAACGTGTCCGCCACCCAGGTTGTCGGAGCTCACTGCCCCCATATTCGACGAACACGCCTTTTGACAAGTTTGCACTGCAAACATGCGCGGCCGCGGTACGTTAGACCCGCCGGATATATATTCACCCGCGAGAGCGTGTATCGTGTTCGCAATGAGACGTCGATCAGGAAGCGGTGAATACTGCTAATCTACATACGTGTAAATAGAAAACCATGTAACCCTGTCCAACGAGGGAAAAATATGGGAGTAGGTACGTGTAACCGCAAACTTTCACAAAATGAGTCCTCCGAAGAAACGTTTCCACGATCGATTCGAGGAGTGGTATCAAGAAGGTTAACCAGAACTCGTAGCTATCGAATCGTGTTCCGATTAACGACGATTAACACATCCACGCGTCCCCCCTTTCTCTTATTAATGTTACATCGATGTAGTCTCGATGATTTTTACGCGGGGAAATTGCTTACTTGGTAAATGACAAATCGGTATAGGATTCTCGATCGCTGATCGTCTGCAAATATTACATCCAGCTTAATTAGCGGCGATTCGAGCAACGTGGTCAAATAAAGTGGGTGCAAAGCGTTTGCAAATGAACAGTGGAAGCAATCGAGCCTCTCATACGTGACCGATAAATTCATGCTCCGATTGCGGTTAAAATCTGCAATTACCGGTGGCCGTGATGCGTGAAGATACCACGGTGAATTACACCCCGTTAAACCCATTTTCCCGCGCCACCACCGTGCCGTCTATGGATAACCCTTTAGGACTGTCCGTACGAAAAATCGGCTCTCCCGCGTCGCCGTGGTGCAACAGCATCGGAGATTACGCGCGCATACCTTGCTCGAACGTAACGCCATCCGATGATCTTATCAGGGAACGAGTTTGATCGTAGGAAAGTCACGTCGAAAGGTTAGTCGCGGACTAACGCGTATCCAGCCGTAGGCTCGTGTCGACTTAACGAGATTTCGTCTCGAACGCTGGTAATTATGCGATACCGGCTGCGTATCGCATTTACAATTTCAAACTGAAATTATTCCACGAATCGCTTGTAAATTCCATCGCCGATTGAATCTTATCGATCTCTCGCCGTTTCTGGGGTGAACGTTCCCGTTTTCGGAGCAAACGGATAATGTATTCGTTCTCCCGATCGGGTTACGTCAGACGAATTACGAGCGTAGGTGAGTCGATTCACTTGGTCGATCGTAGACACGATTTTCAAGGGTCAACAGCCGATATGGCACACACGCTCGCCAGTGAATCGATTGCCATGGCGATCTCAGGGAGGCGCGAACGGAAAAGGGTGAGACGATCGACTGCGAGGGCCGATCGTGATAATGGTGACGGTGATCGTCGACAGGAAGGCAGTTTGATTGGACGTGCACCGATCGCGTAATTAGACACGCCTCATATCTCGTCGATGGTATTGGGCAGTCACGGCGGAAGGCGAGGGCCAGAGACGTTCGAGACGAGGAGACGCTCGATCGGAGAGAGGATCGACCAAGAGTAAGGTACATATATATATACATATATATACGTACGTTCTTGTAGCCACACGCGCGAAAAGATCACCGCGCCTCGCGAATACGTACGTCGATATACATCCGCCGTGTATACGTGCACACGTAGCCGCTAGACCGTGCTATCCGTGTGTGTCTTCATTACGGACAGCCGTGAGAGCATTTAGATGATATCGTAATGGCAATTACCCGGCTGATCCCCCTGGCTCGGTGCTCGTTCGCCAACTCCTTTGCCGGACGGTGGCCACACCGACTAATATTGGTTCTGCTCATTATACCGATCTCTTGCCGATCGTACCTGCACCACCGTCGCCGTGCTAGTCGTCGTAATAGCCCTTGTCGTTCTCCACGTCTTCGTGGGTGTGTGACCACCGGCTGAGACCTGGTCCTTCCGGCACCCCACAGACTCCCTCCCTCGTTTAAACGTCGAAAATATATATATATATACATATACTTTGCATAACTTTGCCGGAGAACGCGGTTTTACCAACTCGAGATGGTATTTCGGATATACGGGGTATCGCGGATTTAAACTGGGGACACGCTGCTGGCGTTCATTTTTTCGAGCGAACACGCTCGACAGGGTGGAGTGGCGCGAAGAAAAGGTGTCGAAAGAGCGCAAGGTGTCCGACGTCAGGTTGATAATCCCCCGTCTTTTTCCTGCGCATGAACGCGAGCAGGGACGTTTTATCGGTAGAACGCGATGGGAGGGGTGGAACCTAATTGAGTGTCCTCGCCCTGGGTGTCCGATGTTGTCCGGCGTTGTCGCCGCTACCTGAGGGCGTGGGCGCCCTGATATGAGTTACGAGTCTGTCGTATTACACGGGAGAGACCACGGAGCGGTCATGGTGGTCCTGCCCGTCCCGAGATTACGGACCATTTATACACAGCCGCAGCATCGGGCAAGGTAGTGCGCATACGGCGCCTGCCACAATTTTATTCGCCTTTTACCACGTTCGATCGAGGGTTATCGGTGTCCTAGACTCGGCCGCGTGCTTGCTGCTGTATCGTATCGCGCCGCTGTTTTCCACCCGCGAGACACGGGCCAGTTTTGTTCTACCGCGATAAAAGTGCTACCGGTCTGGACTTCGCGCTAGGGGTAAAATTAGAATCGCGATAGAATCGGTACTACCAACGCTTCCACGTCGTTTACACCCGGTTAGACTTGGTTAGGTTGGCCCAACCTGATCCGAGCGTGGCGTAACCCTATCGGTTAGGTTCGGTTGCATCGCGTACTTAATAACCGATAATTTATTAATACTACGCGTTCAGCATTAGCCCGGTGAGTAAATCAAGGCATCCTCGTTTTACGGCTTGCATTCATTACCGGGCAGGTTGCATTCGCTCGTATATCTTGCAAGTTCCGGGGCGCGAGAGGGAGAGAGAGCGAGCGAGAGACCTGAAGGGGTTGCTACGGTTCGAGATGAGGTTCAAGAGAGACGGAGCTCCGGCTGGAGAGGATGGTTTCTCGTCCAAGGATTTCATCCGAGGATTTCTCGCTCCGTTTAATACAGTGTATACATTGTTAAAGCTGGTTTTACGAGGCACGTTTTAAGCTCTTTACGCTCGCGTTTACGTTCCTTGCGCCCTTAAGTTTTACGGTCGTTACGGATGGCCCTCGCGGCCTTTCCGCGACAACTCTCGACACATCCTCCTCCACTGACAGTGGGATCAACAGGACTCCACGGGGCGGGGTTGCCCTTCTCCTCTCCCTTGGATCCTCCGGTGTATCTCTAAATCCTCGTTATCCCTGGCTGGACCTCCTTGGAAATTTATCGTCCCGCGTCGACGACATCCGAGATCCGACGCAGCTTGGGAGCCTAATGACCTCTCGCGTCACGCGGAATACACGGTGCCCTCCTTGGTAGGAAGATCGATCTAGCTGCCTTCTTCGCAACGTGTCTTGCTTTACGCACTTCTCATCGCCGTACGTTGGCTCCGAAATACTCTCCCCTCTCGCTCTCCGGTGAGATATATTCGCACGTATACATATACGTTTATACCTAATTCTGGTGAGAATTTTTCTGATACTTTCTTCCGGGGGGACCAACAAGATCGGCTGTCTATCTTGAAATCGAACGAGCGACGATACGAAGCGGTTCGAAGGGTGCGGTTCGTCGAGAGAGCCCGAGAAAGAATTCGATCCACCTGTGAGCACGTGGGTATCGTTGGATTCCAGAGAACAGGTTGTCCGTGCTCGGGCTGAAAAAGCGTCGGAACAACGGGCGAGCGATCGCGGCAAGAAAAGGTCGAGGAAACGTCTCTCCCGTTTTCTTCCTGCTCCGTGTCGTTATCGTATCTGGTTGTATCGTGCGTGTATAACAACCACCCCGGAAGTCGATTCTTCTCCCGTTATCGGCGATCTAGCCAGCACCTGCGAGGAATCGAGAGCACGGTAATCGTCTCACGCTCGTTTTCCGCTGGCCCGTTTCTCGTTTGCGCGGCTCATTGTGTGTCCTCTGTACGTACGTACGTTCGTACGTACGATGGGGCGCTTCGGTACGCGGGCAAAACGGGACGTATGAAAGATCGGACCGGTACCGCCTTTGGCGCAAGCGCGCATAATGAGAGTGATATAATAACGACGGACACCAGCGGCTGGTACTCGGCGACACAACTCATCCCGACAAAAGGATACCGCTCCGCTCGTGGTGGAAGAAGAAGAAGACGAAGAGAATGGAGGGCCCGGATGGGACGAAGGGGACAACGGCGAAGAAGCGCATCTTGAGGAACGGGCGAAGGGATGCGGAGGAAGTGCGCCGCGCGCACACGGAATGTCCACCGAGAGAAGGAACGATGTAACCAGTCGAGTTAATTAAGAGGATCCAACCTTGACGGACGTGGCCATTGTGCACGCGCACGGCTAGCCCTCTCTTCTACCTTTTCCACCGTTCCCGTGTGATGCGTTCCTAAACGTATCCACATACGTACACGTCGTCGGGACACTGTCGCCCTTCGTCCTTGTCGTGCGCCATTTACGGACGGCGTCTTGTACTTCTCTTTATCGTGGCTAGTCCCATCTAACCCTCCCTACGCGCCGCGGCATCCACGGGAATTGTTTCTCTTTTAATTTGCATGAAAAAATGCTGAAAGGTCGTTGCATCTAATAGGCACGGTAAAGGTTGTCGCAACGGGTAGCGTCGCGCGTGTAACCCCGACCGCTCTCTATCCGCGAACGCTCGGGTGGATTCCCAGCGGTCGAGGTCTCGCAAAAGTGCGATTCGGTTTCTTCGATCGTAATAGCATCGTTCCGCTCTTTATTGGGACTTTATGGCCGCGAGGAAACTCGCATAACTTACGGGTAACGCGAGTATATTTCACGCGAACGAGGAACCCTGGTGAAGACATCAGAGTTAAACTGCGAGGCAAAAGAGTGAGTTATCGGCGAGCTCGCCGCGATGTCATCCTCGAGTTTAGACCGGCGGTCTAAGTCCGACCGTTGTTGCAGATAGGCGACTATAAAGTGCTCCGTTCGCCGTTCAGCTCGCAGCTCATTCCGGGCCATTATGTGTTCCCTTTCCGTGCGACCGGTACGAACGAAATAAACTTTGCAACTGATAGTGCATTACAAGCTGCGCGTAAAAGGCGGCGGAGCGCGGGTTCATGCGCGCACACGCGTATAAAACTGAGGGGGCGTCCTGGTGACAATTAACAGACCCGCCGGCTCGCAAATCACCGGGCGGCGAGCTCTAATCACAGCTCAGGTTATTTCTCATTTTTTTTCATTCCCCGCGCGGATACTAATATACCTCGCTGTCTTTCACTCCGGGTCTACGTCGAGCTCTGCCTGGGTTGCTTGCATCTCCTGTCTACCTCTCTCTCGCTCCTTCCATTTCCCACTTTTCCTCTCTCCGAAGCTGGATACACTCGTGGCACATATCATCGACCTTTTGAAGTCGCATTTAAAAGACACACGCCGCCCGCGAACGCTCGAAGGTGTTGATACGCAAAAGCAGTCGACCCGCCGCCGCGAATCGAACTTTTTTCAACCCACTTTCGAAAGTTATTGCCCGACGAAGGTGTCTCCGCGCCACGTTTGTCGCGGGGTTCGCGGCTGTTGGCGCGAAACGCGGTCAACTCGCGCGAGCCCGGCCGCCTATATAAATCGAAACGAGGGAAAATTTTCGCGCCGCCTCGTAAATTATCGGCGGACCCGACGCGGAAGCCGGGCGCAGAGGGTTCGAAGCGACGCGGGGCCAGGCGGTCGGCTCGGGTGAGCGATGTGAAATCGGTGTCCGATCGCGGATCGATAATCGAAACAGCTGTCGTTATCGTATTCCCGATTCGATATCCGATCTCCGGCAATCTGGCGAAATCTCGACATCGTAATGAGAAGCGATAAACAGACGTCGGCGTGATTTTTGTTTGACGCAATTGAAAATACACGGTCCGCGCGCAGAAAATTATGGAGTCACGCATGAGTTACGGCGTGCAACGCACCACCGCTGTCTGGGCACAGAGGAGCCGCCATATTACGTGGTCGATTAGCAGATCGAGCGGCGATACTTTGGAGAAGAAACGAAACGAAACGAAACGAAAGCAAACGCGCTCTCTCGGGTACGCGTCGAGCAGTCGAACCGCGTCCTGTAGATGCGTCACGCGTCTGCCCGAGTTTAAGCTGCGAGTACCGTGCCCGAGTGAAGGCTGGACACACGTATAGCTGCGCAGCCAGATTGCTATGCTAATTCCGTTAATGTCGCATGAGTTATGACCCGCGCTCGGACGAGCACGCACACACGTACACGTGCTCGCCGGTGGGTTATTCTTTCGGCGGAGGCTGAACGCGCGCACGCTGAACAGCCCTGGCACTGGCGATCCTTTACGGAGGCGGAAGAGACGACGCCTTCTCCTGTAAGTAGCCGCGGTCGCGCCGCCACCAAGAAATGATATTCCAGCACGCCTCGGTGCTGGCCTGGCCGCATATCTTAAGACTCGATAAATTGAAACCGCGCGAGCGGAACCCGAGAAAGAGGCGTTCAGATGGGTGGACGATCGGTGGAAGAGAGCAAGAGGAGAGTAGGTGGTAGGCTCCCCTACCACCGGAGTCATAAGCACCTTATCGTACGCCAGTAACCGTGGGTTGGCTCGGTCACCCGGTATACCGGTAGCAGGTGAAAAAAGCCTCGTAATCTCCAGTAATTGAGATTCGATACCAATTAAAAGCGAGCGCGAACCAGACGCGGGCCAATAGTGCCGCTAAACGAACCCCAAGTGTTAAAATCGCCGGAGAGGAATTTTTTCTCCGCTCGTGCATGTCGTTGAATTACTGAGATAACCGGTGTTTTCGACCGCACGAACGACCAATGAAAGCGCGCGTGCGTCGATTTATTCCTCTCCTCTCGTTCTCTTCCACCGTTCGTTCTTTCGTCCCCCAACCCCTAACCCCTTGCCCGTAATCGGTCTCGGTGAATAAATTGGCGAAAAGAGTGACGCGGTTCCGTTGCTTTTTTTTTCTTCGAACGGTTTTTCGCGATAGTCGGAACGCTGCGGGTCACCTGTAAATTTGCATCGCGCTATTTGCATACGACGTGCGAATTAACAACGACGCCTAGCCATCTTTGAGGCCACGACGCGTTGCCGCTCTTTTCCTCGATTCCATTGACCCTGAGCCGAGCGTTACTCGTAGGCGGTTCGAGATGAAAGAATACACTTTGTTGCGACTATCGTATGAAAATTTCAGAGGCTACATCGGTGCGATCGTGGCGAAAATACAAGTTGTACTTATAAAAGTGATTTATGGAGTATAAACGAGTTAGAGGAACGAGGAAGAAGGGAGGTATCGAGGAAACCACCGCGAGGATAGGGATACCGGATGTCTGCCGCGTTAGAGAATTGAACGCCTTCGAGATTCACGTATCCCACGGAAGAAATTCAGAAGATTAAAAGTTTCGCGCGGACGACGAAATTTATCGCGCACGGACAATGCATATAATATTCACTGTTTCCATCGCGTTCCGCGTTATTAAACATCGTTACCGTGCCCCGTTTTCCACCGGTCGTTTAATTCGCACCCACGCCCGATCATTAGCGCCACGACCAGGCCTGCCTCAACACCTTGCATTATGCGCTCTCAATCATCATACGTGGCTCGGGGTAGCCTCGTTGCCCTCGGGGGCGGCACGTAGCTTCTTTCCCTTTTTCCCGATACGCATATCAATGACGTTTTCCATCAGCTCTAAATAACGGTGATCATCGGTAATTGTATTAGATGAGGACCTGTCACCTGCTCCATGCGAGATGTTCTCAATAAGCGACGAACGAAAGAGCGAGGACGCGACAGCGAGGAGAGGAAACGCCGCGACAAGGAAGGACGGAGAGGTCTACTACGCGTATGATAAATCAGACGAGTGGACATCACTCGAGGGTTGATTCCGCGGAAGGGGAGGAGGAAACTGTAAGAAAAAGGGTAGAAGAAGATGAGGGGGGGCGTGCAACTGTCAGAGGCTAAATCATCGATGATTGTGACGTAAATCGTCTCGCTCGTTCTTTTTTTCATTTCACGGAGAGTCGCTTCCCTCTCCGCCGTTTCCGTCTCGTCCTCTGGCGTGCTCGTCTCCTCCGCCTCAAGCACGCGCGTTCGCGTTTTCCTTCGTCGAGTTCTGTGGATACGGAATTTCGTTCTATGCGAACGAGATCACCGCCGTTGACGCGAAGACATCGTCCAGTTTCAACAGCTGAAGGGGACCGTTGGCCAAGTCGGATAGGTAGATAAGCTAGACAAAAATAGGCGATACTGGTTCGATTCATAGTAGACGGGTTCCACGGGCAGTAAGATTATTTAGTACCGATTGCCCAGAGCGAGGCATTAATTACGCTTACCCTTAGCTATCATCGACGTCTCGTAATTGACGATGGCTGCATTATGTCATCGACTGATAAACTCATTAATACGCTGGTATAAATCGCTGGTGATTCATCGCGATCGCGTCGAACGATCGAGGAGTTACGCAATTTTCAGACACGCTACGCGGCGAGTCCGAAAGAAACGGGGTCGACGGAAAACGGGCTGAAAAAAACACACACACACACACACACAGAAAGAGGCGGGAACGCGATCCATCGAGGAAGTCCATTCCTGCGTTCTAATCGGCCCGTCTGAAACAGACGACCGTAATTTATTTCTTCTCTCCCGTACCCGATAAGATGAATCTCGAATGCTTATGGGCCCGAACGAGTACCGGCTCGATCCACCTAGGAATCTATTTATAATAAGGCGATGTTGCGACGCTACCGATCGCCGGCACCGCTACCGACTCCCGCTACTTACGTCGAGGGGGACGCGACCGCGTCGTCTCATCACCGTAGATCCATTAGTCAGTGGTTGACACGCTGACGGCTACCGTACGGCCGCTACCGTTCCCTACCTTGACAGACCGAAGATTCCCTCTGCCTACCATATATACCATATAGTATAATAGTTAGCTGACTAGCCGCGATCGTCTCTCCCCTGCGGTCGCCACGGCGAGTCGCGCGCGAGCAACGACCAGTTAATGCTATGCCTTCCCGTGTCGGTGACACTAGCTGAGAAAAGCGTGCATTATCGTCGCGGGGGATGGGAACGGGCAAGGGGGAAGACAGAGGGGCCACTATAAACTACCGAGGTCCACGCTCGAGATCGAGCACGCAAGATGACCGTGACATACGAGCATTTATTACGATGCGCCGCGGTTCGCGCGTCTGTCCCTCGCTTCGCGAGACTCACCCGAACGCGATTATCGATTACACGCGTGGACCATTAACGTCCGATAGGAATTACGATTATCTGAACGTGTTCGGGTGCCGTTCTGCTTAGACCGGATGTGAAATTGCTGGTCGAGGGTTCGAGGCGCGACAATGCGGTTAGATTGGTTCACGGAGGAAAAGCTTTACGCGACTTCAACACCTCTGGTCGATCTTCGCGGTGAAACATGGCGGACGTTAGGGAGAGTAGAGGCAGCTAGGCGAAAACGAGGTTTTCACGGGGTGCGTAGGTGAAGCGACGCTCGTTAAAGCTCGCACACGCGCATCTCCCGGGCGCCATTACGGTGCCTCTGGGCGACCAAAGGGGCTGAGAAGTTATGCTCGCGAACGCGCGCTGCGGTATTTATAATGGCATGCTTAATTGTTGTCCGTAGATCAACCGTGTATCGTAACTTCTCCGGAAACTCGGGGCGCCCACGTGAAACGCTCCACGTTCCGTCGCATAATTTCTACGATTGCCAGGGGACGGCAATTTTTCGAGAATCTATACGGAATCTCCACCTTCCTCTTCCGTTCGGCTGTTCTGTTAAACGTGTGGCTTGGAATATTCACTCCGGATTGTGCGGGGTGAATTACTCCCTGCCTAACTGTACTTTGAATTCGCGAGCCGTATAATCGATTTCCCCGTAAATGGTGAATTCACGTTTTTTTTCCTCCTCCTTCTCCTCCTCTTCTTCCTCTTCTTCTTCTTTCCATCGAATCCCCTACATGTTCTGCGAGAGAACGTGTAACTTGTTTTAACCTCAGTTCGCCTGTGAGGGCTTAAGAAGCGTGACACAATTCTACGGTCAGTACGCGCCAGTGCGTACACATTGTCGTAATCGTGCGTGTGCGCTGCACCTTCTCAAGTAGTGTACGTTAAGTAGAATTAATTAACACGCCGGTGCGGCACCGTGAATATTAAGCAGAAAGGCAAATTCCAGCAGGGCCGTGGTCGCCGCAAGGTGTTAAATCTTTCTGTTCTACTTGCATTTTTTATGTCTCCCGATACTTCAAGTGCATTCTTGTATATTTTATATACTTGTTCTCCTCTAAAATAATTCCACCGATCTTGCCAGCGTTCCTGCACGGATTATCCGTGCGTTTCTTTTGAAATCTCTTCGACGGTATAAATTCCTACTGTCACTCGCGAAGGCTTCCTCGTCTCAATTTTTATCCCCTTCGCGCGAAACGGACGCGTCTATAATAATTTTATAGCCCGCGTCGTGACTTTATTTAAACGGATCCGACCGGCAGCACGGTAGTCCATAAATCTGCCAGGTTTACGAGAAACCTCGAACATTAGTGCGTTCCTGGTTGGCGAGAGAGGTTATAGAGGGCTACCGCGACTGCGTGTCGATAGGAACCTTAACCTTCGAGCGAGTGAAGACGGCCATCGAGTGGACATCGCTCTTACGTTCCGTATTCTTCGGCTTCCCGACTGGATATACAGGGTGTTCGACTGGTAGCGTTTCAGCTTGCGTTTACGCACATCGTTTCGGCTTGTGACTATCGTTTCAGACATCAAACTTCATCGAAACGATAGGTTCTTCGACGAGGTATAGCCGGATACTTTTGATTAAATTTCTTTTCACGTCGTCAGGGGATGCGTACGAGGAATGACCAGAATTGACTCGGAGACACCTCGTATATCCCCTAAGTGTGGTTCTATGTACCAGCCACCGACTGGTTGGATGCGAGCTTATGTCGCGCGTCAATTGCTCCCCCGAGTGAACGCGCGCGCGTGCACGCGAAGAAAGCGGACGCAGGGGTGAAAAAGGCTAAGGTCGGTTTCACTGTTAAGTGGCAAAAAGACGCGTAGCATGGAATCGCCTCTCCTCTGTGTACGGGGCCGAGTAAAGGTGGCTCTATAAATTTCGTTATGTAATTCCGTTTGGCCGGACAACAAGCATAGAGAGGGGAGGGATCGTCCGTGAAGTTTCTAACTAACTCGCTGTCCTCGCCGTCCCGCGGTCGTAATTCCAGCGGCCCCTTTTAACCGTCCGATGATTCGTTTTATATGGAACACAAAGGATCCGCCCCTGCGCATAAACGCGCGCACGCAACCTGTGCAGCGCACGATGCACTTAACGCGAGGGCCGCAAACAGCGTGTGGCGAGCGTGCACATACGCGTGCGCTTCGCGATCCTCCTCGAACCCTTTTCCCGTCCTCTCACCGTCCGCCCTACCGGTGCTGGTTTTCGACACCCGCGCGCACCGCGCGCGGAATTCACTTAAGAGGAGAATGCGAGCCGACCCGGCACCGCTCTCCACCGTTCTCTTCCTCAACCTGACCGATTCCGAATCGAATACCGATCTCGTGCAGGTGCGATCGAGAAATCGCCGCGAGATAAAAGCCGCCTGACACCGGCTGCCCTCGATGCACCATCGCCCGCTACCGATCGCCGCCGCCACGGTCTTGAACGCGCAACGATCTCTCCCGGGTGGGATACTCTTTTTTCCACGCGCGCGAACGATAACAGTAAACATGAATTTTTATTACGGGATCACGCGCCAGTCACGGCTACGGAATTAGGGCGGAATAAATGAGTTCCTTTTAAAACAGCGAGCTGATCAGATTGAGTCCTCGACGCGTTTCTACGACCGTGACGTGCGCGTACGCGCGAATGATAACTTGATAAATATGCTAATGTTATCAGGCGTGGTTGCGAAAATATCTGGAGATAATTATCGTTATCAACCGAGTCCCTCATTCGTGGACAAATCGACACGACGTCGCGTGCGTCCCGCGAAATTCACCGTCGCGATGCAAAGCCGCGACGATAGAAAGTCGCGAAAAAATGGAGCGGTTACGATCTCGCGCCCCTCCGGCCGAGCAAGAAAGTCACAATTAGTCGGCCACGTAAGTCGCGTTGGAACTAGGCCGGTCGATTATCGTTGCTACGAACGGGGGGAAAAAGAATTAATTCTTTGGCCAACCAGTCGTTTGCCCGGCCGGTAGATTTTGATCTGACCACGTGAAAGTACAATGCTCGTTGCCAGATACAGTTACTACACCCGTCCACCATTCGGTATCCGCCACGTGGGTCAGTTAAGCAACTATAAAGGAGTCGTGGAGTATCTATCCCTCTCGGGCAAGCTCTCACGTTGGATACTCTCACCGATTGGCTTGTTTTTCACCCTCTTTATCTTTCTCTCTTTGGCTCGGCTTGCTCGAGTGGTTGAAACTAGCGGCGCGAGTTCGCCCGCTGACACTCAGGCGGGGGGCTTCGATCGCGCCACCGCGTTGCCTGCCGACTGGCTGATAACATGGAAAGCAGATAGCGGTTTTCTTATTGAGCGGCCGTTTTATAGCCGAGCAAAACGACGTCAGGACCGGCCGTGGTGTATCGACGTCGGTACACGAGTACTGCATTACTCGGTTCGGTAAGAAGCTACTGAATCACGAGATACGCTGGCCAGCGCCACGGTTCCTTTCATTTCTCCTGGCCACGGTGACGCGTCCGTTCCTCGTATCCAGCTGTACGTGTACGCGCGATAACTAACGAGAATGAACGCGCTTCACGAGCAACCGCGACTAATCGACCGTGGCCACCCTCCCCTCTCGATTCGACCGGACAATATCTGCGTCCGGTGCGAGATGGGTTACTCGAAATCTCGGCGTATCGAAGGTACCGTGTCGTTAAAGCGTTCGTTGATCCGTCGAGTCGCGAAAAGGGGTCACGAAGTAGCTCCGATTCGGGTGGCGAACGCGTAGCAATGGCCGTTCGACTCGGAACGCAGATATATCTACTTGTTGAATGGCTGCGAGACTCTTTCGAGGTCCGCTCGAGATGGATCGTTTCTCGTTCGTTTTCTTAAATTCATTGCGGTGTAAAAAGATCGTGTTGAATTTTTAATTTTCAATTTCTGCTCCGTTCGTCTCGTTACTCGCGCGTCTATCTTCGTTTCGCCACTTTCTACCGTCCCGTCGCGTCGGAACGCGCAAGCAGGATAATGGTCGAGCGTAACAGCCTGCACCCACGGAGTCACGGCGGCCTCTCCCCTCGTTGCACTTGTTTTCTCCGTATGGAACCGCTATCAGCCGTTGCGGGACAGAAAGTGCAATTATAAATACGGAGCGCCGCGGCCGCGCCGCTCCGGGTATCGCGGACCCGTAACGATTCGTAGACGCGTTTTCTTTTCTTTCTCTCCCTCGAAACGTACACGCGAGACCCTGACACGCATATACGACCGATGGCTGGCTATAATATGCACTCTCCCGGGAACGGGCGCGTTTCTAAACGACACGGACACGCGCCAGCAGGTGTGCACACGTGAGATCACCGTCAACCGGAGCAATAATATCCATCACGGATTTTTCGTGATCCCCTTATCCTGTAATTTATCATCGCGTCTAATTCGTTTCTCTCGCTGTTCGTGATCCCCTTTAACAGCCAAGGAGAACAACAGTTGGTATTTCTCTCTCTCTCTCTCTCTCACTCTTCCTCGCGCGAAGGACAATCGCCAGGACCGGAACGTCAATCGTCCGGTGGTGATCTTCGGGGATGGAGGTTGGAACAAACAGAGGAGGGACGGAGTAGGGGGCAGAGAAAAAGTCGAAGAGAAGTAAAGAAGTCGTAGGCGTTCCGTGCATACAGGTGCGACGGCACCGAGAACCGCGGATAACATCGCTTAATCACACGTGACTCAAGCATATGCGCTCCACCCACATCTCGTTCCGTATCTCCGACGGATTATCTATGCAAAAATAAATAAGCTACTAAGTAACGACCGGTCGGTCGTGTCTACGCGCTCGAACAGAGGGGACAGAGAAGAAAAAGATGATGGAAGAAGGAAGGGAGGAAAAAAGGACGGGCGGGCGAAAGAATCGTTCGATGTATTACTCGTGGCTATCGAAATGTTCCGAACAGATACCGCTGGTATTCTGTCTGTTGCTGGTGCCATCGGCAACGCACGAGAGGAAAGAGGTGGTTCTCCATCGCATCGGGTGTGTATCGTTTATTGATTTACAGTTGCGCGATACACACGCGTACGCACGCACCCGCAGATATCTTCGTCCCCGATTAAAATCGACGTTCTATATTGTACGAGGCCAGCGCGACTTCTATATGCCTTATTACGTCGCATTTTACGGCGTTCAGATGCAATCTTCTAGCCGCTAGATTGATTAATCGTCGCAAATTAAATGGTACGTCGCGCTCGACATTTTTCACCAAAGTATTTCTATCACGGTCTTCGTATCTTCCACGCGTTACGCTTCGCAGAGAAACGGGTCTAGCTAACCGCGAGAGGAACATTTTTCTTCTCTTTATCATCGATTCGTCTCATCACCCGTGGTGTCGTCCTTAGTATAGAAGCGATCGAGCCGAAAGAACAAATCGTTCTCCGCTCTCGCGTACACTCGCGGTTGCTTCTATCTACCTTTTATTATTTACACGCATATACGCGGGTTCGTTGTCGCGCTTGGATCTAGGGAACGAAGAGATCGTTGGTCGTTTAGCGTCGCGAAAAATGATGTTGCACGAGAAGAAAGTAATAACACCGTTTCCGTCCGCTTTGATGGGAACCCCCCACGGCATGCCCAGAGAGTAGGTTCTGCCCCGGCAGCGGAATATCCGACGGTTTCTCCCATGGTTTTTGCTTATCTGTCACCGAGAATAATGATGATAGGATTGGCTGCGTTGTGGGGGGTGGTGACACCCATGACACAACCGGCTCGAATACACCATAGATGGTTGTACCGCGGCAGCGTCTGCTCCCTTGGTATTATGGAGGTTTAAATCAGCTCGGAGGAATCTCGAGAGACATGGGTGTTCAATTACCTGGCCATAAACCTTTACTAGCCCACGTCCCATGGGCGACGGACGACGAGTTCGTTCGCGCCGATGTATATACGCTCCGCGCGCTCGCGCGTACTCTCGCGCAATCTGCCTCGTACGATTCCTCATGGACACCGTGACGATCCAATAGGGTTTTACTTTACGATCTCTATGTTGAATCCCTCCACCTTGTCTCGGCCGTGTTAAAGATCGCGCCGTCGAGAAAATATCGGTACATTTTATCGTATTTCATACATTTTACCATCCGGCGATAAAACGGCCGGGGAAGTTTCGCGGCTCGCACCACGACCACTTTCCCCGGTGGTTTCGAGCGAGTGTAAGTAGGCAGACTGGCGCCAGAATGCACAATGTTGCAGCGGAGAGCGCGACCGCGCGCGAGACTGACGGGTAATCCTTTGAAGAGGATATTTATTCCGAGGAGTTCTTCGAATCGCTTTATTCAACTTGTATTTATCCGCTGGATTTAATAGAAGCGCATTATTTATAGTTTGTTTAACGGTGCAACGGTGCGGGCTTGTGTTACCATAGAATCATTGCGGGGATTGAAATCTTTCGTGCTCCTTCGACTTCGTCCATTACTACGTTTCTCTTCGTCGAGCGAAACGAGCTATTCGTACAGGTGTCGATTCTCTGCGACTTTCTACAGCTACAGCTTTCGTTCGGATACGGGCAAAAAAGGATGTCATCTCTTTAGAGAGACGTTTTAAAAATAATTTCACCTATGCAAGCGAGACTAACTACGTGGAAAGCGTTCCACCGCGCGCGAGGGTTGAACGCGGCTAACGCTCGTAAATTCCAATTGGCGCCTGTTAAAATCCAACCCGTGTCGAAGAAACGTGACACATTTCTTCCATAATCTCGACACGTTTATTACCTATCGCGTCGCCTATCACCGGACCGAAATTTTCTCGAACGCCGCTCTCTTAATCGTTCCACGGTTCGTGTTAAAATCTAGTCGGTTTATAGCCGTCCCGAGGCCCGTCGTAAAGATAAATTAAGCGTAACACGAGTTGTATCGGCGACAAAAATCGTCTGTTTCCTTCGATTTTACACGAGGGAACGAGCGCGTAACTCGCGACCGTCGTTGAAACGAGCCGCGCGGAATGGCGGTGAATCAAAATTCGTTCGCCGTCGTAATGGAACCTGAAAATCGCGTCCAGCAGCCGGAGAAGTTTCGTTGGGGCACGAGCGGAAATACCAGACGCGTGTCACCGTTCTCCGCGAGGCGATTAGACGCGGTAGTTGCGCGGTTTGCATGAATCATTTCGCCCGGTGAGTGGCCGATGCCCAGGCTCCCATTACACCTGTTTACATGGCGAACGCTCGAGCCACCCACGATCCGACGAAACCGCGACCGAAAAGGAGAGAAACGGCAGGGAAGGCAAACGAGGGATATCGATGAAAACGGACGGAAGGGAAAAAGAGAAGGATCAAAAAAAAGGAAAGGAAAGAAAAGAGAAGAAAAGAAAAGAAAAAAAGAAGGAATGGAAAGGAAAAGAAGACAGGCTTGGTCGCTTAACGGGCAAGTCGAAGCGGCAGCTTCGTGTGAGGTAACGGCATAAAATCCCAAGATCTTACTTATACGCAAGCGCGAGGTCTCTCGCGCGGTAATCTCGTGGCCCCTCTTATTTAAGCGCCACATTTCTTTCCGGCGCTTCGGTGCGCGCCGGTGTGTTCCACGCGGGGAAAGTGGCCACCTAACTGTCGCCCGGAACGAGCTCGTACGGCGTCGCCACGGCGACGTTTATTACGTATCCGAGCAGGCGGATTTGTTTAGCCGTGTGTATCGACGGAAAGCCATAGCCGAACGGTCTCTGCGGCGGCAGGATCGAAGCGACCGCTCGCCTGGACCCCACGTGCGCGCCTCCGCCGCTTCTACGATCGATCGAGAATTCCATAGCGGCCGTGGTATCCGCGGCACCACGGTGTTCCGTGCGCACACCAGCGCGGATAACGAGGTAAATTTGTATGTCAATGGAGAAACACAGAGAGAGAGAGAGAGAGAGAGAGAGAGAGAGAGAGAGAGGGAGAGAGAGGAGAGGGTGGTTGAAAGGGAGAAGAGGGAGGGGGAGGGGTGTGGGTATGTAAGTCGTCGCGATGCGGCGGGTCCGGTGGAATCGAAACTTAAATTTTTTATCGCGGTATTTCTCCTCGCCGATCGACTTGCTCGCCGTTCTCTCATTTGCATATTGGGTAATAAGTGTTAATTTAATTTTGGTGCGCACCGTACCTTCGGCTGGAAACCACCGAGCACTTTTTTCTCCGTTTCGTCTGTTCCCCTTTTTACGAGCATTAAATGATAATTTGTCCGGTTGGTAATTAAATAACTTGGACCTTACGCGCGGGTTTAAGGAGAGAAAGTGTCGAGGAGGATTTTTATTTCTGTTTCATGGTAATTTCTTGATAGCGTTGCATCGGATTCTGACGTTCTACAGCGGAACGCTGCGTTGTTCCTTGTTCGTTTCTTCGTTTGAGCTATTTCTCGGCCATCGCGGCACGGTATCGCAGGGTTAAGCCGTCCACGATGTTTCCCACCGAAGAACCCAGGTCGCATTTACGATTTTATATCGGAATGGAATCCTTTGCACTTTGCTCGATGGTATCCTTCGAAACTTCTTTTCCGCAGATGCCAATAGTTTCTCAGAGGTGGTCCAGGCTTATCGAGCCTAAGCCAGACTGCCGTGGTGTTACCAACGTGGTGCTTCTCTCGAGCCGCGATCCTCGAGATCTCTCGCGGCCGGTTGGTTCACGGCGAATTATCATACGCGGCACGGTATTCGAACGGCGAGTTTACAAACGACCGCTGCTCTTCTCATCTCTCAGCGTGTTGGCCGGATGATAGTTGAAAAGTTCCGTTCGCGTTAAGAATGACCAGCATATTGCGATCTTACCTGCGATCTCGACTCGCGTTAGAGAAATCCCATCGTCGAGTTCTTCGTTCTAACGTGAGATATGCGTATCAATGCTATCGCGGAGACATTACCATCCACTGTCCATACGTGGAGATAGATAAAACGTGAACTCGACCGCGCGTTAGGTGTTAAAAAATTGCGTAACCGATTACAGTTGTTGTATCTGCAACGTAGTTAAGATACGCGCCATTAGGAGATCGTGAATTTCTGGCCTGAATATCACAGCGTTCCCTGTCAGCTAACGCCCCTGGCACTCCGAATATTTCACCGAGAGGAACGATAGAAGGGAAAAATGGATCGCAGACAATGCACAGTATAACTCTCGTTTCGCCCACGTGCCCGAGATCGCGCAGCCAGGCGTGGGTTTCTACCGGTGAGCTCGGCCGAATTTTACGAGACGTCTCTTTTTCGAACCGGCAGCCTACCAGAATTCTAACATCCACCCTTACATGGTGGCACGCTCGCTCGCTGATAAAACCAGCGTTCACCACCATTTCTGTCAACGTGCTGAATTAAAAAGGACGAAATGGTAATCGCGTCGCGCGGTATTCAATCTCGGCCGTGGCTGCGAAGTGGGAGGTCAAACCTTTGAATATCCGCGGGTATATCGGTTGCCCTCGGCTCACGGACACTCAGGGCCCCGACGTCCGCAACGCTGCGTACCTACAAGCTTCCCTACGAGATACCGTGTTTGTTTAATCGAATAGAATACATTAGCCCACGCCACGAAAGGCGGTACGCCCGGAGAAAACGGCTGCGTACGACGCGAACAAGGAAAGCGTGTATTGTCCGGCCAGATAGTAACACAAACAGCCGGGAAAGGGGGCACGGAATAATAAAGTTGTCTCGAAAAGTAGCTCTTTCGAAATCCGTCCGGTCCTTTCTCGCTGGTCTCGTCGATTTCGTGTACGCTCGACGTACCCTCTGCGTCG
Source organism: Xylocopa sonorina (assembly GCF_050948175.1). Lineage (NCBI taxonomy): Eukaryota > Metazoa > Arthropoda > Insecta > Hymenoptera > Apidae > Xylocopa > Xylocopa sonorina. Next base: position 10,114,656 of record NC_135193.1, read on the forward strand.
ACTCGTGACCGAAATCGATTCGTTAATAACGATGTTAAAATCGTTCGGTTGAAATTTTGGACCACCGCGAGAGATAGTAGGGCACTGTTCGTCGCTACTCTGTCCGGGGGACAACGCGGTTCTTGTTCGCGTAACGAGAGTCGACACGGATCTGCGAGAATCGGTTCAAGGATCGCGTAGCGATGATTCAGGGAATTCGCTAGTCCAGTCTCGCGGGAAATCGAAGTTAATTTCAACAACGAAAAAGTGGGGAACGTCTTCCACGCTTCGAGGAGGAAGCGTGTGTCGGTTTTGCGCGCCGCTGTATAAATTTCCTGCTGTATTTGGTATCGCATTAGAGATTCCAGTTCGGACGAACCGGAATCCAGCGGCAACCGTAATGAGTATAACTGTTATAGTTGAATAATACTCTCCCATCGGCCGTTAGCTTCCGCGGAAACCGACGCGGGGCACCGGAGTAAATCTAAACGGCGTCGCGGAGGTTCATCTTCCGCGTGGCAGGAGCATTTTAATGGGAGAAATCCGTGGCGGACGGTCCTTAATCGACTTATCGAGCGGATTCCCGGTAGGTTTTCGCCGGCGCACGTTTCACTCGATCGGCACTATTTCGCGGGCATTACACGGACCGTGCTAGAGGGAAGAAAGGCGTAAGAGAATGCGTCCACCATTTATCTCGTCACCGTCTCGGATCCGTAGCCGGGTGACATCGATAAATCAGCGCTATCGGCGCCTTCCATCAGCATTAATCACTATAATGATCCCTTCGCGTATTCCCGACAAGGATCCAAATACCGCCACACGGGGCCCCGGCTCTCGAGATGTTCACCGTCGGTTCGGCTATCTACCGAGACCGTGGGTCAACGTTGGTCATTATCAAGTTGTTATCTCTCTACGAAAAGTCCCGGATGGACGAGTCAGCGGGTCCACCTTCGCCACCGTTTTCATCCTCGTTTTCTACGATAAACCAGCGGTGCCCGGTTCCCGAGGTAAACGATGATCGCTGGACACTGGTCCTTGAACCTGTCTTATCTTCCGAGGGAAAGTCACCTGATTTCCTCCTCGTTGGAACGGAGAACCTGTCGCTGCTCCGAGATTAGTTTCATCCAACGTGGAACGCGGCTTCCGGTCACTTTCCAGAAGAAGTTTCTTTTCTCTTGGACGTTTCCCAACGAAAGTAGGGTATCGAGTGATAACGAAAGGAGAACAAGTCGATCGTAAATAATAAATTGATGCGTGGAAGTAAAACGGTTCGGAGAGGTGCAAATGACTTGGAATTGGTTGGGAAATTCTACCATGGGAAAGAATCCAGCGTCGAGGGAGAAGCCGCAGCTCTCTCGAGAGAAGAAGGAATGTCGGTAATAAAAAAATATACAAGGACGGAAAAAAAAGGACCAGCGTAAGGACAGCGAAGGGACACGTCCGCGTGTACCTAACCGACGGTGTGCATACATTCCTACCCGTGCATTCCGGCGAACATCGATCTTCCCCTGAATTAAGATCTTTCGCGGCAATCGTTCCCGGGAACGTTGGCCCATTGGAAAAGGGAATCGTAGCGAGAGGGCGAATCCGCGAGCCGCCGCCAACCCTTTATCCGCGCTCGTTCCATTTACGCGAGACTGCCCAGGCAGAAGCAGCTAGACGAAAAGAGGGAGATAAGCAAGTTGGAGCGCGTTCGCGGCGGCAAGTATCTGCTTCCGAGCGGGATTCCCCCGTTCCTCCCTCTCTTTCTCGCGTTCTCGTCGTACCCGTCGTCGTCCATTCAGCCTCTTTTCCCCTTTACACCGTTTTTCTCTCTCGCTTCTTACCGAGCCCGGCAACAACTCCTCCGGAGCCGAACGAGCGTCGTACGGCAATCTGTCTCTTGGCGTGTGATAAATCAATCCTCCCCGCGGACGTGCGAGACACGATCAGCGGCCCTCGCGCGTTCGCCGCTTCGCACACACTCCTGCGGCTGCTGTCAGTTACGTAGGCAGGAATACAGAGGGGGAGAGAGAGAGAGAGAGAGAGAGAGAGAGAGAGAGAGAGAGAGAGAGAAAGAGTGAGAGAGGAAGAGAAAACATACATCGCGGTATCCTCGAACGGTGATCTAATAGGATGACCCGGAAGACCGATGGCTGTTCATTGTTGCAGATAACTGGCCATTTACGGGCAATTTAATATCGATAACCAGCGGAGCCGCGCCGCCTTGTCTCGCCGTCCGCCGGCATGGGCGTCGCAGACGCGCGACCACTTCCGGACCGCGCCACCAAGCCTTTCGTCTCCCCGTCTGCTATAAAGATGTTAGGAACAAAGCCCCACCCACGCGTCAGATATCGAGAGACGGCAGACCCGTTTTCTCCGGTAAGCGACGTGAAATTCTAGATTTTATGGACTGGCCGCCACCAATCGCCGGTGACGATGGATACGCGCGTGAAATACGCCCCTGCCGGGAATAATATATTGAGACATTACGCGATAGCGCGGTTAATTCACGGTCCTAGCTTGCGTCGAGGGAAATCGGCCCTTCTCAGGTGGCACATCGTCTCGTTTTTACGTAACCGGCAACCGCGATCTCAGATACCCTCTATCGTCTCGTTCGTCGTTCGAATTCGGTTGCCCTCTCTTCTCGCGACCAGTCCTTTACAACGAGCACGATCGTACGTACGATCCGCGTGGTATCTGCGAATGGTCTCGATCGATAACCACCGTTAAAGGAGCGATCAGTCCGGAGCTACCGTTCGCGAAAGATCGAGCCCTCGCGAACGAAGCGACGACCACACACGTTCGCGGGCACGAATCCTCGAGGATGATCGCGGAGGCCCTCGCGATCCGCCGGCTCTATCCTCCCGACCGAAGAGCCGGTGATCGCTCAATCATGCGTGTTAGGTGCCGACGATAATTCGTGCTCCGATGGATGCAATCGAGCAGCGAGGTCGCGACGGTGGTGTACGAACAGGTTGCGCAAGACTACCGTCCTCGTGTACACGCTCGATTGAGGAGCCGATAAGTGGCACCGGGAGTCCGCCAGTATCGAGCATTTTGTCGGTAGTCGAGGGACTCGCTCGATCGCCGAGCAGACGCTATAATCACCGCAGGATATCCCGCGATGCCGATCCGTCCGAATGGCATCTTCGATTCTCCGTTCTCCGTTCGCGTCCCGGCTCGTTTCGCCTCTCATTACACTCCTCGCCTCCATTCGTTTCGCGCGAGGGAAAGAGGGAGAGAGAGTCGCACGGTTTTATCCCTATAAAATCGGCAGTCGCGCGAGGGTATTACGTGTCGGTCGTCATAGCGTACACCTCCACCTACCTACATACCTGGCCGACGCAGAAAAGAAGTCCGAAGTATCGAGTTGCTGGTCCCGGGAGCGAAAGGCGTTAACGATCGGAATCTGTGTTCGCGCGTGCACGAGCAGGGGACGAGCAGGGGACGAGCGCGGCCTCGCAAAGATGAATTCATCGCGATTAAGAAGATTGCCGGCCGCGCTCGAACGGTGGACAACTTGTTCCTCGTTGTACCCTTTGGTAAATTAATTTACAGCCGGTGCTCGGAGCGTAGCGTTTCGAACTGTTCGCAAGCCGGCTGGCGGGGGCCTTCGCCTCGCGCGGCGTTGCGTGCGCCAGGTTTTCGAAGCTTCGACCGGAGCAGGTTTCGCGATATGCACCATTGATCCGGCTGCAAGGATCATTGGCTACGGCGACGTCTAAAATATATCATTAGGTCGGGAGGGATTTTCTTTTCTCCCTGTACGAGAATTCCGCGGAAGTATAATTGATACCAGACGTGCAGGGTGGGGGAGGTTGGAGAGGGAAAAGGGTCGATTCGCATTAATTCCATTGAAATAGGAACGACTCGATAACTCCTGTGACCTTTAAATCGCGGTGGTAGCCGCCGCCATTATCTTGCAAATTAGTTCGTACTCCCGTTTGATATAACGCGGGTCAGCTCGTACTTTATGTACCAGTTCCACGTGTCCGGTGTTGTTGCACCGCCGACACCAGTTTCGAGAATCGCGTTTCCCGCCGCGCTCGCGATACCCAGCCGATTACGCGCGTACCTACGGTGTACGCGTTAACCCGGACCAGGTCCGCGGGTTGCGCCAGGACCGTTCCCTTATCGGCACGGTGCAAATTATAGAAGCTATAAGCCGAGCGCCATATCGCGGCGCACGCAAACTGGGGCCCCCGCCGATGCATATTCAACGGCCCCCCTGGGCCAGCCGCCGAGATGCGACAACAATCAGCGAAACAAACCCACTTATGATCAACAAGGGTATACGTCACCGGACGGAGCCGCGAGCGTCTCGCGGACAACTTGTCCGCTGAATATTCATGAGCCTCCGCCATGTGCTCCGTTCGACGGAGCGAGCGAAACGGACGATCGAAAGGGGCGCGAGAGAAACAGGGTGAAAGAGAGAGAGAGAGAGAGAGAGAGAGAGAGAGAGAGAGAGAGAGAGAGAGATGAAGTTCTGTCCTTCGAAATGTGTTTTGATGTTGTTCGAGCGAAATCGAAGAGGCTGCAGGTTGTATACGTCGATGATAGGGATCGCACTCGCGATCTTATTCCAGGACGGATCGATAGGAATTCCAGTGGATTTCCAACCGCGTCCATTTGTCACGACGCGATGAAAGATGCATCGGTGAATGTTACGGGTGAAGTTCGCCGGACGTTAGCCTCGTTCCATTTCGCTCGGAACATTATATTTGTAACCGATCTCTTCATCCTCTCCGCGCAACAATTTATAGCCTTTGAATAATCGAAGTTCAGATCGGACTTACACTTTTAAGCGCATCCACGAGTAACAGCATTCGAGCAGGAAAAAAGCTGCTCAACCGTGAGATTGGGTATCCGATCAGACCAGATCGTAAAGCGCAACAGCGCGCCGCGTAGAAATCCGAACGGGGGATCGTAAATCAAGCATCGAGCACTTTTCTCTGTCAACTAATTACAAGGATACGGCCACGATCGTATAAATATCGCCTCGATTAGTTTTCCGTTTATCTTCACGGTTTCGCGAATCCTTTTCCAGGTCCGCGCGCTTTCCGCAACGACTCGCGTACGACATAATCGGAGCCGGCTAATCAAGAACTTGTTGCGCGGAATCGCGCTGAATCTACGGCGGATTCCCGCCGGCCCGGCGAGGCCGACGCGGACTCGCACCGAATGCCGTTGATTTACAACGCGGTAGCCGCTATCGCGCGTTTCTGTAATCGCGGGCTATTGATAACGCTGTTGGTATCGGAGCGCGCGATCGCGCGAAACTGGCGCCAGAACGGTGCCACGACCACCACCGGCTCGATACACGCCGCCAATTGCCGTGAAATCGCTTCTCCGTCGCGACTCTAATCGCATCCAGCGAACGGAGAAAATTAGTTTTTAATAACTGTTGCTAATACCAGATGGGATTCTCGGTCGCCCAAGTGGCTGCTATTTACGAGGGTCGGTTCATAAATTCTCTGGTTCAGATCCGGAACAATGAATCATATCGGCTAATTTCTATTCCTAATAGCGAATGCGTGTGCGCGTGACATCGTACGGATATCAGGATTTATTTTTACGACGAAAGATCTGTGACATTCGTACGTCGGTTCTACCCCGGTTTTGGGATGTAGAATTCGATCGAGCGTCGAGTTTTCGAACCTCCGCACACGGGATCCGTTCGACGAATCGATCGAGTTAAGCGATTCGTGAATTGAAACGATCAGCAGGAACTCGTGGTCCGGATCACGAACGTAGAGGCGCGATGTATGACCGTCGGTCACGCCAGCCTATCACTCTTCAGTACTTAATTACCCCCGGCCGATCAAGCCAGGGTGGTCCACGATCTCTTAGCATGGGTACCGATCATTCGGTCCGTCTCTTGATTGTATTGATCTCGCTGCGTGGTATCTGCCAGGTTGATCGATTAAATCAACCTTCACCCGCCAGCGTTTCCTTGACGAATCGTGGAATATTATCTCGCGCGCGTAGAAACACGCTACGAAGTGCGTTTCGAAGCCGTTCGTCCGGCTAATTTCTCCATCTATCGTACGACAAAAAAAAAAAAAGGAGATTTCGTTCCGCGAAGTATTCCTAAGTCGGCAGCCACTTGAAATGTTGCAGAATTCTCGAAACCGGTGCGAGATACAAGCTAGCCCTCGCTTCTCGGTATACGCTCGTTTTGGAGCGTCACCAGCCGAAACGACTTCACCGGAACAGATTGCACGCGAAGATGTGTGTCGCGTGCCCCCGTGTACTATCACGTTCGCGAACCATTTCACGGCGACGTCGTAAAGTTATTACACTTGGGAGAGCTCGAGCGCGACTACGGCGTGCAATTAAGATCCTGGTAATCTACCTCTTTGTCGCGGAATTTACAGCCCACACGTGTCCCTGGATAATCGCGAATCCCTACCGAGAAAGCATCGTTCGAATGTGGGTCAATAGGGCTACGCGCGTATCGCCCTTTAGCGATTTCTTCGAATTTCATCGCGTCCACGAAGAGCGCGGTTTTAAGATCTCGCCAATCCTATCCCCGTTCTATCTATCTCTGGCGATCCACCCTTGAGCGAATCGCACGACGTGACAAGTCGAGGGGAGCACCGAATGCGAAAGTCGCAGGAAGCCATGGAGGATTAATAACCGTCGTAAACCCCATTATTCTTGCCAACATATTCTGCTGCGCATAACAGTACTCGAAACAATACGACGGTATATGCCCCGACCGCGAAGCGTGTCCGGTGGATCGTTTCCACGCTCGTGGTCGCTCGCCATGCACGCTCGCAGAGACGGTATGAAGCGACGCCGGATCCTGCCCTTTCCGGCCCGTGTCTACGCTTTTCGTGGCGGCAACGGTGGAAAAAGAACGGTCGAAGGCGAAGGCGAGGCTAGGAGAGACGGGACGGCGACTACGACCAAGGAGAAGAGGAGAGAAGGATCCAGCGGAAGGGAAGCGCGGCGCAAACGTATGTAACCGTGACTAATCTTTCACGGTGAGGAGTCCCGCGCGTGTCCCAGTATCGTGAAGTTGTTGAATTATTGCCCTGTTATCTTGGCTGGTTGCACAGCGTGGGAGGGGCGACGGCCCCCTTCAGATCCAGTTTCATGAAAGGCACCGACCGAAGGCACCGACTCTCACGGGGTGAGACAGTGTGCGAGAGAGAGAGAGAGAGAGAGAGACCCGGCGCGTATATACCCGTTTCTAGTTCTAATCTGTCGGCCATTTGTTAGACGGTTATGACGTCCACTGCGAGGGTGGATGCACGCGGTGGTACCCAAAGGGAACGGCGCGCACAGGGTGCGTGGAAGGGGTATATACGATGCGAAGCACGTTGCCCGTGTCGCCCGTTTGTCCCGTGCTACAGTCGTCCACGGACCACCCTGCAAGTCGGCAGCAGCAACCTCTTCTTGCCACGGATATGGGGCAACCTGCCTGCGCGAGACTTTGCACGGTCCGACGATGAGACTTCCTGAGACACTTTTCTCTCAATCTACTCGTGATTTTCACCAGTCCGTCGAGACGAGAACTTGGTAATCGAGGCGTAACGGTATCGAGGTGTCCAACCTCCGTCCAGGCTTCTATCCGCCGTGGGCTCGTCGTAATCGAAACGATTCATCAGCGGGGGTAGCGAGAACGCGTTTTAAGGAAAAGTTACATAAACTTCCGCGCCGCGAACGCATTTGTATTCAAGCCCCGGAACATTTGTCAGGCCGGACAATGGTTTTATAAATGATACCGACGAGTTCGCGCCTCGTAGATCTCGATCTGCCGGTACAATGGCCGAGGTATCAGTCAATCGAGGGCGCGCCAGGAAATTCGATATTCGCTCGTACATCGTCGACGTGATGGCGATTAATGATCCATCCGTGGCCAAGGAAATTTCAGCCTCCGTACGAGCACGCGCGTCCGTACACCTAACCACGCGAATATCGAGTCACGTCTCATAACCTGTCTCTCAGCCAGATACGCTACATGTTAATTAAAGATCATTAGATAGCCTTCCGATCTGGAATTCAATCTGCCAATCTGTGCCTGGCGTATATACATATTTGTTGTAGGCCGATTTCCTAGGTGCACAAAAGCTAATTGCCGGCTCTCCATCTTAATGTCATTCCGCGATTGCTCGACCTATCGCGCGCGATACAATTGTCGGGAAACTAATTATTATTTCTAGAGCAACGTATCAGTCGAACGTGTACACGTTGCAATAACAATTTTATTGCCCCCTCGTACAAGGCACGAGCGCGGTTTCTCGTTACGTACATACGTATCTGGCGATGGTACGACGCCGATAGGTCGCAGCGTTGGATGCGCCGCGCCGCCATAAAATACGAATCCGAACGAAACTAATTGCTTGTACCTGTTCGACAAAAGGAAACTCGTCGGGCCCGTGCCAATAAACACGTCCCCGTATTCCCTTCTTCTTGTTCGTCCGGTTCCTTCGTCCCTCCTACGACCCCGCAGTGACGCAAGGTGGAACGTTTCGGAGCTACCACAGCGGAGAGGCAGAAGGGCCACGGTTATTTATCCGCGGAAGGGTCTATTAATTTCGAGCCAATAATAACTCGGACTCCTCGTACTAATTAATATATGAGCACCATCGGCTGGCAAGAGGCTAGCAGGTTCGTCTCACGGGACGATCCTAAAGACTCTCTCGGTTGTCCCGCTCTCGCTACCACCGTCTTCCTCGCACGGTCCTCTCGTATCGGTAGAACGATGATGAAGAACCGGCCCTGCCGACAAAGATGCCGCGACATGAGCCGCCTTACTCACGATATTCGTCGATACCCCTTCAGTCCTGATGGAGTGCTCCGTTTGAGGCGTACAAGTGTGCCACGGATGCGGTGGAAAGGTTGCGCAGATTGCGCGGGTTTCCGTCGAGCGATCTTCCGTCACGAAACGGGGGAGCAGCGGAGATTAATTGTTTGACGACTGTTCCGTTCGAAGAGAGAGAGAGAGAGAGGGAAAAGTTGCGATCCCAAAAGGTTGAAGGAAACGAGTTTTAAATCCACTGATAGGAAGTAGTGGCTATCTTTCGTCGACGAACGAACGACGAGGCTGACAGGGCTGGCTGAAACGAACAGCTTGATCAAGCTCCCCGTGGCTTGCCGCGTGACCCCGTGGTCACTCGAGTTCCATGAAGGAAGCTCGCTGAATATGCAATCGGGGGCCGACTGCAGAAGAAGGAAGCCGCGTATTTCCTTCGTAGGTGTGCCCTGATGTCATGGACTCGTGGCACGAGCGCGAAGTAGCGCGAAGTTAGCACGGTAGGTGCACCGGATGCCCTTTCTGCGACGTTGCATAGGAGGTGTTCAGAGGTCGTGCAGACAGGGAACACGTGTACGCTACCGTGAAGCACGTACCAAACCGTCCACGAACTTACGACCTTAAATTCACGCACGAGTATCGCGAGTACCCGCGTGTACGTACGCGTACTCGCGCACACGTACCCTATAGCCTGTGCAAACCGTTGATGTCACGCCGGTGAACCTGATGGAACTCATTCCTGGGCGTAGTCCTGGCCATTGTCCCGTGACAGACGTTCGATTGTCCCTATTAATATATAAAAGGAGGGGATCTCCGTGATATCCTCGAGTGCCCTCGTTTCCTGACATGCCCACGTGCAATACGCGTACACACGAGACACCTACTTGCCATATCCTCCTCGGAGCGTTGACGATCATCGCTCCTCTCTTCCTGCGGATAACTACCACACACCGGAAAGGTGCGGAGATGCTGAAAGAAAAAACCCGTGAAACGGACGGTGAAAATGAACGGTTCGTTTGCCACGAGCCTTAATCACGCCCACGTAACGCAGTAAACAGTTCGTGCGGGCATTAATTTAACCGCCTTAACCTACCTTCCTGGCCTATTCCGCCGAGGCACGAGGACGCGATTCTCTTCCTTTGCCTACACGACGCCGCGTAACACTTTCGTTTCGATTTCTTCATCGTTCGCCTGTTTGATAATCGATAAAACTCGAGCGCAGTAATTTGTCCGGGGTTTTTATTAGACCGTAAAACGCGGCTGAGGAAGATCGGCGAACGGAACTCCGATCTCGGACGGTCGGCGTCAACAGTGTCTCGCCTCGAAAATTCTCTCCCGGGCCACTGAAAATCATTTTATGCGCGCGATATATTATAACGCCGCGTTATGCGTGTGCCAGGCGTTTTGGCCCACGATACGACGACCAGGACTCGACGAAGACGAGGATGGCACGTCGCAGCGGCGACCGCCTACGTTTCGCTTCGTAACAAAGAGACGCGCGTTTCTTTCCTCGTCCACCCACGTCGTGACATAAAAATACCCGTGCAGGTGGTAGCGAGGCAAACGCTGCGCGAGCCACGTCCCTCTGGATTTCGCCAGATTTCGCTTTCATTCTTGAAAATTCTCTCCACGACTATAAATAAGCGCTGCCGACGCTGTTATTAACCTCGTTCTCTTGCCCCGCGACACCTTTCTTCGCCGTTAGTCGTCTACACACGGTGTCTCGAAAAGGGTGGTGCAACCGTTCGTCTGCGAGTTGTCGTTCATCCAAGAATGAACATCTCAAGGTTTTAATGTTGCTTGAACGTAGATTTTCTCCGAGGGATGAAACCTCGAACGAAACGATCTTTATTGCTCGTGTTCGATTCGTTTTTACGTGTTTCCAGTGTGCCATTTACGCCGGAACACCCCGTACATTTCAACTTGAACTTGTATATTCTTCGAAGCCATCGCATGCAGATGGATGCATTTTTTTTTACGCGGTACCGTTGGTGCAATTTATGGAACGACGCAAGGCGGTCAATGGCTCGGGTGGTGCTGCTTGTAAATTCAAATTGGCCTGCGAGCTTCTTCGATTAAGGGCAGTAATCCCTTATCGAGAGTCGCATCGACGGTAGACGTCGAATCAGCTTCACTTTTCTTTTCTTCCTCTTCTCGTGCTCCGCGCGGTCGTGCCCGGCTCGATCTTCCACGTATAGAGTTTCATGCGTAATATGCGACGGAAAGAAATGGTAGAGCGTGGCGAAAAAGGGTCCGTCGCAGGGAATCGCGGGTAAATTTGTTGCAACTTTGCTGGCGAAGGTCGCTCCGACATTGTTACGAAAGTTATCTGGATGCATGAACGTCGCGGAGAGATATCGGGTTGGAGAACGAACGAGGGAAGTCGCCCTTCTGTTTAGCATTCGCGATGATATCTGGATGGAGTCCAGAGTGGGCTTAACGGGCTGTCGCTCGATATGGGCGCGGTCGCCTCTTCGGGGTTACGACTTCGTCGGCCTCGCCGCTACAAATCGTGCGCTCTTCCTTGCCTCTGCCCACGTACGACAAACAGGTGCTTTTTTCGAACACGTCGCTGCTTTTAGAGAGAACCGAGCCTGGACGTCTTTCTCGCGCCGCGTTTAGACATCAACGTCGGTATTTGACATTTTATCGCCGTATAAAAGGATTCGAGAAGGTCGTTGCCTCGGGCCGCTAACTCGTTCCTCTTTTTTTTTTCTCTCTCTTTTACCCGCGTTCAGTTTCACGTTCCTACGCTCAAGTTTTCACTCGATGAAATATCGTCGACTCGTATTAAAATGCATCCTTCGACCTTTCCTTCCCGCTCGCCTAGCGCCACCGAAACGATTCTATTTCGACTTTCACGTCGTCATTCTCGTACGTGCAAGTGGTCTCCACCCAGGGGATCAGGCCTTCACCCCGTGAGGTGTATCTCTTTCCCAAGATACAGCTGGTTGATAAAGCGACGAAAACATAAGCTTCGCGGGGCCTGTTACATTTTAGAGCGAGATCCAGCGTATCACGAGGTATACGTTGTCATTGTGGGCCCTTGCCACGATTGCCTTGGGAATGACGCGAGTCGTTTTTCCTCTCTCTCTCTCTCTCTCTCTCTCTCTCTCTCTCTCTCTCTCTCTATCTATCTATCTCTCTCTCTCTCTCCCTCTCCCTCTCCTGTTTCAAATGTCCTTCGCGCGATTAAAAAATTCATTTTCACACGGTACGATCCATTCATCTACCATTCCATGGAAAGTTTGGAATTTTCTGGAATTTCTCCGGGCTCGATCGCGAGATGTAATTAATTACCGAGATTAGAGGAGGCCGCGGTGTCGGCCATTATGTCTTCGAACCTGGGGCGCGTCAAGCAACGATATACTTATTCAAATCCTATTCTACCGTCACGTTCGTAGCCACGGCGTCGTGTATAATATCTACGATCGCCAGCCCGGTGAATAGCAGAGAGGCGAGCAGAGAAGAGCGCAGAGGATCGAGCCTTCTCTCCGCGGTGAGGCCCACAGCCGCATTCTCTATAGGATGATCGAACGAGTCAGATAAGGACGGGGCTCTCTCGCGGGGGTCAATCGTTAATTTCTACGGAATTCCACGTGCTGACAATACGGGGAATACAGGTGGACGGTAGATGAGAGATAGGAGAGCGTGGCCGGCTTGCACACGAGCTCCTGACGACGCGAACGACGACACGACTCGAAACGAGGAACAAACGAGAGCACCTTGACTGCTTCTCCCGAAGCGAAGCGAAACGAGACGAAACGAGGCGACTTGGATACACACACGTGGTGTACCGCGGCAACAGCAGCAGGAGCAACGGCCATCCCCCTTCTCGGTCTCCTCCTCTTCGTCCCTTTCTTTCTTCTCTCTTCATTCTCTCTCCTTCCATTCGAAATCCACGCCACCCCGTACGCGGACCCTGGCGGATCGAGTCCAGCCTTAGGTCGATCGTGGCATACGGGACAGGGGACGCGGACTCTACGAGTCCGCGACGTGATATCCTCCGGTTCTCGGAATGAGTGGAAGAGTCGCTGCACCCGTTGCAACCGGCGCCGGCTGAACTCTCTCGTGCACCTCTGTATCCACCGTGTAGACACCTTGCGTGTGTCTGTGCGCGCATGTTTGTGTGACCAGCTCGTGCTGCGCATCGTGCTGAACACGGGGAATAATTTGTGGACAGGCCACGACGACGATTGGAACATTTACTCCGCACGCTATGCCCGGTTGTACCTCTATACACACGATGGGATCTTCGAGAGCGACGCCGTACAGGCCACCGCTTGGGTGTCAGGGCCAGGGACTTGGTTCGGAGGGCGGCGCAGCCTCGTGATGGAAACATCATGCAAGCGGTACGGGGGGACTCCTTGGAAGGTTCATTCATAACGGATTGCGTTTGTTTCGTTCGAGAACCCGTGTACCATCGGTCCATCGCTAATTCACTTTCCGATAGTACATCATGATCGCGGTCTGCTCTTGGTCGGTACCGTTTCCACTCTTCCTTCGCGGTCCCTGTGTTTTCTCACGCGTAACACTTAACGATGTCCGATGTCGGAACTTTTTTCTCTCGAGCATTTATCGCGACTAAGCGAGCATACCTCCTAATGCATACCTTCGAACGGGGGTGTGTACACGTTCGAGCGTCCCCGCAGGGTCGTTACCGCTCGTGTAGCACCCAGGTAGGAAGGTGAAATCCACCAGTCCCCGCTTTTCTTTGTGGCCGACGTGTCCCATACGTCGTGCTCGCGGGACGCCTATCGACAGCCGATGGCGTCGATTTAATTTCCGCGATTTATCGGCCGTTTCCACCAACGCGAAACAACCTGTCCCATTTGCGGCTGAGCCGCGGCCCACGGGGCAATAATTCCGACACCCCGAGGTAATACGTATTCCACCGGCCGTGCCGCACCACGCGCGTGTGTGTCTGCCAACCTCCTCTTCTGTCTTTCTCCCCCCTTTATCCGCCGTTTCGAAGCCCTCTTTATTTATCCCTTGGTCGTCTGCTCCCCGCCTTTCTCGCGCCACGTATCGGGGCGTGCATATAATTTCGCGCAACGACGTTTCTAGTACGCCCACCCTCGGCGTCTAGGGCAGACCTTAAAGGCTGCCGCCATCGCGGTCGCGAGGACGTACGTCATTCTCAATTATCGCCGTCGACGAATCGAGGTATCGATGCTTCATCGATGAAAGATACGAGTGCACTTTGGTTCTCGAATAGATTCGTAGTTACGCGATTGAGATTTTTTTGGTACTACGTTTCGCTTCGGGGTTCCGATTGCCCGATCCGTTGATCGCGATACGCGAAAGGCTAGTTTCACTTTCAAAGGGGGAGGCACTCGTTAACGCCAGGGTAACGAGCAATCGCGTATTCCGTCACATGTGCCTTTTTCCTCGACGGCACGTGCTCGATGTCAGAGGATCGGCTGCAGGGGTGTGCCTGCTGGTGGCAAGAGGGTAGATAAGCATCGAGAGTCATCTGGCTCAGACGTGGCGCATCATTAAAACGTTACACGGCGAGTCGGACGGCTAGGTGGGGGTCTGATTCACTTGGTGAATTAATTGGACATGCACGTGTACGGGGTTCGTCCTGACGGAACACATCAGGCGTCAGGTTTCTACAATTTCTATACCGTTAATTAGCGTTTTCCGTTGTTTTCTTCGATTTCTTCTCTACGAGACCGTGAAAACGATGAAAACCTCTGCAGCGATATCTACGGTTAATTTGAATCGACGCGTCGTCGACGATCTCCCAAGAAGCTAATTAATCGCGATGATCGATTGACGACGCCCTTGGCTACACGGTAAAGGCGATCGCGAACCAAAGGTAACCCTCGTTGAATAACACCTCCTCGTCCCGTGCACGCTTCCCTCAGTCTCGTTTCGTTAATTCTCGTCGGCTGTTTCTCGTTAGGTGACTCATCTATCTGCTCGACTCCGGCACGAGTTGCCACCGGTGGCGAAACGTCGACCGGCGATTCGATATTCATTTCCATCGAGCAATGCGCAGGGAAATGTGGACGGACGGAAGCACGCTCGAGCGGAAGATCGGTCAAAGTGTCATCTGGCCAGAGCCGGGAGTCAGGTAGACGATGGCCAGGAGATAAAGGGGAGAGAGGGCTCGTCACGATCGCGTCCAACGTGTTGGCCCGGTGGTAGCCGATGTCTAACGCGCAACACGCGCGTCGCGTCTCTTAATGACGGCAGACGATGGTAAAGGTGGAATTACGGTAGGCCAGGACCTCCTGTCGCGAACGATCGAGCAGGTAGACCCGCCGGTTCCTGGCTAGGCTGACGAGCCCGTAGCTTTGCACGCTAATCGCGCGTTACACGAAACCCGCAGCATGCCGCGGACGATTTCACGTGCGAGCCGCGTTCACCGGGTCCGCGTGACGAAAAGTGGGTGGCCGTGGACCCGACGAGACGTTAATTGACCGGTATCAACGGCGATAATCTATATTTAAAACGGTCGTACCGGCTCGGCCCGAAGGAGACGTTACACCGGGACGGTACAAAGTAACCGAATGTAAAAACGCGTCGGCGACAGTGTATCTCATAAACGCGTAAATACGGCTCGTTTTACGAGTACATAAAGTGAGCGCCACGCCGGGGGACGCGCTCGGGGGACGACCTCGAGCTTGTTCCGCGAGGCCGTTCCATATTTTTCGAGTGATCCAGGATACGGGGACGAGGAAGATAAGCGCGTGGATCGAAAGATGGGGAACCGTTAATCCGGGCGTAGGGTAATAAAAAAGTCCCCAGCGAAGTCGCTCGTCCGATATTTTACGCGCCTTAAGCCGGATTCATGGTGACCCGGGCCGAAATTGCATCACCGTGCAAATATTCCACCCCCTCTCCCCCCTCTTTTCACGCCCATTCTTTCTCCTTTTTCGCCGCGCGGGGTATTCGTAACCCGTGTACACGCCGCGTCTCGCCGTGTATACCAGGTATATACGCGACGGAGGCCGTGCCCTACTACTGGTAGCCTCGCCTTCCGGTGCTTTAAACGGGGAACGGAGTCGGAATTCACCCGAGCCAGCCGACAGGGTCCGACAGAAGGGAAAAGCTGTGTGTGTGTGTGTGTGTGTGTGTGTACGCGAGGTGAAAGAGATGGGAAAACATTGAGGAGTTTGGCAACAGCGTTTAAAGAGATCGGGGGATTCATTCGGGACCCTCTTATTGTGAACTCCGCCGGGCATTCTCTATGGCTCAACGCCTACAATAATCTCGTTACGATTGGAATCAGGGAGCCAGCGTGGCCCTCGGGCTTTGACAGCAGCACAATGCAAAGTGCTTTGTCCAGAAACGTACCGTGGACCAATACCAATCGGAGCCACGATGTCTCTCGTGCATCTCGAACTGTGGGATTTTTCTTGCGTCCCGGGGGCGAGCAACGCGGGAGGAACGCTCTCCTTTCTCCGTTCGACCCGTCGGTGATGCAACTCCGCCGCGCTATTCTTGCCCGGCCGCCTGTTCGAAAGTGTTTCGCCGCCGTTTCGCTGGGAAAATATGGAGATGTCTCGCAGGCTTTCTTCGTGGGGAATATTTCGTGAAAACCGTGCGCCGTTAGCTTTCCACAGCTGGAGCCGCTCCTCCTAGCCTCCGACGCCATTCTTCCGCTCGTTTCACCCTGCTTAACGCTGCATCCGCTGCGGGGCGGAATTCTAATGGAGGACTCAATCACGGAAGAAAAGAGTCCTTCGTAGAAAGATAGACCGCGATTGATTTCTGTGAATTGCACCTCGAGGCGAGGCTCTCGCCGCGATATACCTTTTACCCAACGATGAAACTCACCGCCCCGTCGTTTCTATTCCAGTTCCTTATTGCTCGAAACCAGAAATTAGCCAAGCGTTTTGTTTCGAGGTAATTTCAACATTACCGTCCTAGGCGATAATTCAAACGCGAAGGGGGACGGACGGTTTCCTCGTCGAAGCGTGTCGTACGTACGCGGCCACCCCGTTTTTAACGAACAGAAGCGTGCCTGTCGTCACGACGCATCGCGGTTTCAGTTGCAGCATGTTACCATCCCCGTGTTCGGCCAACTGACACGAGAAACGCTCGTATGCCGCGCTCGACTCGTCTAATACGGTAATTGCCGGCCAATTAATTTGACAAAAACGCGGAGCAGCCGGTCAGCCGGGCCCCGCCATATTCGGCATGAAATTGATTCTAACGAATAGACCCCTTCGCCTCTACCTCGTTCGATGTCGTTCCTCGATGATAACGATGCGTGCGCCCTGGCCAATCGATCCATCAACCGGTTCTTCTTCTGCCCCGTGCTTGCCACAAAAACTCCTTCCACTCGATTAATGAAGATATACCGGGGACAATTCAATCGAACGTCCGTCTAACAAACCTATTCCCCGAAATTGTACAGTTTTTTCCTTTTTTCGATCCAGCGCGCGTCCCGCGCAAAACGCTCGGTACCTTAACGAGCGCGCCGGCGTCTAACGGCAACAGCAACCCATTCGCTGACAAGCATAATTTATCTATCGAGGCTAACGATCTTGACCTATCGACGACTCGATCGCGATAACACCCCGCGTCGATTGCGGGTTCTCGTTACGCGAAAATTCCCGTCGCATCGGCCAGGCTATCGTACACGCGCCTCGCAGGAATCCCCCGCGAGTTAATATCTAACCCCCATGATTGTAGTCAATTGAAGAGGCCGACCTTATCAGATCTTGGGCGCGTGCCCATATGCCGTCTCCCGGCACATGGCGGTGTGTCCGTCGTTTGCCCTCGTCCGGCGTGCCGCGGCCACCACGAGCGGAACGGAGAACAACCCGTTGCCGCGGTGTCTTCCCGGGGTTATAGCGCATCGCATCGTACCGTGGCGTGGCGTGGCGTGCCGTGGTGATCGCGTCGCTTCAACGTACGGTACGCCACCGCGCGCCGATATCACGGCGATCTACAAATATATTACGCGCATTATGCGTGCGCGGTTCTATTTATGCGTTCCGTGGGCATGTCCACCGGCGCAAACGTGGTAGTCCCTGGCTGGTTCTAGGTAGTCGCGGGCATATGTCGCGCGGCACGATAACCGCTATGCAAATTCCGTCGCGCAGCATCAGCCACGTCGCGCCGCGGTCCACGCGCGGAGCTGGAACGGTTGACGAACACGCGCGCCGCTACGAAATCCCCGGTGCCCGACTGATGGTGCACGCGTCTCATTAATTACCTCGCCGCGATTAATCGGCCGGCTCGCAGTCGGCTGGTTACTTTGGCATCCCCGATTATTTATCAAACGATAACACGGTACAGGCCTGGCGTTGTTCCACGCGAAGCCTTTGTGCACCGTAAATGCCCCCGCGTATCCGCGTTTTCCACGGAGGATTCTTCCTCGGCCCCGGTGTAACGCAGCGGGCGCGTATACGCAGGAAACCGCGCGGCAATAATTTGTGCACGACTAAATCTGGTAGTCCCGCGAGAGTTACAGGCGTCGGTCCCGTCGGTTGGCTGGGGCTAGAGAGATCACGACGGTTCCCCTAATCGCGGTGTAAGTTAGTCGGACGTTAGAACGATGGGAAAGGGAGAGGAAGGTTTGGTTAGCGGTGGCGTATCGGGGAGAAGTATCGACGCTAGGAACCACGCGTACCTGACACTCGGACGCGGGCCGAAGAGGTCCGAGGGGGAGGATAAAGGTAACCACCACGGAGAATTCCGCGGCTCCCACGTGAAGCTATCAAATGTCTGACGAATGGGCAAGAATGCCGTGCTATCAAAGGATCTGGCCTCTTCTCCCTCCTCCCCCGACCCCACCCCTTCTTCCTCTCTCGGTAAATACGCGTGTGCGAGGAAAAAGAAGGAAGAGGGGCGAGGTAGGGAACGGACGATGTCTTAAGACAGGTAGCGGGCACAAAGGGAACCGGACACTCGCCTACGCCTGGCTATTTTATTCCACGCCTCGCGTACCTAAACCCCTCTCGCCTTCCATACGGATCACCTTGAGAGGATACCTCCTCACAGGTGCACCCGAATGCCCACTAAACATCCTGTAATTATACGCCGCGCACTGACAGGTTCCGTCTACCTGCACCAATCTCGGATATCCAGAGGATGCAACGAGGAGGGCTCGCGGAACAGCTTCCAGCCCGTGCGGCGTCCCGTGCTCTCCTCGCGGGAGGGAACGCGTCTCGAGCGCGGAATTGAGAAAAATTCGAGCGTACGCGAGCCTCGCGAACGCGGTGGAACGCAGAGCGAACCTGGACGGCACTTAGGCGAGAAAAAGGCGAGTGGAAGCGCGCAGCTTACGTGTCCGCTTCGGCGTTTACTACTTACCGGGCGAGTAGGCCACCCACGGCGCCATCTTATCCGGGATCTCTCTCTCACTCCGGGCTGAACGGGGCGAGGAGGAGATACGCGCGAGCGTTATGAGTCGGTACTCATCCTCTACGCCTCGCGCACCGACCGTTTAACCGACCGGTCGACTTCTCAAGTTCCATATCCTGTTGGAGAAGTCCGAGAATCCCTGCCGCATTGTTTATCTTCGTTGAAAACGGGGTGGTTGGTGCGCGGCTCGCGCAGCCCGCGCCACCGCGCGCGATTATACGAGCTGGCCCGCTTTAAGCGTTGCGCAATAACGTCTCGCGGCATCGCGGCCGCTCCTAAGCTCGTCGTTTTATGTCGGCTGTAAGGTCTGGTGATCGTCGACGCGCACGCCTCTTACTAGCACAAGGGTATCTACGGGCGCAGGTAGACCGCGCGCGTACACCCCCTGCTCGAAAGTGTCGGGACGCGTTGCGCTGGTATCGCGTTGCGTTCTCCAACACGGAGTCCCCTCTTGCCAAGTTTCGTCGAGCGGTAGCTCTCGCTTTCCACTACGCTTCACGGACCGTCGAGCAGTTTGACACATACTAACGCACGGTTTAACGCCGATCAAGGAGCTAGGTGGAGGGAAAAAAAGAAGAAAAAAAGGAACGCTTTATGGCACGCATAGTAACGACGCATAAATACGTAATCAGCGGCGGTGGCCACCACCTCCACGGTAGAATCGGTCGGCCGAGATCAGAATTAGTTGATAGGGTGCATAACTTGCATTCAGCAATGTGGAAAAATGGATACGCGGTCGCGGGGATTGTGCCCGTTCCGGGCAACCTTCGCGGCGGTAAGGTTGGAAAATGAACAGTCTTCGACCTCGATGATCGGGCGTGCAGCGCGCGACACAGTTGCTCGGCATGTGCCGTCTCCACGGTATTATCCTCTTTTATCAGCGGGGGAATTTACGAGCGAACCACGCCTCGTTCTCTCGCCGCGGATGATCGTAATTTGGTCCGGCCGGTTAGGTTGCCCGGTGGTGCCGGTGCATAAGCGCCGCGGCGGATGAGTTAGCGCGGACGAAGGCGAGAGAACGAGGCGTTTCCATCCACGGGGAATTAAAATATTTCGACGCGCCGACACACGCAGAAGGGGTTATCTCTCGGCGAGGCCGGGGTCTTACGGCGCGCGCCGATGGCTAATGGAACGACGAGCCCCGTGAAGGGTACCGCCACGCTGGTGTTCACCTGGGTTGCGGGGCCGTCTACGTTCGCGCGCCGGTGGTCTCCACGGAAAGAGATCTCTATCGTACCCGCGGCAGTCGCCGGTTGCTTCTAGCCGCCTCGTAAAAATCCGTAATTACGATGAAAGTTACGACGCGGATGAAACGACTACCGATGATCCGCTTGGCTCGCGCGCAGGAGACACGAGGGGTGTCGTTAATGCTCGCCTTGCGCTTGGGGGGCACCCGTTGCTGTTTCGCGTCGTAAATCATGCGATCGTACGAGCCGGGTTCCACGAAAAGTTTACCGGGGGATTTTTCATCGTCGAATAGATCCCTCGAGTAACTCTGGAAGACACTCGTTCACGAGTTTTAGACGGTCCCTAATTCGTAGTTAATCCGCCAGCATTTCCATAAGACGGACAAGAGGATCCTAATGATCGCGTAGACAAATATTCTCGTACACGCGTACGGCTATAGATCGTCTGCTGCTGCATTTCTCTTCGAAAAACTCATCGAAATTCTGGTAATCCCTCTGGAAAACACCATGTGGGCTACGATTACCTCAGGGTCGGTCATTTATTAGGAGAGAGGAACAGCCCATCGGCTCCAGGCCGGGCGTAAATTAATGGCTAATTATTTGGTAAACCGTGAAACGCAGACCACGCGCCTCGCTTTTCTTTTCCTCGGCCTCTCGTGGGCGAGAGGCGCTATCGATCCCCGACAGACGGTCCACGCGTTGCAACGCGAGCGTAGAACCAATCCATTAACACCGTGTCGAACGTTTAGCCAGTGTTCTTCATCCCCCGGTAACGCGTAACAATTCGAGCGCGACCGTCGTCGAAACCTTTCAACGTTTTCCGTCTTCCTTTCCCTCCGCACCTTCAATGACCTGCTCGTCCGACAATGAGTCGTCGATCTTGCCTCCTGACTAGGTGCAACGAAACTCTATTTAAATTCTCGTTGAGCCGCGTTCCTAGGACGGTACCGCCCACGGGATTGGACAATGGTCAATGGAACATCCGGTTCGCTGGCACAGGTGGCCCAGCGCACGCTGCGTCGTTGCGCGTTCCTTCCTTTCCCGTATATCCAAAGACCGTTTTAGATCTCGCAGGGGGCTCTAATTTTCGCCAAATACGTCTTCCACGTATCGGCTACCGTGACAACATTCCTCGGAATGTTTCTATTAACGCTTCGTTGGTGTCGGTCCCAGCCGCGTTTTGCGGCAAACGCGTAGCAGCGGCGCGCAAGCGTTGAATGAACGCGAGGAACGTAATCGATCGTCCCGATTGTTCGTCTGGCTCGCCTCTGGCCCCCGAGCCTCTCGAAGGCCTGCGCCGTTCGATCTTGGCGATCTCGCGGAGACGTATGGGCGCGCGCAAATGGGTGCCACGAGCAAGAGCGCAGCTAAGGCCGAGGTCACTCTCTTTCACCGTCTCTGTTCCTCTCCGGGTGTGCTTGTCATGAAAGGCAGCCCGGTAAGTGCGCGAGAGTGTTAAACCGAGTTTTCACGCCGAGTTGATAGGCAGATCGCTCTAGGATAGTGCGTGGACGCGTGGGCGTACGGCCGGTAAAGATACCGGTTTACGATGCCACTAAAGTTGCACTCGCCGCGTAATCTGCAAACTTTTTTTACGCGACACGCCTTTCTGCGTACGAGGGGTCTCTCGAGCAGACCCCGCAGACACGATGCTCCGGGGTCCAATCGAATCGAGGGCAACGATTTTTCCCTCGCCTCCCTCTTCTTGTCCGACCTGTGCAACGCGTCTCTCCCTCCCCCCCCCTCTCTCTCTCTCTCTCTCTCTCTCTCTCTCTCTCTCTCTCTCTCTCTCTCCGTCTATCTCGGCCAACCCGAAGGTTGAAACGTCGTAAAACGGGGCCCGATCAAGGTTCAGATACACGGCGACAAATGATGTCTTTCCTCTTATTTAATCACCTGCCGCGGCTTTACAACTACCGACCGACGCGATATTTACGATCCACGAGGACACCCAGCCTGGTTTAAGTAGTAGTTCCATCTCGTTCGAGATCGGATCCCACCTTTCCGTATCTGCCTCGGTTGCACTGGGTATCCGCTCGCCTCCGTCCCACCTCCGCCTTTCTCCGTTTTCTCTCTTTTCCCGTAGCCGAGCTCGAAAGTTAATTGATTCGAAATCGATGCTACAGATCCGCTCGTGGTCTCGCGTACAAGCGAGGAGAAAAGTGCTCTCGTATATTTTTCCGGAGAATTATCTGGCCGTGGCTCGAGTTCCGCGTGCACGATGCACCGGCGCAGCGTTACAGGTACTACAGGTACCTGGAAACGGCGGAACAAGCCAGCCAGCCCAGCCAGCCCCGAGGTTGCCCACGTTAGAGTCGTACCTTAACCAAAGATATCTTTATCGGGACGAAGCATCCGCGTAGCCGCGTTACGGCTTGATCGCGGCCTGCTCTTCGGCCACGTTTCGCTACGTTTCGATAACCCTGCAGGCGCGTTCTAAAGCCGCCACGGAGCCCAACGGCCGGAGGACGAGGCGGAGGAGGCGGAGGAGGCGAACGGAGCGTTCCTTCGACCGGATGGAATACCGGGTGGAGCACTCTAGGCAAATACTCACCTGCGTGCAAAGTGTGCGCGCGTGTACGCACTCGTGTAAGCGAGGGGGATCCGACAGACGGCAAGGGACGATAGACTGTCCGTGGAAAGGAGAACCAGAGTGGCCAGTGACGGTGGAAAAAGGGGGACCAGGGGCGTGCATTACCTTCTGAAGAAGGCGCGACTCCCAACGACTCTATATAACTGCTTTAGATAAGGATTGAGTAGACACCACTACGTGGAATGCCGTTTTACATAAACCCCTCTATACTATAGCGTTCGCGCCTCCGTGCTTCTTCCCTGCTCTGTTCTTCTTCTTCCTCTTCTTCTTCTTCTTCTTCTCCCTCTTCTTCTTCATCATCGTCTTCTTCTTCTTCTTCTTCTTCTTCTTCTTCTTCTTCTGCCGCTGCTTCGTCTCCTCCCACTCCGTTTCTTTCGCTCTTCTTCTTCCTGCTTCCTTCAACTTGCTGGTCTCATCCTTCGACCACCATTGAGACGTACATGCGCAAGAACCTTTATCGAATCACCTACGCTCTAAAGGCACGTGCTCGTAAGTGCAGCGCGTTAAGTCCCCGAGTGCAGCCTCTCTGTCGGGACTATCCTCGAACAACCCCGAGCGGAATATAACCTGGGACGGGTTAGCGGTGCGAGATTGGAACAACTTCCTCGCGGGGGAATCATTGAATTAGTCCGACATCTTCTCGGTTCAGTTTAATGCGAGCTCTTATCGGGGAAAGAGTGCCTTACGCGTTATTATACGTGCGTGCATTGTTCGATAATCGTGTAAATTCCTGGCAGGTCGAGGCGGAGGATGTTTCACGGGGAGTTCCCTGCCCCGAAGGTTTACGGACTACCTTCGAAGATTTGGTTTACGACCAATCAACAGCCCCGAGCTGCCGCCGGGAATCCTAAGCAAGTCGTTAGGGAACCTTTCATCAATCAGTCGTCGCTTCTTACACGCGAGGCGGAGGGCAATTGAAAAAATCGCCGCGGAGATATCTCTTCCTAGTTTCCCAAGACCCGGCCGCGACGCGCAGGTCAAACGAGGGAGGAGGCTTTACATTTAAGATTAAGTTTAAGGATCGGCCATACACGGCCGAGATCCGATCGTAATCGTCCCCGCGATCGGGCCCCCGAGATCTCTCAGGATCACGACAGCCTTCTAATTGCGGCATTATAATTACAAATCGACGGTTATGTGCGGCGTGGCGCAATAATCGTGGCCAGGGCCGTCGCGTAATTTATTTGCATTTCCACTCGAACGTCTTCCGTGACCTTTTCCAGCTTCCGCGCTCGCAGACGTTGTCAAATCGGTGGGAGAGGATGGGCGCGACACGTGAATCGCCCCGATACGATCTCCACGCCCAAACGGCAGTTAGACTACTTGGAAACAATGAGACACCGGGGGAGAGCTCGAAGTGAAACTTTCCGTGCTCCCAGGAGACCGCTTTATTTCGTACGCTGGCTGCCTTCCCGTAGACTACGTCGTATCAGTTCGCGTCCGTCCGTGGGTATCGAATCCTGAAGAAACCAGTCGTCACGACGCGCGGATGTACGTGTAATGCAACGGTTCGCGTAACAGTTTCACGGAGGGAAATTTATTCGACTCGAGCCTTTAGATCAAAGACGGTATGCGACGAAAGAACCGAGTAAGGAACCTGGGATTCTGAACGAAACTGGTCCAACGTTGGCGTACATTTATCCCGCGACCGGATTCTCCCGATCCGCGCGAATCAATTCCCGATCAAGAGAATGGATACGGTTGCACGGTGACGGGTGAACCACTGCGCGGGATCGTTCGAGATGTTCCCTTTCTTGTATTTCGGGGCTTATGTCGTGTTTTACGGGGCGAGCCGGTCGAGTCCTCGTCCCTGCCCGATCCCGTCGTTGCATCGCCGCTGTTGTAACGGGGAAACTGGCGAGATTTCGGGGCAACAATATCATTTGGCCGGCAACGGGGTGATGGAGAGGATCGGGAATTCTGGGCGTGGGCCCGCGACATGCACCGCGATTCACGTCGACCAGATGGAACATCGCGCTCATTTGTGCTCGCACGAGATGCGTCCCCCTCGTCACGGCGGCAGCCCCGAAACCAGGCCAAGGGAAAGGGTAACCCGCTTGACATTATCATTTACTCCGACTTGTCCTCCCCTCGCTCGAACGCGCCCCTGTGTTCGACCGTTCCGTTCTTCGTCCAAGTATCTTGAAAATCGTCCTTACAAACGTTACGATACCTGTCGATTTCAAGATTGCCAATTTCATAGAAAAATAAACGCCAGGAACAATACCAGGGTTAATTAACAGGCTCGCATTTATAGACTCCGCGCGTATCATTCGATGCATCGAATGCAGATTCGTCTCCTTGGTTCCTAATAAATCTTCGCTCCCCCCTACGGTTTTCGGATGCATTACGACTACCGTGGCTTCGGGGACACGTGTCGTATCGGGAACTGGATGCCAGGAAACGGCAGAGCACCGTATATAACATCTAAATCCTGCTCAAGAGGGTGTTTCCCTGCGATAGCGCGTGCCACGGGGTGCTTCCCATTGGCGTCTTACTCTCGTTACAACGATTCCTTATAAAACGTTCATCGTTCAAATCGTTCTTTACAATCGCATTTTCTATTTCTTGTCAATTCTCGTAATCGTTCTTCGAGTTCGTTTCACAATTTCGAATCTTCCAGGGTTCGAAGCGAAGTGAAAAAGGGCGGGTTCATCCGGGTTCGCGTGCTCCATGCCTCCTTGAATTTCCACTGATCAGTCAGGTCTCGTTCACGGCTCGCTCCCTCTGGACGTTCTCGTTCGTGCTCGTCGAAATCGAGGAAGGCGAATCCTCCTTCTCCTCCTCCTCCTCCTCCTCCCTCGAGTCCTCCGGTTCGCCTCTCGGCTGGTCCGTGGCGAAGCCGAAGGAACGAACTGATTTACATACTGGCTACGCCACTGCTCGGTCTCCGGCTTTGGTGCGGGGGAGAAAACACATGTGTGCTCGACCGTGCGGCGGCGGCGGTAGAGCCGACAGTGTGCGCGCCTATGCGTGTGGGTGTGGGTGTGGGTCCCCGTGGTCGTACCCGGAAGGCGCGGCCCCAAAGGTTCAAGGACTGAACGCCAGGTGCCGCTGGAGGGAACTTACAGGTTCTTGTACGTATTTATGTAGACGCGTACCTATACACACCCGGTCTATGATCCCGTAGGATTCCGTCGGCGTTCCCTCCGATTTTCCGCCGGTCGCCTCGCCCGTCGGCCCCTTTGAATCGCCAATAGCGGCCACGTTCAATAGCCTCTTCGGAAACGCCTTTACAGTTTAGGCGGCCTCACTTTAATTGCTCGGACTCGGGATAGGCCGGCTTGATTTATCGATCGATTCAATGAAGATCGAATTTAGATGAACCGCGGCCACCGTCCGCGAAATGAGACGTTAATCTCGCGGCGGTGGCGGCGGTACCGAGATAAACGGCCGCTTAAAATGGTTTCGTGCTAGCCAGCGTCTATTGTCTCGTCGATATAATTCGTGTTCCGGTAAGTGGTCGGTGTTACGGTGTTGTTGGCGAACGCGTAAGGAATCCGGCGATAATCTCGTTCGTAGGCGCATTAGGGTGCCACCACCCCTCTGCCCCTGATAACAACGGGAGATACTGCTCGCCACCTCTCGGAGTATTCGGTTCTCGGATACGTTGGGACACGTTGACGCGCGATCGTCGCCGGGACCGGCAGCAAAAGGCGAGTCCTCGCGGGATCGTGCGAGCTGCTTTCACGTGTATACGCTAACTTTCTCCGTGGCGCGAGGCGGCGCGAGGAGAGAACGTCGGGGGTTTCGCAGGAAAAATGCCCAGTCGATCCTCCTTCGCCTGGTCGTCGCACCCACACACGATCGCGTCGACCGCGTATCAAGCACGGATCTCGGTAATCTCCCGCCATCGATACACGGTTATATACTTATCCGGCTCCTTTTGCCGACGAGGATGATTCATCCCGGGGCCGTATAAATCACTCGACGGGTCCCAATTCACCGCGGAAGACGCCGAGGGACTTATCGAAAACGTGGATTTCTGTCTTCGAACGATCGGCCCGCCGCGCTGGTATCCCCCACCACCAATTTCCGCTATTCCAAATTACTAGGAATCCTTGATGACTTAACTGGAAACGCCCACGCTGTCGCGTGTGTGCGTGCGTCCCGATGCGTCGGAATCTGGCTAGGAATGGCGCACGGAAATAGCCGGGACGCGTGTGCTTGGCACGCTTTCGTGCTTCGGGAAACGATCTGTCAGTGGGACAGATGCAAAGATAAGTCGGAAAGTGTCCCGACCTTAAAAATCCCCTCCGTTCTTTTCCGCTTCTGGTGTCGTATGCTCTCTTCTGAAAACCACGCGAAGAGCTGGTCCCTTGAACAGAAAGAAGAAGAAGAAGAAAAAAAAAGAAAAACAGAGAAAAAAGGAACTGAAGCTAAGGGCGCGCGTACCAAGCACCTGACACCACTTTCGATCTATCAGAGACGAGTGATCGCCGGCTAAAAGCAAGGAGACGTGGTAGCGATTCTTCATCTGTCACCGCGGACGCGTTAAAAAATGCGTCGAAAATTCCATCGGTCGATCGTCATCGCCTCGCGTTTCAGGAAATCATAATCTCCACGGCCATTTGTACCTTTCGTTTCGTATCGGCGGTGACCGCTGTTGCAAGAACAGTTTTGTAATAATCCCGGTACTGTTCGTTATCGTGTTTCTCATTTAACAGTCCGCTTCAATTAGCCGTCAATTAGATAGCCACCACCGGGCAATCCCGGCTGATTAACGACTGGAACCGGTCAAATCGTTAAGTCGACATCAAAGCTCGACTCGGGCCTCTCGAAGGCTGCTGACCTGTCTGGTGAACCCTCTGGTGTGGCAGTTCGAGCTCGCGTACATTTCCTCCCGTGGCGCGCACGCGTGTATTTTACCGGGCCCGAGAGACACCACCTACCTTTGTTAATCGTCCGTGATCGTGCTATTTAACTTAACTGGGGAACATATCCGCCCGTGGGACACGGGAGGCTATTATCGCGTTCCACCGACTCGCTTTCCGTAACTGCGAGTCACTTCTTTTTCGCGTTACCTAATTATGACGCGTTCCCACACGCGGCTGCACGATCGATAACCATGCATATCTGTCCGTTTCTCTACGTTTCTCGCTTCGTACCGCGTTCCTCGTTTTCTCTCACGGAACCATGTGCCGGGATCACGAGGCGGCGGGTACACTACCAGGGGATCGGCACCGTAATCGGCTCGCTATTTAATTTAGAGCTCTTGCGCTCTTGAGTCTCTCTCCCACCCTCTCTTCCCCTCTCGAATCCATCGTCGTTGCTATCTAATTACACCCTCCCAGTGGCGAATTAAAATTCAGCACGAACCGTGGCAGCCGCCGGCGAACGTAATCGGGACGCGTGCAGACAGCCGCGATTGAGTCATGCCACGATCGATTACGGTGTACCATCGTTTCGCTACGCTCTCGATCGAATTCTGAGACAGCTCCTCCTTGGTACTTTCATGCGGTGTCCGGGCAGACGCGGACCTTCGAGACGGTGGACGTTTCCAGGGCAATTAGGGCAGTAAAAGGATAATTGCGTTTATGTAAAATTGCCAAGGCTGCGTTATATTGTCTCTGGCCGGCACGCGAAACGCTTTTTCGTCCACGGAAATTATAGATTCGTTTTTATATCTGGCGCGAACGTATCGTTAGCCCCGTAACGCCGTTCGATATTCGGCCACTTCGCCGCTGCCAGTTCGCAACGTTACAATCGCTAATAGCAGTAATTTCTGTTGGCATTACCGGGCAGCGACTGTCGACAGCCGCTGCTCCCTTCGTGGCCA
Source organism: Xylocopa sonorina (assembly GCF_050948175.1). Lineage (NCBI taxonomy): Eukaryota > Metazoa > Arthropoda > Insecta > Hymenoptera > Apidae > Xylocopa > Xylocopa sonorina. The sequence continues at coordinate 10,143,269 of NC_135193.1, forward strand.
CGAATCATGGCCGGCCAATAAAAAAAATTCTTTACGGCACGAGCGTTCCCTCCGCCGCTCGGATAAACGTCACTCGACCGACGTCGTCACCCTTCGCCGGCTATTCGAACCGTGAAACGATCCTTTTGCTCGTCACTCGGCTGCCAAGTAGTCTATCGACGAAACGTGCTTTCTGCCACGTACGTTTCAAACCGCGATTCCATCCGTGCGTCGGATGGTTTTATCCTCGATCGTCTAGCGCATAGATTCCCTCGCGAACGGGGTGTGGGAAACGCTGGTCCCCGATGAAATTCCAACCGACGTCGCCTTCTTCGCCGTGTATCCAAGCAAGGTCTGGAGGAAGCCGCAGGCAGCGGCGCGGTTTCTGTTCTAAACTTCGTTTCGTGACCGGCTCCGTTGTCCTACAAGACGTTTCACTCGAGCACCAGCGCGCATTTGCCGCGAAACTATTGTCGGTTACGCGGGCCCCGGCTGGGCCCGCGAGACCAGACAATAATTGCGCGTTTGACACGACCGGTATCCTTTCACATGTGAAACGGTCTGCTCCAGATTCTGAAAGATCAGTCGCGGGAGGGGTCAGCCCGGTAATGATACACCCATGCTGCCTCCATCCTGACCCAACCCCCTTTAACCTTCCACAGACACTTCCATCGTTCCTCGTGAAACGTACGTACGTACGTACTCTGCTGGGCACGATTTTGCGCCATTGAAATTTTTCATAGACGCGTATCGTCGTAGGGTAATTCGATAATCACGATTTAATTAGTCAGCTCGTATCGCGGGTTTAAGTGGAGCTTGTCGTTCGTTTGATTGAAAAGTTGAACCTGTTTCGGAATTTTTATTCCCCCCCCTTTTTTTTTCTTCTCTTGCCCATGGAGTTGAATATGAATGGGAACGTGGAATTTACTCAGCTTAGCTTGCGATTTTTATAATTTCGTCGCGAGTAGAATACTTAACGAGCTGAATTTTATAAATAGTTGACATTCGATGTTCGCGTACGGCATTGCGGAATAATTTTGCATCTATTTCGTCGGAAGAGGCTGATTTATTCATTGTGAATGATCAGCGCACTTGCGATATATTATAAAAATGTTAAAGTTTATAGGCGACTCTCTTTACATTTGCGTAACAGAGGTGAACGTTTAAATCAAGTGATATATATATATATAAGTCAAGTGGAAGGAGACACCCACGATTGTACGATTAGAAACGACGTCAACCGATTCGGCCGCTCGTTTATCGCTGGTTTATTTCGAGAAACACTTACCGCAGGTCTCCAACGAAAAGTAAGTCCTCGCGTAAATGGATTCCTGCCTACTGGCTGGCTGATACAAATCGATTCCATTACGCGGCACGATCGCATTTGATTTTAATGGCTCGACGGAAAAGTGATCGTTTCGCCACCTGTTCCTCGGACAGCCGCTTTCACGCGCGCTCGCGAATGGCGTCAATCTTCGGCCACCCGTCTACTCTGATTTTCGTAACGACTGATTTTCATCGGTCGACAGTTCGAAGCGATTTTTACGCACGTGGAGAGGAACGCGTAAAAAGAAGGGGACGAGTTTTAACGCGTGCAACAATGTGCCTGGATCGAGGCGTAGCCGCGATGCTCGCAGCGATCCATCGATCTTCCTGAAAAAGAATATCGACGTTCGGAACACCTGCGGAGAAATCGGCGCCAGCGAGCAACCGCGAAACGATCGATCGAACGATCAGCTGCGAGCATTCGTATCTATTCGAACGACTCTTCGGGAAATAAAATCGGCGCGATGGCGTCGAAATTGGAGCTTCGATATCGCAGCTACTTTCGTCTCTGTTGGTTATGCGTAACCAACCACGGGCACGAATCTTTCTGCTCGATCTATCGATCGATCGATCGATGACCCGGGTGAACCTGAAAGCAAATTCGTGGGTGCACCCACTGTCGACAGCACGTTTCAATGCAATGAAATTCCGATGACGAACGAGATATTGCGCGCGAAACCTTTTGAGACTACCGACCGCGATGTCTGGGACCGCTGAGTATTCCGAGGGATAGAAGAATTTCACCGCACGACCATGCGGGGAACGAAATGTGAAATATCGTTCCGTAGTGTCGTTTCGAATTGAACGGATATTCCCCTCGAGATTTTGACCAACAGCGTGCCCGCGCGCGTTCTTCGAAAGCCGGCGCGAGGCACGTTTAATATTTAAAAATCGACCCAGTTGCACGATAAATCGAACGATCGGTATCCATTGCAGACATAAATGCTAAGTTGGTCTCGCGCGGCCGCGTTAAACGGATTCAATTATAACAAACTGAAAGGCAGGTCGCGAACCTAGCCGCATATTTGACACAGGAACGAATAATCAATAGTAGACAGCGGAGCACCGTGGTAGAACACGAATCTCTGGCGCGTTTCGAATGCTGATCTGTAATTACCTCGCTAAAAGGGGCTGGCCCGTGCATGTAATAACCGGCACGTTGGCAGAAATTGCGGGCTAATTGCTGGAAATATACGAACCGCGAAACGAGTGCGGAACGAGAAGAATTATGATTAAGGTTACGATCTATCGCCTCGTACGCGTTAACTATCGTGAAAATCGCCGACCTCTTTACGCTCGTATCGTTTCGTGCCCGGGACAATGAACGGGCGGAACGTAGGGAACGCGAGGAAACGAGATCGTAACAGGTTGCTCTGTGGGGAGGGAGGAACGATTTAGGCCCACCGAGACGAAACGATCGGGGCCAGTTTGTTGACGTAATCGACGAAAACGCCTCCCATAGCGAGCCGGAGAGGCGAATCGGTTGAGTGGTCGAGTGGCAGGCCGGTGGTTATCTTCAATTTTTCCATTAAGGCACAGGTTGGTCACCTAATGGTTGCTACTTGCTCCTCCGGATATTTCGACAGTGGATCTCACTCTTGACGGGGCAACGCCTCCGCGTTGCCAAACAACCGGTCACGAGAAGCTTTTCGTATCGTTCGAAGCGCGGTTTCCAAGCTTTTTCCGTTCTAACTGACGAATCTCTGATCGACGAATCACGAGAGGTATCGCTCGCGTATCTATAGGGTGAGCTGTCTCCTCGTCTCTCTGGGACGAATACCGTGAATCGGTCGATAGGATTTCGTGGTACGTGCGCGGGCACCCGCGCTCTCGCTGCTGCACCTTCGGCTTCGAGACGATGGCACATAGGAAGAAACAGGTTTAATAACCTGGAGGTGGGCTTACCGGGGCCACGTGCTGCGGCGCATTACTTATAATCCCATCAGTGTCTCTCTTTCTCTCTCTGTTCGTTCATCTTCGTCTCCTCTTCCTCCCTCGGTACTGCTCTTTTTCTTCCTTTCCACCGCCTCCACCGTCTTCCTTCCCATTTTATTTCTCCTCTTCTCTGCTTCTTCTTCTTCTTCTTCTTCTTCTCTTCACCTCTTCTTCTCTCCTCCCCCACATTCTGAAGTCCCTCTTCGAAGTCTCCGCGCTCCGCGTCTCGTCCACTCTCGTCTGCCTCCTCGCTTCGTTCACGAGATTCGATGTGTGTCGCTAGAGAAAAAAAAAAAAGAAAGAAGTGTACCTCGTCCGTCAGATTAATAACTACGTTTCGTCGATCATTAGAAACAGCTTAAACACATCCTGGATTCTAAATCTCCGCGCGTTTCATCGACGTGTAACTGAATCGAAACGATTTATCCATGGGGGAATTACCCGATCGATCCAGCCGCGGCCAGGCGTCGATATTACATTTCAAACGTGCAATTTAAGCTCGTTAAAATACAAAATACAGACATTCGCTGGCACGATCGGGATTACATTACGGACATCGGTACCGAACAAGGCGCTAACCGATCCGCGTGAACTTCTAACGCGCGGCCAGCCTGTTAACCGAACGCTCTGTGTGCCCTGTCGGCGGAAAAATCGGGTGAAAGCGCGAACCGCGATACCCGGTGTACGCGTCCCGGCTATCGGACGTGTCCTTGCGCGGGCTGGAAAACGTCGAACCCGTTTGTTCTCGCGACCCAGACTCAAGGTAGGCGTTTCTAATTCGCCACGTCGTTTAACGCTCCCGCTAATTCGTTGTTGACCCAGCCGGTGCCGATATATACGTCGAGAACAAGCGTGCAAGCGTATTCCACGGTTGATTCACGCGGTCGTATCGATCTGTTGTCTCGCGTCAGGTGGAAAAAGGAGCAGGAGGAGGAGGAGGAGGAGGAGGACAAAGACGATGCTTTGGCGTGAGCAGGCGAAATCATCCCGGGTCATCTCGCGGCTGGACGGCCTTGCGAGTATTGACTTTGGCACGGACGAAAAACGACCGCGGAACCTGTTTCGCCGCTGATATTTTTGGCACCGCGAGTTTGCTCTCGACTTCTCTGATTTTCCACCGCGAGGAACTTTCCTGCTCGCCTGTTAACTTCCAGTCACGGATCGTGACCGGTTCACATTGTAGAGTTTCATCGAAAGCGGTTGCGAAGCCGCGCTTGTTAGCCTCTCTCGTCACCGCCTTGACACTCGATAACTGGAATCGCTGTAAACGAGGCAACGGCTAGCTGCAATTAAGAGAAATAAATAATCTCGCGGTCAACGGGTAGCGGCGGAGGTCTGTGTTTACCAAGCAAGCGTGTAACGAGCACCGTGCCACCGGTAATAATTAGAAGAGAGGGCACACCGCGTTGCCAAGGCCGCGGTAAGAAAACGAGGAAGGTGGAATCGAGCAGCGCTGGATCCGGGACTTAAATAATTAAAGCGTTCGCATAGCATCGTGGTTATCGTTTTCTTTCTTGCGTAACACACCATTCGCTCGAGCGCCGCGATTCGATCTAAAGCGGACCTGTTTCATTTTCTTGTCGCTCGCGAGATAAATTTTCACCGCTCCTTGAAGTTACGACTAAATGGTTCGTGGACGCTTCCTTCCGATACCTGCGAGGGAGAGCAGACGGAGGACGCTTCTAGACGCGGAGACGTGGCACGTTCGCGCGAGCCAGGTTTCGTTCAATTTTCACTTCTGACCGCGAGTAGGTCGATACACCGTTAACGCCAGCCCCCCGTGAAAAGAAATCGAACGAATAAAACAAGACGGGAGAGGACAGGCGAAGTCTGGTCCACGGTTTGTCCTCTTTCGCTATCCCCGTTGGAGGGAACAAAAGGATTTATTGCTCCCCGCTGGCAAATGTAGCGTTAATACACGTGTCCTGCCGCCGAAATTTACATAGTTGCGTTTATCTCGAAACCAGTTCCGCGGATCGCGTCTTCCCCGTCGATCGAACAACGGGCTCCTTCTTTCGTTCCTCGCGATCCCTGCCAGGGCGTTCAGAAGTCGTTACAGACCGGAGGGGGGCGAAGACGAAAAGGCAGGAAACAATTACGCTCACGGTGTAATTAGCGAAATTGCATAATTAACCGCTCATCCGAGGCACGAGGCGCGAGCCCGAGTTGGGAATTAACTATTACTCACTTGTCTCTATTACAGCGCGTCTGGTTGGCAATAACTCCTCGCTTAACTCGAGCCTCATGAAAGGAACGCTCGTTCGGTTTTCTCGAACGCTGCCTCGATACTCCTTTCTCCTAACGCCGGCGGAAGTCGCGGATCGGTCTCCGCTAAAGACGAGGGAGTAGCTTCTCTTGGGCTGTCGTGTTAGCCATTCTTTCACTCCCGCCGGCCATTACAATCGCTCGGTGGGGACGGTAATAATATACTCGCGATAGAGCCAAACACGTCTCAACTTTGTACGCGCTTCCATATTAGTGTACCGTAGTGTACGCGGATCTTTGGACGTGCGAGTTCTTTCGATGGTCCTCGCTTGTTTTCCACTGAAAAATCGCGAGAAACGATGACGCGATTCTTCGACCGTTTCATCGTACAGGTACAAACTAACGGCATTCGTAAACTTTTTCTCTCTCTGTCAAATTAAGACCTCGAGGAGGCTCCGTTACCGTGATCCTGACAAAAATTGTCCAAATCTTCCTTCGCTCATGCGATTTTTCCTTTTATCTCTCTTCTGGCGCGACTCCGCGAGGCGTACGCTCCCGGAGACTTGAATGCCCGCATAGGCACGCGCGCAGCGCCGGAAAGATCTCTACCCCGCTTATTGTTAGCAATAATTCAGTCGAGCTCGATCTACCCCTACCTCCGCGAGTTCCTCTGCCTCCGTGCAGGCTCGTTCTCCACAACTCTCTTCCGTCGCTCTTCTTCCCCTCCTCTTTTTTCCCTGCACTTTCCTGTCCCTTTTCTTCTCTTTCTTGTCCACTCCCCGACCCCTCCTGCCATCGAGTAGTTACCGTGCAGGTTCGTAACACAACGTGCCAATATCGATAAGTCAGTGGGTACAAAAACAAGCGAGGGTCGGTTCGACTGTGCTCCGTGGCCGCGGCGCGCTTGGTTACCGCGTCTTCCCATACGTCTCGCGATCTCGTTGCACCCGCGCGAACACAGCCAGATCGCGGAGACAAAAAAAAAGAATGAACCAAGGGACTACCTTTTTCGTCGCGACTGTGTTGCTCCACTTTCCTCGTCTCGTAAAAAAGAAAAAAAAAATGGAGGATAGAGACAGAAGTTGCCTGTTGCACGCGCGGAAGGGAAACTATTCCCTCCTCGAATCGAATCGCCGCTTTCTCTGTTGCGTCGCGTGTCGCGGCACGCCGTCGCCCGTAGGTAACGATGAGAGGCGTTATCTTTCGTCGGACGCAATCAGGGAGCGTGCAGGGCCCGGACGAACGGGCGAAAGCCGGATGACCCCGGGTAAATGTCGACCAGAGGCGCAAACGAAGGCGAGGCGAAGGAGTAAACGCTACCGGTTGCCGAGTTACGTGGTCGCGCGAGTGTTCGCCAATTATCTCGAACGGCTGCTCAACTCTAATTGGACTTTACGCCGGTTGTGGGTGGGATCGGCCAAGTGGTCTAGCCGACGGAGAAAAATGAACCCCTTGGTCCGTGTCGTTGGCAACGAGGTAGAGCGGGCACGGGTACATCCCACGGAAGAGGTGGATAATTGGTCGAAACCGGAGAAACGATTGGCTCTCTATTAAATTCGCCGAGCAGCTTCTCCGAAAGCGGCGTAGCTCCAAGTTGTCTCGAGGTGTTTCGCGTACGATTACGTATCGCTTTGTTGCACACCTTGGGCAACGATCGTTGTAATAGACCGATCACATCGATTTCCGAACGTTGCTTTTACGGTCTTTATCTGGAAGCTGTATTACCCACGGAACACCTCGTTCCCGGTAATTTCTCACACGCGCCCGGATTTATTCAGCGTACGGCGGCCATTAAATTTTTAACGACCAGAGGATCACGCCAACGTACGCTGGTTACGTTTCCGTGGTCCGGGCGTCGCTGACATTTCAATCGGCCAGCTTTATGCCCACGCGTGAGAAATAAACTCCGTGGAAAACGCACCACCGTGGATCTAAGTTGGACCAAAAGTCGTAGTCGAGAAAAGCATTTCACCAGGACTGGCCGTTTTTTTTTTTTACGCGCGACGAAGACGAAGCGATTGCGTAAGTGGTTCGAGCAAATACGATGCCAGCGAATACACTTGTGATAGTAAACACAACATGTAGGACCGACCGGGTCTAACGGAGCGAAGTCGTGATGTCTGGCGGATATTTTACAAGTTATGTAGGTGGTCCGTTCCAGCTGTAGGGTCTAACTCTCCCTGAATTATCCTATCCGGTTGATGGGAATTGAGCACCACGCGTGACACTTACAGACGGCTTTTCCGGATCTTTCATTGAAACTGATGAAACGGCGAGAGATCGAAAGAGAGAGAGAGAGAAAGAGAGAGAGAGAGAGAGAGAGAGAGAGAGGGAGAGTCAATAATATCCACGTAAAACACCCACACGCGGCGGCAGCCCGTATGGACTCCTCTCCGGTACCGATTGAGCCACGGCCCAGCCGCAAGTCTTGCACGGGCATAAACCAATCCTGAAAGGAGAACGCGATGCAACGGGGTATCCATTTCACGAGCAATGGAGACATCGGGGGTACCTCGTTCGATTCCAGCCATATGCTAATTCCGTTCTGAACCAGCGGCCTCGCAGCGTCGTGTATCGCGGCGGCCAGGACGGAAATAGGAGGAGGCCCTCGAGGACACGTCCTCGAACGACACCGTGTTAAATCTTTCGCCGTTCCGTTCTCAACATTGGAAAGTTCGTTCCGTTCGAACAACGCGATCGATTCAACGATCGATCCGGATATCCAGGTGGGGTAACGTCGAGCGTTTCCTCGCGCTGAAGATTCTCATTGAAACTTGAACATGAGAAATGCACGCAAAGGACACGAGGGTGCTCGATGAATTTCCAAAGATACGCGCACGACCGTATCAAAATCCACCTGGTCGTGGGTTCGCGCGGTAACCGGGTACACTGGTCGGTGTACACGCGCGCGCACAGGACCTCCCGCAGAGGACTCGAGCGACGACTGATAAAAATGTTCTAACTCTTTCTCCGTCCCTCCGCCCTTTCGTTTCCCTGTCCGTCTTCAGGCTCGTCTTATTTGGAATGAACGAAGCACGAGGGACATGCGAGATTACCGCAGCGCTGCCCGTTGAGACGCGGCTGTCGAGACGGGACGAGACGAGACGAGACGAGCCGAGCGGAGCCATGCGGTAGGTACCCCCGCGAGACTCCGCGGGATGATAAAACGACGGGGATGAGATCGGACCTCATGCGACGCGCAGGCACTGTCTTTCTGTCGTGCGCGGATCGTGGCTTTCGATGAAGCGAGGGAGATTGCCAGATCGCGTTCAGTTTCGGATTCAAACAACTTCCGAGGCTCCTCCTTCGGATTCCTCCTCTCACTTTCTGCTCGGTTAACGACCGGAATAATGAAGTTCGAGGGGACGGCAATCAAACTTCCACAAATTACAATGATGTTCGTTCCTTAATTTGACCGCCGGTTAAATTGTATCCGCGTGAATTTTTTTCGTCGTTCCGTTTAGCCGAACGGCCTAATAAGACGTAGGAAAGATCACACGGTCCGCCGCTCCTCGCCATCGTGCATTTTTATACCTGCGGTTTTTTCGTCACAGTCGTCGTCGCCGTCGCCGTCGCCGTCGTCGTCGTCGTCGTCGTCGTCGTCGTAACGCTAAGAATAATTTATGTAATTCATTCGGCTAATATCAGCGAGCCGTGTCGTAAAGCGTCCGCATAACCAATTTGGCACTAAAGACCCCGCCATGAGGGCCCTTTAAAGCACCCCTCGCGGTGGGCAGTGCCATAACATTACGGGTTACGAGTCCTCTCTCTTCAGAGACTTTCTCGTTCATCCTGGCCATCTCCTTCGTCGTCCGTTCCATTCCTTCGACCTCGCGTTCTTTTCGCTTTCCTCTTTTTCTTTTCTCTTCTTTTTTTTCTCTCTCTCTCTTTCCCCTTCTTTCCGCTTACCCGTGGCCCCCTTTTCCAACCTACCGCGCGACTCCTTTCCTCCGCGCTGGTACTACAAGGGCCCCGGCCAAGAAGTCAGGTGGAGAGAAGCTCTGCCCGCGCAGAACTCGATGGTGGATGATATTAGCATGGTAACTGGGGGCCGCAGCGGGCGCCTTATTAAATTTGTACCATAAGCAATATCGCGATGCGGCCCAGGCCCGTTTCAATTTGCCAGACCGGAAATTTAACGCTCGTCCGTGGACGCCGCACCCGTCTTACCGGTGTTACAGCGCGCGACAACGCCCCCTTAACCTGTATTTTTCTCTATTTTAAGGGGAACCAGGATTAAAATCCCTGCTATTAGTCGTTTCAGTGAATTCGAGAGTCACGTTCTAGTCCGCCGTCTCGATGGCGTTTAATGTACGCGATGGCTCGTCCACCGTGAGAAATTCGTGGGAAAGTTCAGCTTCTGGTTGTTAGTTCTGCCACGAAATATCTCCGTTTACATCGCGAGCGCAAGGACGACGCTCTTACGACTCTTTTAATTGCACCGGGTTCAGCTGTACAGAACGCGTAAATCGAAGAAGCCCGAGGGGGGTCGCGACGCTAATTTCATCTTCGCGGCCATAGTTCGTGGATCCACATATTAACGGTTTTATCGCATTCCGGGAATTAAATATCTCCCCGCGGATACAATACTGTAGGGTACTTTACTACCGTGCGGCCTGTGCACCTAACACGCGAGCCACGTTATTGCACCGTACTCGGAATTACCGCTAACTCGCACCGCGATATTACAAGATGATCGGTGTTACCACGTGTTTATCCGTCGAACACGATAATCGCACGGTTGATCGTGATCCCAGAATGTAATCGCGTTTAACTGGGTTAATCGACGGCACTGTTTAGCGCGCTGTGTGAATCCAGATGTGGGCCAGGATATTTATGAGAATTCTCTGTTTACTTGGATCGAAAGAAATGGTGAAATCGAGAAATTCAGACGTAAGTAGGTAGTCGAACGAAGCACCGTGTTGTTGCCGTTAATTAGCTCGTGAAACATTATTGGAATCGCGCTCGTCGATTCGTAAGGTATCGCCGATAGAAAAACGGTCAATTAATTACGCTGTCGATGAACGCGCCTCTAAAAGGAAACTCGCCGCGAGGGGGTTAATTAAACGAAGGTGAAAATCCTTTGTTCGCGTGATAGGATTCTCGTCCAGGTCAGGTTAATTCGACCCTTCGACGCCGATCGTTCGAGCCGTCTTCGCGTCTAGATTCATCATCCCCGGCGACAATAGCAAATATGCGTGTGCTTACGCACGGTGACGCGTCCTCGAAAGGAGAAAAAAGAAGGGACGGGGCTCTCTGGCGAAGGCGGGAAGACAGAAAGCAAACGGACGAAATGAAATGACATAATAAGACGCTCGTGCCAACCGGCACCATGGCGCTAATGATTACAAATGGCCGGGCCCGATGTACTTGCGCCGACCAAAAGGACAAGTCGAGTGATCGATCGCTTCCCCCAATATCGCTTGATTCGATTTAGGAACCATTCGTGCCGGCGCTCGAATTCTTGGCCAACTTTCGGTCGTAGAAGTCGTTTCGATTCGAGATTCTAGAATCTAACCTAGTTTCGAAAGGTGGCGAAACGTAATGTCTGTTGGTGTTTAGATATGGTTTACTAAAGCTTTCGATCGAGTACACGACGATTGTTTAGAAAGAACTTAACCAATATTCGATTTCTATCGCACGGACGTTTATATGGCACGCGAGTCGCAGATCGTTACGTTCAGGAAAAGTTACAGGGGACACATTTCCAAAAGTTTGAGTTTAGTAAAGACCTGGAACATTCTAAAGCCTTTTGTCGTTGAACATATCGGACCAGGATACACTGCGATTCCTTACATCATCGATACGAAGGCCTATCAGATCGGGCAGATTTTCGTTCAGCAATCTTCCGATGTAATAATCGATTCCATCAAACGTTATCGAGTCTCAAACGAGAGTTAGATAGTTCTATAATGCATTACAGGTGAAATGTTTCTGCGTTCCTCCACAATTAAAGGTACTCGGTCCGATTCGTGACTTTCTCGTGCACGAGAAGAGTAATCCCAGATGGTTGAATGCGGATGTTCCCGTGATCAAGACCACTGGCGACGACACAAATTTCCGAGTAATTCTAAAGACCTTTTTTGGCTACACAAATTTTTGCGCCCAAATTCTGTCCTTTTCTTTGGGGTAAACCTATCGAAAGTACACGTAGTTTGCACTCGAGCGGTGAAAGCTCTAGAATGTACTAACGATGACAACGTTACGATTGTCAAAGGTGGTACTCGATAAAGGAAAAGACTCGATGGAATTGCGAGTGGAGGGTTGCTACTTCCTGGACAAAGCCCCGGACATGTCGTTAGAGGGAGAAGTGACCATAGATCGCGCGTCTCACGAAGGTACGAATAATAGTAGCGTCGTACGAATAAGATAAACTAGGGTCAGACTTTCTCCGGATCAACGAAATTATAGATAATAATGGCAGGATCACGAGCGTAGCTGAAACGACGGATAAGGGTTCCCTCGTGTTTAGGTGCACGGTTTTTACCTTATTTCAGACCTGGGAATAGCGGGATGGTTCGGTCTGATTTCCGGAGTGATTCTGGCGGGCACGTCGCACTTTTTCGCGAAGAGGAACAGCCGCGAAAGAACGTTCTCCATTGACGAGGGACCGCACACGATCCTTTTTAAATACGAGATCTGCAAGATGAACAAAGACGGGAGCGTGTACAGAACCGTTAGTTTAGTTGAACCGCGTAGCACGGTTGGCAGCGCGCGACCAAATTTACGATTCCTTCGATTCAGTCCACAGAGGAAATGGAGGGCAAATGGCTGCCGGTGAAAGAAAGGAACATGGACGCGTTGCCCCTCACCGAGTTCGTAAGTCAGTCGACGAAAATCAACTCCTGAATAAATCGTTCGTCGCGAGGTGTTGCATAAATTGTGCGCAGTTGGGACCGTTAACGCTTTCTCGATGATTCAGTCGCGCGTTTTGGGTCCACCGGGTCCACTCTCGTCGTATATAATAGATCAAGTTATTCGCTCGCTCGTCTTGTTCCCTTTAATTTATCGAGCGTTCCTCGAGTTGATTCTATCTCCCGGCGGAGAGAAGGAAAAGGAACGAAACGTCATAACCGAAGGGTGCGTCGCGGAAAGGGCCGTGACGGCGATGACACCGTGGCGAACACAGCCGCAGATACGGCGGCGTGATTTATACTTATTTCGACGGGGGGAGGGAGCCGAAGTAGGGGCGCGTGTAAGCGAGCACCACGCTGCGGCACGCTTCGTCGTGGTTCACCCAAGGCAGATCGTGTCCCGCGATACGAGGCGGTTCCGAGGGAACCGCGACTCTCCGCAAGCGCATCGCGCATGAATTATTGCGAGATCGGCGAACCGCGCGAAATTCAATAAAGTTATTTCGCGCGGCCGAGAGAAGGAACCGAGCGTGTCGGGGGCGGCGCACAATCGCGGTAGGATTGAATTATCGGCGTTAAATTCCGCGTTTTACGCGCACGCCCGGCCAGCCTTGTCAGCGCCGCCCGATGGAGACATTATAAATGTTAATTGCACGAATTGCACAGTTATCGCGCGCAGCGCGCGCGCCTCTCGCCCGTGTTCCACCCCCGACTTCCATCGGATTCTTCTACCCGCTTCTTTCCGGACTCCAGTTTCAGCTGCCAACGGCGTAACTCGGACGGGACGACCGGGCTGGCTGGTCTCTTTCTCTCGTAAACTTTCCCGTCCCCGCCTCTTTCGCCGTTCTTCAGCTCCTTCACTGTTAGTTCACGACGGAGGACGAGGAGTCGCGGCCGAGGAAGAGAGGTAGGCTGCATTTGCATCTCAATCTCGCCGTTGATTTAGCAGTCGTCCGGGGCCATCACTCTTGCCGCGGGAAAGGTCGACTTTAGTATTTTTAGATTAGCCGGCCGCGATATACAGCCCCGCGTCAGGCACTTTTTCAAGGTGGCCAACGATCCACGGCCCCGAAAGGGCGGAGGAGAGAGCGAGAAGGAGAGTGGTACGGGCAAAAAAGCGATGGAACCGTGGCGAGGAGGTGGTTGGGCTCTTTCTCGCGAAAGAAAAGAAGGTCGTCGCCGTCGTCGTCGCGTCGCGTCGTGTCGTTCGTGGTCGCAAACGCCGTTTTCGAGTGGCTTTAAATTAAGCTGCCGCGCGAGGAGAGATGGGGACGCGCGGCAGCAAACAGGAACCAGGAAAAGACCCCGAAGGAGGTCGACTTTTGTCCTTGAAACGTACGACGCGTCGTGCGTACGGGGTGGCTGGCGTCATAGGTCATCGAACCTTTTTTCGTAATGCAGCCACACCGGGGTTATATCTTTTACCGGTTGGCGAGCGTTTTACGCGGCCGCTGATCGAGGACGAATCTTTCCTCGTAAATACGTCCGGCCCGCTACGAGAGGGCCCATATTGTATCGGCTTGCTGCGAGGATTCCGTTGAATCTTTACGCGCGAGCCACCTTTGCTGAGTTATTTCAGGATTTCTTAAATAATTGACGCTGCTCTTTATGATGTCCTTTTGCGCCACGAAGTATCCAAGTGTTTCGCGCTGGCTGGCTCTCGATACGTTTTCTCGCGACGCTGAACATTGACGTCTACGTAAGGATTTTGCTATTTAACTAGGATGCGTATAATTTTATTCTGAATGCAAAAGCATACTGTTTCACTACGAATCGCTTCAATTAGTTATATACGATCCACGGAATTGGCAAGTCGAAAAGGACAGTCGATCGTTGATCATATTGGTAAGGCGACGATTATTATGACACTGCTCCCGCATCGCCTGAGCCACCGACAGCGCACTATATCATCTAACGAGTTAACTTTTACACCGACCCACCTGCACCCATCCTGGAATACGTAAATAAACGCTATCTTGATCTTAATGGATCCGCGAGCGATCTGAGAAAGGCACGCCAAACGATTGTTGCTATCGTCGTTTTGAAAACGAGGAAGACGCCTATTCTCAGGTGGATATCTTAGCGGATGTTGTAAATACAAAGATGAAATGTACGATGCATCGACACGTCCAACTCTGTATTGTGCGGTGTTTCGCGATAGAAGATGAATGAAATTTCGCGGAAAAAACGTGCGAAATTTACTCGAAACTGTTAGAAAATTTCTGGTTTACGTCGATCATTTAGAAAACACGATCAGGTTCGCGTGTAAACGATGACAGCTTTAGAAAACAGTCGATATTTACCCAGCTCGTATTCAACGTACACGCACGCGAAAGCGGGTGCATCTAGAATGCAGGCTGCAGTTGCTCGTTCCGCGCGTAACGCGACTTCCGGTACGAGGGGTGGAAAATTGTCATTGGCCGGCGCGTGTCCGCCACGCGACCAGCGTTCGTGTCTGTGTTTCTAGCCGAGAAACACACGGTACCTGTGACGACTGACGTTAATGAGACGATCGAGTCATACCGTGTAATTACATGATCAATGCCAACGCCTTTGGATAACAATGGACGTTGGCTAACTGGGTCGATGACGAATGAAATTACCTTCCCATCGACCAGTCATCGATAATACTGTCCTCGATTCTAGCATGGTTTAACTTTACCATCAGTTCGCTGAATATAAAGATAATACCGTTTAAATGTCCCTTGGGCGGACCGTTTTAAAAAGCTCTCGCGTTTAATAGGCGAGTGTCCAATTTTAACTGTCTACCCGATCTTGAATCTCGCACCTCGATAAAACTAAAAGGCGAACACTCCGCAGGGAAAGGTGTAAATAACAAGTTCTCGGTAACACGTTAGATGGTAGATCCGAGAGAGCAGCGGCGGCGGCGGCGAATGATTTATGGCACGGCAGCGCGAGTAAAAAAAGTAACCGAAAACTGGTGGGCGTAACCGCGTCCGTATATCGCGTAGCGCAGCAGACCGCCACGTAAAAATGCGTATCTGCTTAGGGCTGGATAATTACGAGAGTCACCCGTTATCTTAGAAATCGTGCGGGTAGTGGGTTGCGGTGCAACGATGCAGCTAGGAGAAGCACCTGCAGGGCTGAGCGCGTGCCGACGCATGCACATTGCACACGCGTCCAGCCGCGGACGATTGCCGTGACAACGCGCTGCACGCGAGCTCGTGTAACGTCGTTTCACCGTGCGCTCGCTTGTTTTAAAAGAACAGTTGCCATGGCGAGTGGCAGCGAAGGGGGTGCGCTTCGTGACACCGCCACCTGATTTCAATCGTCTTACGATTAACAGTTCGCCGCGAGAGTCGCGTTGCGATCGGTATCTTTAGTATTCTTCAGTATCGGACGACTTGTCACGTGTACGACATTTGAATTAAGGGTAGTTTCCGACATCGCGAATCAACTCGTAGCTCGCAGAGGAGGAGCGAAGTTTGCCGCGTCGGAGTGACTCGAGAGAGACGGTTGTAAGTTTGCGCAGCGAGTAACTAACGACGACGAAATTAATATCCCCCACCTGTGGGTCCCGATCGCGTCCCCCTTCGATCTAAATGAGCGGATGCGCACGGCACGAATTAATTTCACTGTTTGACCCGAACGAACCCCGTTGACTTTTGTGTGCCTATCCCACGGGTTTTGTCTGTTTGAGCTTCTTCCTGTTACCTACCGGTGCATCGACGTGTCGCGTTACGTTTCTTTTGCCGTCTCTCTTTTTTTTTTTACATCCTGCCGATACGGGTAGCCATTATCTTTCCTTCTTGAATACGTTAGAGAGCACTTCCGCCAAGGGTCAAAGAAACGTGGCTTCACCCGTAAAAATCCACCTCGATTTCCATTGGATTTTTTTACTCGGACTGCGTTTATCGAATAGCATGCTTCTATAGATGTATTTCTTCCTTGGTATCTGCGATAGTGCAATTATTTTCTAGCCTTCCTCTTGGCGTAGTTCTGCTGTCTTATGCGACAGAGAAAGTTTGGAAACTTTTCGAAACGAGCACGTGCATTGAAATTCATCGTCCGAATGGTGGACAAGCCTTCTACGAAGCTGCGTGCTGGTCAGACGATATTTCAAACTTGCCACCGTGGTGGCAAGAAAACCGTTTCTGGATACCTGCTGCAGCAACAGGGTGGCGGTTTAAGGTGCACCACCACCTGCGGCCGAGTGTCTTCGTGGTACCTGCGGGGTGGCGAGCCAACCCATCCGAGCATGATTCCTCCACATATGCTCCACCTTCGCTGGCGAGACGCCAGCGAACGAAAAGCGCGTGCCAGGAGGACCCACTTGAGTCAGGCCCTCTGTGGAGGACCTGCTAGGACTTGGAATCACGCAACCATGAATCCGCCAAAGGAGCCACTGGTACACCTGCAACCCCCAAGACAGGGTGCTCCTGGCCAGGGAGCAGCCGTGCGTGATTCCTCGGCACATGACGCCTTTGCATTCCGCTACTCGAAGCGAGCACCTTAATTTTTAATCCACAATTCGAGGGGAACGTAGAGGAAGAATTTGAGACATACTTTCAACCGCTTTCGTGACTGTAGAATTGTACTTTTCAATTGATCATTGAGAAGTACTAGAGCGAAGCACGAATTAAATTTATTCGAATTATCGTCGACGTGGGAGTAGTTTGTTACGTCGATAAATTTTATTACCAGTCGTCCACCAAATGTCGGGGGTAATAAAAAATTCAAACCTCCCGATTGTACGGCGCATCTTTATTGTAACGAACTTCGAGTTAATTAGCCGTCACGCTGGCTAACGGCAAATAAATTCCCGTCTCTCGCGAATGGAAACGTGTCGAATTAACATTGCCACGTGGGGGAGCGAATAGTTTCGGTGACCAACAGCAGGTCTTAGGCGAGAGCAGTCGGCCATGTCTCCTCCTCGTGGAGGGTGTCCAGGAAAAGTTGCGTGCACTCACGAAACCGTGGCGGACAGGTGACACGCGACTGCCACGCGCGCACACGTTACGCCACAGGAACATGGTATTCCGTGTGCGTGCGCGAACAGTTGTGGAAAACAGGCAAACATTGACTAGCTACTTAACCCTTGACACTTCTATCGTGCCATTTCGTTCGCGTTCGTCAAATATTATTTCGATTCGATTTCCGATCAGACCGCGCGTAAACGTTCGATGTTAGCCCTTAAACCATCGCGTCATAAAATTTGATTGGTACGACTGCTAGGATATCCGTAGCTTCCGCGTTGCGAAATCGCATCGAAACACGCTCTCCATTAAAAGACGGAATAATTACAACCGTACGCGAGCTTATACTTCGCTCGCGTAGACGGCTGCATATTATATTCCATCGAAGAGGTGCCTCTCGAGATCGAGGCGAGTGAAGGGAGGTGAAAAAGGGAGAAAAGGAAGGCACTTTACAGTAATTCACGAACAGGTTTACATACTTTTATCGTGTAATCGTAGACGAGCGAATCGTGGCGTGATCGAGGGCGGGATTACGCCCCCGAGCAAACGGAAGTATCAAGATCGAGCTGGATAACGCGCGACGCTCTATATCGGTTCTCGATAGCGGTTTCGAAGCCGCGGCCGGTTTATCCGGATCGCAGATAATCGACCGATACGCCAGGCACCGTCGGACAGGTGACTTATCTCTCGTATTCGAAATACGCCTCGGACCGCGCTGCTCGGCCAGCCTCCGTGCGCGATTGATGAATCGTGGCATTAAGTGCGTTTCGCGTCGCGCGCCAAGCGATATCGCTTTCCAAACGAGTAACGAGCTTTCCTCGCGTTCTTTCTTTTTCAATCAGCCGCGATCACGAGCGCGCGATAAAAAAGCGATCGCGCGCGCGTCGAGCATCCCTCGAAACGGGATCCCTAGAAATGGAATCAGAGCGAATAGGACTCGATCCGTGAATCGCGCGTTACAATTAGGCGCGATAGACATCGTTGTTCTCGAATCTCGTTTGGCCGACAGGACATCCAATTCCGTCCAGTCATCGCGGTGAATAATTGACCGGGAATTCTGCCCTCGAACCGTGTGTGCGACAGTCCAGAAAAAGTATCGATCACCGTCGAGTCAAGGCTAGAACGGCGACGCGCTATCTCGATGACCCCGCGAGGGAAACTCGAATATTCCCGGGGCCATTGTTCCACACGAGTAATCCGTCTCGCGGCTAAGGCAACCAGCAACTTCTATCCGCGAGCACCGTGCACATAATTCAAAATGCGCGGCACCGTATCGCGTCGGATCTGGGCATAGAACGGGAACTTCCATGAAATAGTATCCCCAAACAATACGAAATTCCCGGTTTCTCGCGCGTCCGATATACCCCCGGCCGGTTCGCGCGCGCGCGACTTCGCGAGGGGTTCACGCTTAGGGGGATAAACATATTCGCCTCTCGCGTATATCGGTAAGACGTGTACGGTTAACAGCGGATAAAGCATGACCGCCAGGACTCGCGGCCGTATAAACCTCGGTAGTGGGTACGCGGCTGGATATCCATAAATCTATTTGATAGTAGAAAGTCCTTCCATTATTCTCAGCGGTCCGTGGACTTATCCGTTTCAGAGCCGACACGCGGCCTGAGCTTGATACGTAATTCCCGGCGGGCAATAAAGGCACCTCTGGGATCACGCTATCTCTCGTAGACCGAAGGTTGCACCTTTATTTTTCCATTGCTCGCCGACTGGAACGATGGAAGAAGACACGTGATACGGCGATGTCGTAAAAATAACGACAGAGATCGAATTCGATATTTTAATCTCACCGAGCTCTACGTTCAGCTCGTAACGAGACGTTATCGAACGGCCGCGATTAAACGAGACTTATCATTAGGACGGTACAGAAATTAGTGGTTCAGCCCGGTAAAGTTACGGCTGGCAGTAGTAAGTAGCTCTCGAATGCTCGGCAACGATCATTCTCGATCGGATATTACGAGCGGGGCCAGGGATCCGCGCTGCGGCTGCACTCGAAAATTGAAAACCGAGCGGAGCGGAGAAAGTAACGATCCGACAATAAGCGAGGCACGTCTGTTGCGTGACAACGTGCCCGTTGCCGGGCCGACATTACACGAGAACCAGCGAAGAAGCGAGTCGATCTCGCTGTGTGGCTGGCCGCGTCTCTCCCTCGCTGCCAACATAAAACCATGCCATTTATGGGATTGGTACCACCGTAACTCACAACATTGTCCGTCCGCGTTATTTACAGCTGGCTTCGTTACGTGGCCAAGAGAGGACCCGTTCCTCTCGGCCCTCTCCGCCACCAGTTTCATGCTCCACCCCCGCCAGCGTCGTCCGGTTGGCGCGTCGCCGCGCATTTGACCCCTCGATCGTCCGTCCAGGACCATCCTCGATCGAAACGAGTGGCTCGTGACTTCGTGTCCCTTCTCCGCGCGGGTTCTCTACCCGATTGGCGGCGAAAAATCGGTGGAAAGTCGGGCGCGGAGTAGAGGCACGCACGGCGCGATGCAGGAAATATCGGATTTCCTGTGCACGGCTGCTTGGCGGCGCGCGACGTGTTTGCTCGACGTCGAACAATGCGGAATGACACCGCTGGCGCAACGATCGTTAAGAGACCGCCGGTGATCAACCGGTAATTTAGGGCCCCGGCCGATCCAGACATTACAAACTGTGAAAGGCTTCCACTTGGACCATAAACGATCACCGGGGGGAGAAGCAGGAGGGGGCGAGGTGGACCGCGACACGAAAAAGATGTATCGCCGGGTAACGGCGCGTGCTAGATCCGAGAACGATTTTTATCGGGACCGTATGAACGTCTCGTTCGGTTTGATGTCGTCATTGGATCCGGATGCCCACGCGTTCTGTCGTTCGCGTCCCGTAAATTGAGAGGTCGCGCGGTCGGACGACGTGAAACCAGAGTTTCAGTGGATTCGAATATTCGATTAGGCGTCGCGTAAAGAAGTGGAAGAGAGTTCCTATTAGAAATGGAAATCGAAAATCACGGAATTACATCTCTATACGTGTATAATCGTGGAACGGTGTCTCGATCGTAGAATCAGAAAACTGGAGAACGTCCGTGAATCGCTGGTGTGGCTCGTTATAAAAATGTCATCGCACGAGTTGTTCCTTTTAAACGCGTCTCGCGAATATTCCTCGCAGTCCTCGAAACGAAGAGCCTTCTATCACGACATCGAACCGTGAAATTGGATCAAGCAACGGAGCGGCAAAATAGACGAAAACGCGGGAAAATAATGACGGGCATAAATCTCTGGCGCGGCGGTGACGTATCGCCGCGATCAGCTACTAGATTCACGTCGCGCGTACACGCGAAGAGTAATTTTCGCTAAACTGCAAGAGTGATGCAGTGGCCGGCGCGGAAGACCCACGCAAGCCACTGCGCGTGATCGGTCACATCGGCGATATCGCGGCAGATGCAGCTGCGAGGCCTGACCGGCTCTTGATGCAGCTGCGAAAGTAGACGTCCTCTCCCTCTCGCGCGGCGTTCGTGCTCTCGTTTCGTTTTCTTTTCCCCTTGGCCTAGTCCAGTCTGGTCTACGACCACTGCCGGGGAGACGTACACCCTCGAGGGCGTCCACGAGCGTCACCGATGGAGACTTAATGGGAATTATCAACGGTGACAGGGCTACACGCCGAGGAACACGGATGGAACGGCTCATCGGTTGCCGCGTTGGATAAATAACGCGAATTACAGAAATAAATAGAGCCGTCGACTGGGCGACTCGACTCGAAGAGAAGAAACGGTGGCGGGAAAGAAGCAGAAGAACGGGGCGGAAGAGGGATGACGGAGGACGCAGGCGAGTAAAGCCTGGAAGAGGATAGATGGAGAGTAAAGGAGATGGAGAGAGAGAGCGTACAGAGAGTATAGCGATACTCGCGTGGGCGAGGGATCGAATGTCATACAAATCGCAGATAACCTAAACCAAAAGCCAGCTCGGTTACGCGCGCGCGTGAGACCGCCGACTCATCAATAACCAGCCCCTGCATCGGTATCGGGGATCGAACGTTCTTAAACAATCGGCCCCGGCCACGGGCTGTCGGCAAAAAGTCCGCGACGAGCCTTTTGCAGAGGAAGGAATTTTCGCGTTGGAACATTACACCGTGGCTGGCTCAGACGGTCCGCGACTACTTGATCGTATATCAGCCCCGTCGATAGCGGCTGCGGTGCGCCCGGCCCGCCGTTGACTAATAATATTGTTCCGGTTATTAATGCGACCGCTTCGCTTCGTTTCGACTCACGCTGATCCGGACGATTTGCTCGTTTACACGGAAGCCTCTTCGAGCCTCGAGATCGCCGGGAAAGGATGTCGATCGAGGGTGGTGAAACGGGGGTAGATTCGTCGAGGAATCACTTATCCGATATCCATCGGTTTTATTTCACTTGAAAGCCACTCGGGACAAGGGAAATTACAGACACGCGGTCGACAGTAATCGTCGGTTCGTTGGCGTTTACCGGTTAAATAATTATCTACGTTGGTAGCGACCTAACTGGTGATTTTCCCGTAGGTAAACCGACATTCGCGTGTTCCTGGTGCTATGCGCGTCTATGCATTTATACATCACGTACGTAGAATCGTCGACGTAGTCGTTGTCGTCCTCGTGGTCGTCCTCGTCGTCGTTGTCCTCGTTGCAAGCGAGGTACTTACGCGAGGGCTCGCAGGCTGGCTTATGCAAAACCAACATGGCGGGCGTGTCTCGAGATGATTGAACGAAACGGCCAGTATACGGTGCGCGCCGGTTCGACCGACCTCGTATTTCGTATTCATAGAATTGCCTGGGAACCTGGGCCGCGGCGCGGCAACAGTTCACAGTTTATTCGCTCCTCGCTTCTCTCGTTTACCTACGCGAGAGGCATCGGAATCCCTGGAGCCCCTGGGCCATCCGACGTCGACCCTACCGCGTCTGCCTCCCTTCGTCGACCTTTGAACGGTCTATACTTTCATGGACGATTTCTCGTTACGCTCGTGGCGCGAACTTAAATCCTGGAAGACGAACAAATCGAGACCTTGATCTCGTATCGATCTCGTATCCAAAAGCAGAGGATTCGCGAGTTTTTTCTACTCGCAAGAAACTTGTTCTTTTTCCCACGGGATCTGAAATGAGGCGGTGAAATCTATTGCGCGACTAATAAGCGAAATGTTGGGAAAAAAAATGGTTACCAGTGAAAGCGAGCCTATCCGGCGTGGCCAATCGAAAGTCGCGATGAAAGGATCTGGATGGCCGGCTGACGGGTAATCAGGTCGGAATTCGCTGCGTTTCTTCCCCATTAACCCAGAGGTGGGTTACGAAACGGCATAAATCGGCGGGTATATTCGTACGGAATCGGTCGGCGGGAAGGCAGAGCGCGTGTGCCGCTCCGCGGCCAGTCAGGTGTGACGGAGCGCATACTAACGGGGGGCATAGGCTAACGACTACTGCCTCTTGTAATTGTTCGTCGAGAATCGAACGCGGATCACGACGGATACCGCGCGTTCGTACGAACGAAAACGACGGGATAACTTGCCGTTCCTTTCTTTCTACGTCCGATCCGATCGGTTTCCGCGAACCCTATGAAATTAGTAACACTTCGCACGGTACGTTTTCCGCTCGCCGATGCTATCTGGACGCTACCACCACGAGAATCGGGACCAACCGTTCGCCCGTCCGTTGTGGATTTCCAGCGGAGCGTTCGAACCTGTTTATCGATCGACAGGTAGCCATAGCTCGTGCAAAAATTCGTGGCTTCGCGAGAGCAGCCGGACTTGGATCGGACCGCGCGGCGGGCACGCTATTCCGCCATCGATTCCGTCGACTCCGCGGCCAGTTCTCATGGGGTCGAAACCAGCCAGAAGTCGAACAGGCAACGTGCTAACACGAGGTTTCCATTACCCGGTTCCGCGGGCTATGGTAAAAGGGCTGCTGCCTCGAAAGCAAAGTCAAGATTGTCCGTGGCCCCTGTTAGGCGAGATTACAGGCCGGGACAGCACCTCATCTGGCCGGGGTCACGAGTCCCGTACCCGGCCGGAAACGCATTTTCCTGTGCCGTTTCACGTGCCGTATCCACTGTCTCCTCCTTCTCGATCCTCGCACGGGAACAGAACCAGTCGTATCGTTCGCGCGTTGGTCGCGATATTAACTCCGCGAGCTAGTTGCCAGGCTGGCGCCGCTCATCTACGAAATCCGCGCGGCAATAACAGCCGTGCTGTTCACGGACCAAGGTAAACGAACTAACAATCAGGAACGGTGGATTGCGAAAGATCGCTGCGCGGTTGGAACACGCGCGGCCTCATTAACCCTCGAGGGGTGCGCCTTTTTTCTTCTTCGAACGACACTCGCGGAGATAGGCGTAGAATTCGATTCGTGAAAGTATCGCCATTTTGAGGAACGTTACACACCGTCTTGAACGGCGGTCTCTCGTGGGACGTGTGATTCGAAACAAAGTCTTTCTGAAATCGAGAGGTGTATCGAAGATAGCGATAGAAATACTCGCGCGGAAGATCGACCGTCGCTGGCTTTCTAAGCACGTGAAAAGTTCCACACGCACCGGGTCACGCTTGGACGCGTATCCGTGTATTGGTTCGTATCGTGTGGAAGAACGATGCTCAAGGAAGAAGCGAACGCGGTGCTTGGGCTCCAGGCAGAGACGGTACTTACCTAATAGTCGCCATTATTCTGACGCCTGTTGGACGGACGGTTAACCCCGTGAGGGCAAGAGGCGTTATGAAGCCACCGGGGCATTTCTCACCATTCGTGGAAACAATATTGGTATTACGTGAGCACGGGGCGAGGATGCGCCGTCGCTGCGGTAACGTTAGCCGTGATCTATGGTCCCGGCCTCCCTCGCGAATGGAGTATTGAGCCATTAAGGCTCGTACGCGCCGCGGCTAGAACGCCGTCGCCGTTGGGATAATGAATAGACAACATACTGAGCGGTGTTAGGGGGCCAGGTTGCGTGTGTATTGCATATTATCGGTAATAAGCGGTTGCCGGGTATTGCGCCCGTTAACGGAATTCGGCCTTCATGACGGGCTACAAAGTGGCCGCGCATCGCGAGAGATTGAATTTTCGTTGCGGGGTGGTTGATGATCAACTTTGAATAACTGCCGCGAATCAATTGTAAGAGGCATCGCGAGGCAAATGCGGCGGTGGCAGGCGAGCCGGCTCGGCGCAACGCCGTTTTCTAGACCGCCGGTGATTAGTGCTTGGCAACGTTACATGCGCGCCACGACCGCGATAAACGATTCGTACGATTTGGTCCCGCAGTAGTTCTCCGTTTTTTTTTTCCACAGTCCGCTACGACAGTCTGTCGAGGATTTAGTTTAGCCAGCAGTGTCGAGCCGATAGATGCAGGTGACGCGATAGCAAGTGGTTCGTACGTTAAAGTACGTTAGCTTGTAAAACTATCCCCCCCGCGTACGCCGTGGTAAGAAGTCACGTGGGAAACGGGGCTTAATTAGGACTGGATATAGAAGGCATACCCCCCTGGTCGAGCACAAATCACGACACTTGACTATTGTCGGGCCCTCCTTTTTACTACCCGCCGCTTTTTTTCCCCCTTTTTCTCCTCCCCGTGCTTCCGAGCCATCATCCTCTATGGGGTGCGCGTTCGCCTTCCACGAGCATTTCTGCCCTGCGACCGTTGAGATGTTATCGTGTCTCGTACGATTTCCACCGACATTATGCGCGGCAGGGGTAAGTCGACGGAATAAGGACCCCGAGGAAAGGGGTGCTTCGAAATAGACTCATTACGCTTGTTCGTCTTGACTGGATCTCGAGCTACGATTTAATCGCCGGGCATTATAATGGCCCGTGTCGCACGAGTCCTCGCATGAAATATATGTTTCTGTCGTTCAACGGATGTCTTTGTCGCCGCGTTAGAACATGCTCGAACAAAGAGCCTCGGTCCCCTTGAATATTTCATGGTATTCAGGCTTGCGAGCGATGTGCCTCACCTCTCCTGTTTGCCATCCGCCATCTTGGCTTCGGATTTGCCCTGTAAAAACTATTCCATTCACCTGGTACAAATTGCAGTTTCATTTATTTGCAGAGGGGTGTGCCTCGGTCAATGGAACGGTGGATGGATTTCTCTTTACGCGGCATACATACTTCGTTCACCGATTTACGTCAGCCTTCAATTTTTGTGAAATCCAACGACGACTCTCTCGAAGAATTAACGTAAGGATTAGTAAATATCAACGAGACGTATCCGTCGAATTTCGAAAAGTCAGCATTCTTACTTAGACTTCGATCGCATCGGAGTCGATTTTGCCAGGTGGTTGGAGTCGCGGCGGAGCCGAATCAAGATGCGTCACCGAGTGGCAATTAGATGGCCGTTGACGTTGCCCCGCGCTACGTACCTCGTGGGGCGGCACGCAGCAGGGGGATGCGAGCCACTTGTCCGGCAATGTACTTACTTTCCGCTCTCTCGGTTCACTTTGATCCGCGGTGCATGTTGCTGCGTAATGCGCCGCGGAAACACCGTCCCATACGACCACCCCAGAGCCCTCGAGCCGATCGCGATCTTTGCGCGCACGTCCGGAACCGGAATATAATGAACCCGCATTAGGGGTTGCGTAGCTCGTGGTTCGCGGCATAAAGGCATCGCTCGGTGACTGCGAAGGGGAGAGATCCAAGGACGAGGGAAGGGGGAGAGGCTGAAGACGCAGAGGACTGCTCGTGGTCGAGCATTGTGAACTGGGAAGTCAAGTGGCGCGGTTTGAAAAAAAAAAAAAAAGAAAAAAGAAAGGTAACCGGCACGAAGTTTTTCGTTGACGAATGTCTCGATCTCGAAACGTCAGCCGGGATCTTTGCCGGTTCGACGTTCGGTTATAATGCACGAACGCGGGTTTGAAAAGGGTATTAAAGCGCCGTGGGGAAGCTGGATGTCTCGGTGAGAGTGACATTTGATCCTTTATCGCTGTATCATCGGTGGTGCACGGTTGAATTTTGCATTTAGGCTGATTGATTAATCGGAGCTATAGCGGGTCGTTCTACGACAAAGGGGGTCGCTTTTGTGCTCCACGCGATGCGATGAGATTTCGATTAAATTGAAATGCGTTGTAGTCGATGAAACTGTACGATGGGTTTCAGTCGTCGTTTGGCTGATTTCGATGTTCGCGGTATTTCGAATATCGTCGCGAGATTTTGAACAGATAAAGGAGAACACGAGCAGAAGCCCAATAAACATTTATATATGCGAAGGTAGATCCGAGCTTGACCTCACCCTCACCCACATGATAGCGCGTGAACCTGTCGTCCGAGTCGGCGTAGACACAGCGAAAAGGAAGCCACCAACCGAAGAAGCAGAAGAAGAAGAAGAAGAAGAAACAATTTCGACAAAAGCGATGCTACTCCATTCATCCCCTTGGTAGACTTTTTCATATGTTAAAGCGTCTTATGTCCTGTGAAAGGGGGTCTCTGAAGAGTCTCGCGAGCGAGGCGTGATACTGAATCAAACGTCTCGTAATAAAGGATGCTGCGATCTGAAAGGACCGTGGGATTTTTGTGTGTCGTTCGTGTCTTCTGACGACGAGGACCAAAGAAAAAGAAAAGAAAAAAGCAAAAGAGGAAAAGACACAGCGGAGTAAGATCCAGAGAAACAGTGACCGCACAATCGCATCCGTTCCAACAGCCAGAGCCACGAGCGATATTGCCGGAATCGAAAGCAAATGGGTGTTTTATTAACCCGATCGCATCGGTTCCCAACGACGGCGAACGAGGGAACGATCGTCTACAAATTACTAACGGATAGTTCATCGATATCGACGGTTCGTGCGCCACGGTCGGGGCGCGAAAACCGTGGTACCAAACACCGGTAGAGAACGGAACACGGGGATTAGTCAATGTCCGACCGCGTGTGTCTGGGTATCGTGCATTTCCTATAAGAACGGACCGCGCGGTTCCCGAGCACCATGTTCGGAAGACAAGCAATCCCCTCGGCGGTAGAGCGAGGTTTTAACTTAACAAGGTACAAAGGCTCGATTTGGTGCTCGAGTAACTTAACCCGCACGGTACAAAGCGCGTGCTGACCTCGTATAACCGACCTAAAACAGGGTCCCCGGTCTGAGCTTGGCGCGGTGCGCCTCGGTGTACCACCGTGTACCTACCGCGGGAGCCCAGCCTAGTTGCTCTCTGGCTCTAAGAATGCCTTTCGCTTAGTTTAACAGCGGTAGCAACGAAAAACTGGCAGCGGCTTCTTCAAAGGGTCCACGTGTAAATAGACAAGGAGCAATGGGAAGACAATGGGACGTTGAAACGGATAGTACCGCAAAGGATCGTCCTGGATCGTCTCTTGATAGAGAAGAAGAGACGGGCTTTGGCGTAAGCGAGTACGCCTTTAGATCTTCTCTGCCCTCCCCCTTGTTCGCGGTTCGTTTCATTCGACTGGACGATCCGACGATTCGGTTTTTCGCCTGTTTTCACCCGCTTTTCAGCAAAACCCAACCGCGCTATGCTCCTCTGCTTTCCAGAGGAATTATCGTCGTCTTGGAGGTAGTTTTTCTTCCTTTTTTCTTCTCCCCTCTCCATCCGCCCTCAGGCGTGCACGTGAATCGCCTTGTGGGAGATTATTCTGCTGGTATGCTCGTTACGTGACGTCTCTCGAGAATGCTTCGCGAAGTTCGAGGGGGATTTGGAATTTTAGGAAAGGATGGAAAATACATCGAACGATTGTAGGAAAATCGAAAATGTCGGACAACAATTTTCACACGAACAGACCTACCTCGAGCTCGTAGTAAACAGCCCGTAGTAAAAATCGCTGGTAATTGTAACTTTCGCCTATATCAACGCCGTTTATTGCGGCTCACCCACGTCAAGCGTGGAACGAAAAACCCGCGGTAACATTATCTACCTGCGCGGAGGAGTCATCAAGAGCCGCGCTCCTGACAAAAGTTCATACTTTGTTTAAGCGGCGTCGTATATCGTAACGGCATGGCTCCTCGGCATGCGATTGGGCGCAATTTATTCCGCTCGCGAGGCGTTTTGGGCCTTCAGGGAGTCACGAATCCGCTCGTGTGAACGACCAGCGCCTCTCCAGGGTAGCTCACCTCCTCGTCTTCGTCGTTCTGCTCCACCGTAACCTAACCTGCCGTACATAACCTAACTACCAGGATGGAGCCCGAGCAGCCTGGTAGTTATACTTTATTGAATGCAGGGAATAACGAATCTGTGCTTTATGAGACAGGAATTACACGTTGCGAGTAATATAGAAAATAAGTAAATGGGTGGGTGCGCGCGGTGCGCAAATGTCAATATCGAATGACCCAATGCCACCCTTAACGTGCACCAGCGTTTATTTCTTCCCGCGTCGAGCAAACAGCCTCGCGCAAGCGCTAAACCTTCGTTTAATTTTTCTCGGAACAATGTTTAGTCTGTCAATGGTTTCCACGAGGAGGAAGCTCGACGCGGGAGGACAGAAAGAAGGCGAGAACGACGCGTCGTATCCGATAGCGGAAGGGGATGTACGCGACAGTCGGGGCGCTATTTTCGCATTAATCGATCGCTCGCGCGGCGATCTGGTAAAACTACGGCCGCCTATAATCTACGTTACGACTCGCGTCGACGATAAATATATCCGTGGCGTAGCCGTGAACGGCGATACGGGGTTTGATTGCCAGAATCGCAGAGATTAACCTGTTCGAAGGGCGGCGATCGAGCGCACCTGAGCATCCCGAAGGCACTCGCGAGTTCACCTGCGGAGATCATTATTTTTGCTCGCATGGCGCGTCGATCAATGGAACGGGGCGTTAAACGGCGTCGTTTTACGATATTATTTTCATGCTCGGTGTACGGCTGACAATTTAATGTTATTACCGGCGGCGCCCCGTTCCGCGAACCCTCGAACAAGTTTGCACGGGCAGCTAGAAAGAGCACGGCGGCGGTAAGGGGCGTTTCGTTACAAATTTCATCGCGTGACAATGTTCACTGACAGAACAGAAGCCGAACCAGAATTTCTTCTGATGCGATCCGCAAGGGAATCGCATTCGTTAACCACGTGCATTCTCGGGGGCAATCGATGTTATCGCGCCGGGTCGAGAGTAGCTGGAGGAATAAATAATCAACCGCCAGGGGAAGGAGAAGCAAAAGAAGAAGAAGAAGAAGAAGAAGAAGCAGAAGGAGAAGAAGAAACGCCGGTTCGGTGTTTCAGGCCGGAACCTCATTAACACAAAGCTGCTTAGCCGGTCTTAACCCCGTTCCCGAACGGAATAGGTGGCTCTCGCCTAGAGGCGATAAGCTAATCCAAAAAATTAATTCCCTTCTGGACGTGCCAGGTGTCGAACCTCGAAGCTGCCAAGGATGTGTTAGCTAGTTTGCCCGCGCGCGCGTCTACGTGTATAGGTGGGCGCGGATGCGTGGTTATGCTCGTGGAAAGAAGGACCCGAACAGGGTGGCCTGCTCACGTAATTAAAACAAGCGTGACGAGGCCTAAACGCTTCCGGTGCCGCGCGAAGGGATCCCGAGCCGGAAGCTGGATAAAAAGTACCGAGATACCGAGGGCGCGAGGGTGTCGAGGGTCGATAACCTTCTTTTTCCATCCTCTCTGTTCGGAAGATTTGCTCAGGATACTATAAAACGGAATGTTCCCCTTTTTTTTATCACTTTTCCGCGTGCAGTTGCTCGGACGGCGTGGGTCATCGCGCGACAATATATCCACACCCCCCCCCCCCCTCCTCACCCCTATCTTCGAAATGCCATCGAGTTCCGCAATTGCACACGAGGATATAAATATCGGTGGACCCTCTGTCGGGTAGTAAAAGAGAGGAAAAAGTAACGGGGGACAGTTTATCCATCGCCATTTTCCGAGAAACCCTGACCCATTAGGACCGCGAGGGAGGAACGTCGAGGGCCGTGGATCGCGTGGTAGCCGACGGAATAAATAAGCCGAGGCGCTTCTGTCTAGCCGGTCCGCGGCGGCAGCGGCATTCCGGCCCGTTTCAACCTTCCGTATCAACTATCGTAATGGGCTTTCTCACGAATCTCCCGGGGCCATTAAAAAAATCCGTTTACGACTTGTTGCGCGCGGATACCGCGGCGAGCGTACCGTGGCTAACCGGTACAAGAGACACCGCGCGCCGAAGTACTATCAATTAGATTGAAATTGCGCGTACCTCGTCGCGGGGCTAGCCAACGGCGCGTAGGTGGGAAGAGAGTGTCGGACGATGTCGGACGGTGAACACGGGACTGGGCCAGGCGGCGGGATCGAGAGGAAAATCTATTATCCTCCGCGACGGTAATCATCCCCGATTGTCTTCGCGTCAAACGCTATCAAGAGGTAGCCTCCGAGTATTCAGATTTTATTAGGCGTACACCGAATAACCGGCCGCCGGGGCCCGTTCGAACCGCGTACGAGCCTTCGACGATTTCCACGCAACAATGACGGCATTATTTCAGCCGGGCGACGTTCAATGTGATAAGTGTGCCTCTCGTTGAATACGCGTCTTGATTCACCCGGTATTTATTCGGTTTTTGTACCCCGCGCGGTATGTCGGGAATGTATTTGGTGGACGCTCGGTTTTGTAAGACAGATCAGTGTGTGTTAACCTTTTGCGCTCGAACGGCGACTCTCACTCGCCACGATGTTTCGCGTGGCAACTTTGTTTATGCTGAATTTCGTTATCACTAGTCGATAGAAGCGAAGAATTGGTTTCGGGAATAGGTCCCTCGGGGCTGTTTATATTTTCGGTTCGAAAGTGACATTGTGACGTAAATTGGAGATTAAGATAAAAGTCTTCTACGACTGTAGTCTTGAATAGAATGTGTCTAGCGTTAGTACAGTTTTGATGGTCGTAGCGAGCACGCGTATCGCGAAATTTTCTGCCACTCGTATTAAAATTTTAAAGCGAATTTCATTTTGAATCGATCGGAAACTTATCTATCCGTGGTGAAATTGGTGGTAGTGCAAGTGTAAATAGTGATATCGGATGTGAGAAATAGAAGAAGTAGTGTAACGGACAGTGAATGCGGAAGTAGCAGCGATTACCCACAAAATTCCAGCAATTCAGAATGCCTTGGTAAGTGTTTATATTATAAAACATCACACTAAACGCAACTACAGAACCTCAAACTCCGTTAATTACGTTTTTCAAAATGTAAACACAGATAATATTAAATAAGTCGAGCTGCGTTACGCAAAGCGACGTAGGTTAACAGTTTAATTTGTCTTTTCGGCGACATTGCGTTTCAGTTTGTCGTGTTAGGCGAAACGTGTACTTATTGGCGTCAAGGTATATCCGCGAAGGCTGATTCTTCTCGAACATCTGCCCGCGAGGTAGTTTCTCAGGCGTAGAAAAGTCAGGTAAACGAATGCGACGAACGTGGAAACGCTTTTCAAGGATCATCGAATGGGTACCCTATTGGCGTTCGATTAAGAACCGCGCACATGTCACTCTCTGTCTGCGAGGCTTTCTCTCGCTCGCGGACCACCTTTTCCGCTTCCGTGGGAAGTGCAGGTTGCACTTCCCCGTGAGACGAGGGGCCAAAGGAGCGGATAGGGTCGAATGGATGCAGCTTTGCCCGGCGACAGGTCTCGCACGACCTGGGCCAAGGTTCCCCTTTGCGAGATTTCACCTTTCGCACAAGGCCACGTCGATGGTGTGCCTTCGTTCCCGTGTGCACAGGTGAACGACGATTATTCCGCCGAGTCGTGCGAAAGTGATTTCGACGCCGCGGTAACGCCGTGCGATTCTATGCAATCGTGTCATTAAGCGATTGCGAAATCGGTAATTACCATTGGCGATGCCGGTAGACCCCGTCTGGTTAAAAATTCAGACGCTCCTTGGCTTCGAGGTATCGCGTAATCGCGCTTAATAGCGCGAGCCTCGAAATTGTCTCAGCGAATTCTTGATCCCTCGTTTAAGGAAATCTTCGGAGGGAAGATCACGGTTAATCTCTCGCGTCGCGAGATAAATTCGTTTAAACGCTGAACAAGAAAGTTGACAAAGTGAAAAGTGTTCGTTCTTGATCTTGGATCGAGCATCAGTCGAGAGGAAAGTTCACGAGCTGGTTGCTCTCGCCGCTCCATCAGCCACGTCTACGGGCGATCCGCGAGCCGGGGAAAGAGCACGGAAGAAGACGAATCAGGGTGGAGGGAAGAAAGCGAGCGGGGCGAAAGAGCGAGGGAGAAGGGAAACGCTTTCTCGTAACCCCGTGAGAACTAGAGACAGCGGCGGCACTGGCCTCCTGTTGCCATTGCCGCTTGCCGTGCCGCTGGTTCCGTCGTGTCGTGGCCCTGTCGGACGGATCTCTACGGCTCTCCCGGCTCCGCTCGCTCGATACGCTCCAATTTACCCACACACCTACGTCGACACTGATTAATTTCATTCGCAATCGTGGCGTCTGATAAACCGAACAATACCGGCACCATTACTCTCCCCTAGCAATTTTTCTCTCGCTACAAATTGGACTCGTTTTGTAATCTATTAAATCTCCATTAATCACGGACGACAACACAATTCCAGGAAATTAAATGAAACCTGAAAGTGTATGTATAATGTGATTTTTTTTTTTGTTGCAGTGTCCATTCTTTCGATCACTACGGTTGGGCAGTTGCGCGCATCCGTGACACGTAACACACACGCAACAGTCCGAAGACTCGACTCTCGAAGCTGCTGGTAGTGTTAATGGCACGGTTTCACATGAGCTATCGAGCCGTCGAGCCGAACGTGCTGCGTTGGTGACACGTGAGAAAGGAGATCGAGACGTCGCGGCGTCCCGTGGCAATTATAGGCGCAACGGATGAACGTTTCTAACAAGCCTGGGCCTGATCAACGGTGGCCGCAACCACCGATGGCAAGTGGTAGCGCGCGATGTCGATGCCGCAACGCTTCACGTGGGAACCGCGTTCGAAAAAGGATCGATCGACGGATAGCTACTCCAATTATCGTAGGAGGAACACGAATTAATTAGCCGACTGTTATCGATCGATACGCCAAGATCCAACAGTGAAATCTTCCCGCCCTGTTTTCTTTTTTGCTTCCTTTTTTCTTTTATCTTTTCCATGACTGTCCCTTTACCGACGACGTTCCAACACGGTAGCAGTTTAGACGCTCCTTTCCACGAATAAGAGAGAGAGAGAGAGAGAGAGAGAGAGAGAGAGAGAGAGAGGGAAAGGAAGGAGAAGTTTCGAATGGGGCGGTGACCGTGGGCAGGTGCTGGTTGCGCTCACGGGACCCCATGGGAGCCTCGTTTGGACGGAGGTCTCGACCGATGGGGGGACTGAGAAACTCGATGGACCACCTTGCGGTCACTCCATGGGAAATGCAACCCCATGGACCTATTATTGGAACGATGCTGCCTCGAACATGAGATCCACTTCCTATCGCGGCCCCACCGTGACTTCTTTAGACGCGGTGCTCTTTGGTCTTCCTAGAGACGCGGACGGTTAACGATAGATTTTTAATGACCTTGTTCCGGAACGCCAAGTGAACTCACGGCAATTACTCCGTATTTCAAGGGACGGTACTGAACTGGTACAGCTACGAGCAACGTTCGGGGTTACATTGAAATAAATAATAAGAATTTTATTACGCGTCACCATAGAGGACGGGAACATCAAACGCGTTCTAAGAACGACGAGAGGGACACGAATTTCTAGCCGAAATGAAACGTGGACGAAATTTTTCAATGGATGACATCACGGAAGAAGGAAGCAGGATTTGGTCGCCGATGACAGACTCCTGGGAAAATCTGCTCGACGTTCGAGTCTCCCAGGATCGATGAGAACGATCGAGAAGAGGGAAACCAATGGCGAAGGTGAATCACAGGTGAAGCAAAGATTCTCTCCGTCCCCCGGGTTCACTTGTTCCGGTGGGAAAAATCGTCTCGGATACTTTTGCATATATTAATCTGTTTCAAGGGGCCATCCTATCCTTCCGAAACGAGGCCCTTTCACTCGGATCTCTCGATAGGTATTGACGCCCGAGACACCGTCGAAGGACTCCTCTACCTGTCGCTCAATGGAAACAGGATACCTACCTGTTACTTTTTGTGGGAAGATTTCCTGGGCCGGCGATCCCGAGGCGTTCGTGAGAGCCTGCGGGATCCACGTGGAAGGATTCTGAAGTTCCGGCGTTTAGGTTTGGCGAGGGTGGCTGCCGCGTATCGCGTTTCAAAAAGAAAATCTCGATCCATTTCTCGACGGTGATGCACTCGAACTCTTTTAATTTGCCCCGGTATAATAACGGTTCGAGTAGCTTCCTCGAGAGATCGTACGCGGATAAAAGAGCCGTCGAAGAGAAATATGGAAAAGACGAGGTGCGCGGCAATTAATGTAATAACACGACGAAATCGAATCTCGGATCTTATCTCGGGGAGTCGCGGAAGATTTACCATCCGCAGGAACGCGTTACGCAGGTGAACGGCTCAAAGCAGATGATTCGTCGAGTTAATGCAGGAGTAACGTAGAATTACGGGGCTGGTGCCCCGAAGCGGTCAGTTCCTCGTGTCTAGAACTGCCTTGGTAGGATCGTGATAAAAGTACCAGCCACTTGTTCGACCGGGAAGATGGGAATATTGTAGCAGAGATTGCCGTGGAACTTGTAAACTAATAAGAACCTCTGAAAACGAATACCCAAGTGGCGGAGAGAGTATCGCGGGAAGAGGAACGGGGGGATTCGATCCTTGCCACCCTCTCGCTGGAAAACGATGGTAAGTTAACGAAACAAAAACAAAGGAATTCGATCAAACTCCGGTTGTTCTCCGCGACCCTTCAAATTTAATCACCCACGTACGTAACCACGGTGAAACCGCCCCTGCCAGCACCTGCTGCACGCTCTCTCTCCTCGTCCGTTGCTAGCCACTCTCTTACCCGCCGGTACCAGCGAGTTCTCCACCCGATCGTATCTTCAGCGTGCCTTCCACCGCAGATTATAAAGCGCCGGGATTTATGTCGATTCCTGGAATCGAGGCCCCGAAACGAAGAAGCGGGAACGCGGGGAGGGACGCGAAAGAAAGGGAGAACCTCCTCGCGTACTACGTTCTTCTTCTTTCGCCTCTGTTCTCGCTTCGGTTCTTTTTCTTGCGGCTTTTTTTCTTTTTTCCTTCTTCTTTTCTGTTTTTCGTTCTCCCTTTTTTGTTTCCTCCTCGCGCGGCGCACGGTGCTCGGTGCGCACGGACGCACACCCTTGCGCACGTACACACGGACAGGCGCGAACCACGGCTCGGTTGGGTTATCGCGAGAACCCGATAAATCAAGTTCGCGCGGGCGCCCACGAGATGGATATCTTCCGCGAGCTCGCTCGAGCCCGCTCCGGCCAGGCAGGGCGAGAGCGGGCCCGAGAGTAACGTTACTAGCGCGTGTTGCCGCGCGACGACGTGCGTGTGAGCACAAGCCGGCCTGTGAACGCTTTATGCGACGCGAGTACTTTATCCCCGTGGCAATTGAAACGACGCCCGGATGATCGGTTGCAAATGGGCAGCGGAAAAATGGCGACGGGAGACCGATCGGAGGCGGCCACGATTTATTATGATTACGCCGAAAGAATTTACGAGCGGGCGACCGACCGGGGCCCCGAAATTCTGCGACCACTGGGCTGCTGGGTGGCCGCGAGACGCCGTTGTTCTTCCTTTTCTTACTCCTCCCCAACACCCACCGGCCCTCCTCCTCCTCCTCCTATCCTCTCCTCTCGTGACTTGCAACTTCGAATTTCTTTTTCCCGATGGTTCGCTGAAATATTGCCCGGCTCTGTTGCCTTTCGATTTAATCGTAATTGGATTTTAACCGATAGAGAGGGATACGCTGGACGTGCCGAGGAGTTATGGCGGATCCGAGTTATACGTCGAATGATTGGTGGCGGGTTCTGGATCACTGGTTGGGAAACTCGCCGAGTTACGTCCTCGGTGTTACGTAAAGGTGGCGGGTGTAAAAGAGCGATACAACGCTCCGCGAAACTTTTTTCATCGTATTTTTCGCGCACGATCGATCGTTCTGCTCGCGCGTCATCGATACCAAGAGTTCGAAGGGCGAGCAACCCTCTCGCGTCGGACGGAACGCTGTCGACACCGTTCTCCAACGGCGTCCACGGCTCTCGAATATCGGGGAGTCTCCCTTAGCGGGTAAATTGAACGTACACGCGATACGAGGCAACGGCTAGGGCAATTTCCCGTGGAGGATGCGCAGTCTAGCGCTCGGTTGTATCTCGAAGACATCAGGAGCAGCGGCGAGCGTGGTCGTCGAGGTTGCCCGAGAGCCGAAACCGGCCCGTTGCTTTATTTTATGGTTTTTCGAGACAATGTTCTCGCCGGCCGTTTCTGTTGGCGAAGGGGCCTCCCATATGGGCCATACGCGCTACACAGGGCCCCCATTGTCTTCCACGAGCGTGGTCGCCGCGGTGCGCGCCGCGGCCCGCGACCCCATCGACCCGGACGCTACTTTATTCCCGCATTAAAACGGGCCCCGGCGGAAATTTCGTTCCGAAATTCATTACGCAGTCGTGCACGGTGCCGTGGCCCCGTGGTTAAGTCCCCAGAAGAGTACCTAACCGTCCCGCTGCGTTTTCTTTCTCCCGTTCGCGGTTTGTTCGCCTTTTTTATCGCTAAACTCGCGCGCTTTATTGCGCGGACGAAGCCGCCAACGCCGAACAGGCACCTGTGTGTCCGCTGGCTTGTTCGAAGATTCCTTGGCCTCGGTTAGCCTCTCGTCGGTTTCCTTATCGGGGTTTTAGGGGCATAGTAATTGGGACGATTAGAACGCTTCCAGTAAATTATGCCCACCATCGACTAATTCGATCGCAAATCCAATTAAACCCGTCTCGTATCCGAGCGTCTACAGTCAGAATTTATAGCCGCCGCATCTGGCTTAGAAATTACACGTAAATTAGATTCTTTTATTCGGCCGTTCACTTTCCTTTCGTTTTTTTGTTTTTTTTTTTTTCCTCCTCGTAGGCAGAACGGCGTTAAAACGACACTTCTTTTCCTCGTGTCCGCGATTTGATTAACATTGAATCAGATAAAAGAGAGGCGAACATCCTGCATATGTAGATTCGTGCGCGACGCCGAAGAAATACGCTCGGAATCTGCGGAGCGGACGCGAGCCGTTCGGCATTCGCCAGATAAAATCTAGCGTTACTTTATGAGCTGCGGCTGATTTTTTATGGCACGCAGAGCCTCCGCGCAAACACCCTCGCAGCTCCGTTGCCCGTGGGCCTTTTTAGTCATTCTTCTCGTTTTCGTCGTCCGGCTCGCGCGCGTTGACAGAGCCGAACGTCCACGCGTTCGGACGCTCGCCTCGTGTCGGTGAGCCGCGAAATTCCACGCGTCGGTAAGCGATACGCTTCCCCGGAGGGAACGACCCGTGGATTTTCGTGAACCTACTCGCGTGTCGTATCGTCTTCCACTCTTTTATTACGCCTTCGGTTTCCACCGGGCGTGCGGCGTAAAAAAAAAAAGAAATTTCGCGAATTTGTTGGCCTCTTTGCCGGCTTAAGCACCCCTTAAATTTAAGCGCTCACGGAAAAGTCCCCGCCGTGACACGCGTTAAAAGGCGCGCGCGCGCCGTTTCCCTCGCGCATTATCGCCTTTCGAAAGGAAATTTTATTATTCGCTGATAAATTTTTGCCTCGGTGTCAATGGCTGTCAGCCGCTGTCAGAAAAATCGCGCCGCTCACGCTCACCGCATCGCGACGCGTGGGCGCGCGGATCGTAGGTGGAGTTGTTTTCTATGCGCACGCGAGCATATTGTCTGCCGTTGTCCACCGAATCGAACTATCGGAGCCGCCACTGTTATCCAGCGAATATCGTTTCAAAGAGAGAGAGAGAGAGAGAGAGAGAGAGAGAGAGAGAGAGAGAGAGAGAGAGAGAGAGAGAGAGAAGGGAGGCCACGTTATTTTAATTTGAGAATTTAATTAAACGGAAGAGATCGAAGGAGAAATTCTATCGATCGAAACGTAATGTATTCATGGTTCCGATAACGAGCAATTTCAGTTTCGCC
Source organism: Xylocopa sonorina (assembly GCF_050948175.1). Lineage (NCBI taxonomy): Eukaryota > Metazoa > Arthropoda > Insecta > Hymenoptera > Apidae > Xylocopa > Xylocopa sonorina. The sequence continues at coordinate 10,181,419 of NC_135193.1, forward strand.
TGGAATTTCATTGGCTCGGGTACACAGGCGGCATAAATCACCTCGATTTATAGAGCGGTCAATTAGAAGTTGTTGAAATTGTACAACCACCGCAGTGCGTATAAACGTGGCGGAAAACTATTTTACGTAAAGTTATGTAATTTTTCGTAAAAATAACGGCAGAAAATTGTGTAACCCGGCGCTTTCTTGTCCCAGCATCGAATTACCATTTACTCCCACTGGTATCGTGTTTGTCACCCCGCACCCAATACCTTGGAGCACCGTTCCTTGGCACCGTGGCTGTCGCGCGTATTTCTACCAATCCCCCGTGACAGGATAGCTTATATCCCGGCCATAAGGAAATCCTCGCTACTATAGAGACCGGTGCAGGCAGATGATCGCGAGCTGGGAGCATCAGAGGGCTGTTCGTTTCAATCAGACAGCCACAAATCTTCGTATACCCGACTACCGTCTCCTCTCGCGCCACGAGAAACGAATCTCCTAAAGGTGTTCCACCTTCTCTTACGTCGCCACCGGTGCTCTTTCCCAGCCTCTATACCGAAACTCGAAAATTCTCACTCGTACCATCGACCAGACGGTAATTACAATTACCGTACGATCGTTAAATCACCGTAACGAAGGTATCCGCGCGATCCTGATCGATTCGCCGATCGGCAAAGTTTCCGCGAGCAACAGCAGCAGCAGCAGCAGCAGCCAGTCAGTGTCGACGACCGTTAGCGTCGTGTCGAACGATGTCGCTGGACAACGGAGTCAGGGAAGAAGCCAGGAACGTGGACAAGGAAGCGATACGTTCTCGCGATCCAGGTCGCGCGCTCCACGGGTCCACCGTTAATTATTCCACGGCAAAGCGAGGGCGCGCGCGCGCATGCGGTCGACCAAAGCGGTGCGATGTGGCTCGCTTCGATTTTTCTCCGGCGACTTCACTTCCAGCGATGGAACGGAGCCTTCTCTCGTCGGTGAGCACGGTTTGCCGGACGATTGAGAGGTTATCGGAATCACTTAACAACTAGCTCACGACTTGGCGCCTCGCCTCCGCCCTCGCCTCTGCGCTCACCTTGTTGCCCCTCTTGCTTTCTCTCTCTCTCTCTCTCTCTCTTTCTCTCTTTCTCTCTGTCTCGCTCGATAATTGCCGTTTTCTGGATCGCGCGGGATATCGGGCCAGACAATCGCTTAGGGGGTCGTTAACGTGAACCGTCACGAGGTGTGTGGCATTCGGTCGCCACGTTCGAGTGTCAACGTTGTTAAGATTAGCCGGCTGATAGATAACTCAATCGCGCGCCCCGCTTCAGACCGATGGGAAACTATCGTCGAGGCGGTGGGTTTCGCGCCCAGGGTTCGTGTTCGCCTCCTCTGTTGAATGGATTCTGTTAAATCGTGCGCCACGTTGGTCTACGAAGTTTCCTTCGAATTTCCTCTCGGAGAAATCATCGCGCGATGACTCTTTGGTCGAAGGTGTATTCGTAAAACCAGGAAGATCGAGTTTATCTTTTTGAGTAACGATACGAGAGAAAGCAGCAGACGTCGTCCACCGCGAAAAGTGGCCACACCTCCTAACGAGGATGATCCCTTCGGTTCTTTACGACTTTCACACCTCTCTCTCTCTCTCTCTCTCTCTCTCTCTCTCTCTCTCTCTCTCTCTCTCTCTCTCTCTCTCCCCGTTCGAAATCATTCGATTCGTGGGTTCACCCGTCGAACGGATACGCCGATAAGAGTAATTTACGAAGCACGACACGTGTCGCGGTGAGAAAACGAAGCGCGATATGCATCGTGAGAGACAGAGGGCATACGTCTCGCTGGGGGGAATTTTCAATGCGGTCGCCTAGCGAATCAAAGTCAAGGTAAACTGTCACGTTCGATCTGAACACGAGGGATTCCTAGTGGCACAGAACAGCCGGTCGAACATCGTCTACGACACGGACGATGGCTGAGAGGCCGTTCGTACTGATACACACGTGCAACTACTTTCTGATGCGAGCGATACCGCGCGCGCCGGCCTGCTCCTCTAATGGATTCAGAGATGGATGATCTCGCAGCACCGAGAGGAGGAAGAGAACACTGCTGCTCTGCGGTTCGCGGCTGAAAACTCTACCCAACCGAGATACTGGGAATCGGTTTCCAGCTAATCATGGGAAAAATCGATGGTGTCGGTAAATATCCTCGGAACGAAGCAAGTTCATCGGAACTGTTCTGCTCGCTGGTATCCGTTGCCATTCCTCGACAACGACCCGTCCTCGCTCTGACGTAATTTCAGAGCGGAAATAAAATTCTACCTCGATTACTTTGCATGCGATTTCAATTGCTAATGCACCGAAAAGAAGCCATCCTAGATTCCTCCTGCGCTCGCTCTATCGGACACGCGTCGATCCGATCCGCGGACTCGATCGAGGCCCGATCCTCGTCCTCCATTACGGATTCATAGCGCACGCGTCCCTGTCGTCAGTTTTTTTTCGGCGCATCAAAAGAGAGATTCAATAATGCTGGTCCCGATTCAAGGAATAACAAGTACTTGTAATCGCGCGATGAATTTCCCCGTGGCGGTGACCGGCGATAAATCACAGCGCGGGCGCATTAACGTGTACATTTTTCAACGCCGTCGTTTTCGTCCCTTTTTCCGTTGTCACGGGGACACGAGGGACCGACGAAACCGGGAACAGCGACACGGGGTAGAGGAGAGCGACAGAGACAGCGATTAAGCTTCGTTCAGGTCAAATTGCACGGAATGCGAGTCGCTCGATTCGAGTGATTCGCTCGCGAAACGATACGTAAAGCGATTCGACTTTAACGCGTCGTTCGCGATTAGATACTTACGAACGGATCGACGATTCGAACGAATCGAATTCGAACAACTTCGAACGATAATCTGAATGAAGCTTTAAACGCGGAGAGGCGCACGCGCGCTCGTGGTCTCCAGTGGTCTCTTTGAGATTCAGCGTATCAGCTCGCGGCGCAGCTTCGAGCCTCGCGCAAGAAAACGCACGAGGACGGTAAATTTCGCCGGTGAGCACGTCACAATTCAAGATTAGCCAGGACGAAACGGAGAGAACAGGACGAGGCCAGTGTCGTATCAGCGGTGGACGAGTGCCCCGGGCCACTCGAAACGCCGCCGCCGCCACTATCTGTCGCTCTGTTCCGGTTGAAAGGGAACGAGAAAAAGAAGCCTAGCGACACTCGTCCAGAACGAATGTTCGTGATAATGCGGCGAACACCGCGTATCCAGCCGCCCGTCTCAAGATTTGCTCCTTTTCTTTGATAAGGGACGAGGATACGCGCAACGAAGGAAAGCACACGGGGACTGGTCGAAAGGGAAGAATTTATTCGTTTATTGTAAACGAAAGAAATGCATTTGGTGTACAGAGGAATAGAATTCGAGTGCGAGAAAAGGCACCAATGCAGAGGATCAGGTACTTAGTCCGTTGTCTGACTACGAACGGTCCGTATCTACTCGCGTGCGCGGTCCCAGCGTGGACGCAGCAACATTTTCATCGTATCGACAGCATCCTCTGCGTTGTTCCTGGGCGGCTGTGCCTCGTGTCGCCGTTTGGTAATCGTGTAAAAACAATTAAAAGAAGGAGGGCCATTAAAAATGTGATTTCGGAGCGCGACGAATCCTCTTAGGCCCGTTTCCCCACCCATCTCACGGCAATCTCTCCCGGGACGTTGCCTTTCTCCGTGGCCAAACCGCTGCAAGCGCCAAGGTGTTCCTGCACTTTGTGCAGCTGCGCTGCGTGCCGCCTTGTAACGACATTATCGTATTTACGAGAGGAATTCGACGACACGGGCGTTAGGCGTAAGAGGGCTTTAATTGTAATTAATTTACAGTCGCGGCCAGCCGATTCACGACGCTAAAGCGACGCGAAAAACGTGTTTCGTGACGCCAAATACGACGGATAAATCACTCGCGAGGCCCGTGGAACGCTAATTGGAAAGTATTAAATTATGCCTCCTCGGCGATCCTTTTTTCCCCTCTGCTTCGTTCTACGTGGCGACGCGAGGAAGATTCGGACCCGTTTCCGGTTCGCGCGGCTCTTTAAGGGGATTCTTTGTTTCTTCGCAAGTGCAATACCGTGTAAAATGATTTTATTTTTCTTTTCTTCTCTTTTGGTGATCGCGAAAATATCCGATCGTGTTTCGTAATCGCGATGAATCAGGTTGATACGATGCGAAATGATTATTTTTTCTGCTTTCGTTGTATCTCAGTCGACAAACGTGCCAGCAACGAAAGTTTCACGATAAATATTTCCTACCTCGTAATCACCTTTCTCCCCTGAGCTTGATACCTTTTAAAAAAGCATGCACTTCCGAGAATTGCTTGACTTTTACAGGCGAATGGACGAAAGTTACAGCCAGGCCCGAATGGTTCTTTAACTTCACGCTGCTTTTATACGGCGATACGTCAAATGACGCTGGTCGACCTCACGAAGTCAACGCACGATGCGCTGGCTCGCGTTCAGCATGGAAACTCTTTGACCTGATTTCCATTTACTCGCTCCGAGGTTTACGATATCGTCGTCCGCGTGTTAAAAAAAACTATAGAACCGCATAATACTTGCAACGTGACCATCGATGGCTCGTTTTATATTATTCCGAAAAAAAAACAGCGTCCCGACAGAGAATGCAATGAAATCGCCTCGTATATCCCAGGAACGAACCTACACTGATCCACGTTCCAGTTTTAGTCATTGTTATTACCGTCGCGGCTTACTCGAGATCCGTTCCTCTTGGACTCGTTGGAACAATGTTTTACATACCCGGTTCCAGCAGTGGTAGCAAAGGAAGCTGCGGGTAGATCGAGCAAACCAGATCGAATGTTCAAAGAAATAGATCGCGCGTTCGGGAAAAAGCTGACATTGCAACGGGTACCGACGCTCAAGATACTCAAAAACAGTGCAGACTTGCTAAGCTGCGCAAGAATGTCCCGTCTTGGCCTGTTCTGTCTTGTCTTGTCCTGCCCTCTGTCCTGTCTCTTGTCTCGTGCCTCTGACACAACACGACAGGACATGACAAAACAACAGCGGACCACACGAGCGTGTTTGGGTTCCAGAGCACGAAATCGAGAGTGGCCGGTGATCCGGTGGCGTGCGCTGGAACGCCGCGTGGAATTCCAAGAAGCCGCGTGTTGCGCTGATAAACAGCGAAGAGAGGGCCAAGAAAATGAAGAAAAGACAGAGACAGACCGTTGCGGTGGGAAGAGGAAGAGGAATTAAAATGGAAACCAGCGAGTTTGCTACAGGGGATGGCGGAATAAGGAGACGCTTCTGGTCGATCCGTACGATGATCGTGCAATTCGTCTTCGAGCAGCATTCTCGCTCGACCGGACCTGTTTATAGAACAGCGGTGCATTGAATGCTATGGACGAGTTTATTAAGCGAAATAAAACCGATTCACGGAGGAACGCGCGAGAAAGAGAGGTCCGCGCGTATCGCCTGGCAGGAAACTACGGCGACAGCAATGACGTAGCTGGACCCACCGCGTTTATGATACGCAGAACTGCAAATTGTGCGCGCTATTTCACCCGAACCGAGTGGTCCAACAGTTTATGATCGTACTCGCCATATTTGCGTTGAATAGGCCGATAAATACACGGTCCACGAGACAATAGACTTATAGTTATTGTCACCCGCGTACACGCAACCCGGGTCGGCTGTTACCCAAGAACGAGAGAGAGAGAGAGAGATAAAGAGGCGAACTGGTTCTCCGGGAGTACATTGTGGTCCGGCGGGCTTTTAATTTAATGCTCGAATTTGTATTTGGAAAAAAAGTCGCCGCCGTCGAAGGCGGCCTCGTTACTCTAGAACCGGCGCGTTTCGTTCCGAATGGAAATCGTAAACGATCGCGATGAATAGGCTCGCTCCCGGTGACCTGGTTCCCGCGGACAGCCGCGTGTAATCATAAAACTTTTTCCCGCCGATTCTTTTTTCGCCAAACTCGCGCGTGCACGCGGTGATTAATCGCTCCGGCGGGGACTAGATAACGCGAAATTAAGCCGAGCGCCGCCCGCGCGCCGGTTGCGCTAAAGACGGCGGCCGTTTTTTCTTTTTCCACCATCCGGTCGCGGGAGAGAGAACATTTTATTCGATCGGCACCGTCGATCGCGGGCAAATGTAATTGCCGCGTTTATAATGGCTGGCTTTCGAAACGCGTACACCGTCGTGAACGCGGCCCTGAATGCCGCGCGATTCAATTCCGTCGACAGTACGTTACTCGT